>NC_084732.1:73920685-74263185 GCF_033978785.1 Entelurus aequoreus | reverse complement strand
GTGGTTCTTTGGTCAAAATGTTGCATGGATTAGGTTTTACAGAGCATCTTCAAGTCGCCTCTTCAGGATGCGCCCTTTTGTGGGCGGTCTTATTTACGTGGCTCCACTTCGACAGCGTCTTCTCACCGTCATCTTTGTTGTACCGGTAGCTTTTACTGCTTCCATATCGAGTCCACTTACAGATTTAAGTTAGAACTTACACTATAATAGAAACGGCAACAGCAGAGGATGAATGTCCAACAACAAGAGGATAGAGAAAAATAAGTTTGTAGATTACGGCGCGGGCTACAATGTCAGACGTGCGCATATTTTCGAGATTTATGCAGATCCCAAATACACATCAGCAGGTACCAACAGGTAAGAAAAGTTGGTTTTGCATAATATTGCCAAACAAAATGCCAGATAATATCTCCTAACAGGTGTCGTTTTGGGGTCCTTATACACACCATATTAATACTTGTATGTTGAAGCACAGTACGTCTGACTACGATAGCCATGATGCTCCGTGTTCCATCAAGCGGTGCGGCTTCGTAGCTCACCAAAGTCGTATTAAAACATTTTGACGGACATTTGAGCGCCATGTGTAATGTTCTATATTCTCAATGAAACATCAAAGTGTTGGTGTTGCTTGCTTATCAGTACTTGCTAGTGTCATTTATTGAACAGGCGTCAGTCAACCTGCAATCCACACGTATTTCTTCCATCTCCTGGTCACACTTATCATTACACCATGTATCAAATAAAATTGCTTTGACATCGGTAAGCACAACCAGAATTAATACGTATATTAGTTGCATTGTCGATTTTTGAGTAAATTAAACGATTTCAAGTGCGCCTTACAGTCTGAAAAAGTGGTGGTGTCTGCGGTTGAGCTTGTGGGCTACGAGCGGGAATCAGACCTACACTTCCATGTTTACAATATGAATACTAATAAGCTGCCACTGGTGTGTGTGCTCCAAGAAGGAACCGCAAATTCCGCAGCAAAAAGTGGTCAAAACTTGTACAACACGTAAGGTACAGAATTTTGTTATACGCAGGTTCCGACTCAAGGCTTTCTTCTCTCAAGGTTATTTAGCAAATTTCTTCAAATTCTGCGTGAAAATAACATGATTTGGGACGAAGATGCTACAAAACACAAACTACGTAAACTGAAACTGCCTCCAGTCTTCTGTAGGTGACGTCAGCAGGCTGATGAAGGTCCACCCACATTTTTGAACTAAAAGTGGGTGTTCCAAAATGTGCTAAAACTTGTTAGAAAAAAAGTGTTTATTTTTAAATGTATTTACTTACATGTCCCACCATACTTAAAACAACTTTTAGTTCAGTATAAAGCTCTGAGACATGAATTATCCATTTTTTACAGTACCGAAAATGCATAGGGAAAATTCAAGTTCAAAGCCCCATCTGATTGGAATAAATTCCCTGCTACTTTAAAGGCCTACTGAAACCCACTACTACCGACCACGCAGTTTCATAGTTTATATATCAATGATGAAATCTTAACATTGCAACATATGCCAATACGGCCGGGTTAGATTAGTAAAGTGCAATTTTAAATTTCCCCGCGAAATATCCTGCTGAAAACATCTCGGTATGATGACGTTTGCGCGTGACGTCACGGATTGTAGCGGACATTTTGGGACAGCATTGTGGCCAGCTATTAAGTCGTCTGTTTTCATAGCAAAATTCCACAGTATTCTGGACATCTGTGTTGGTGAATCTTTTGCAATTTGTGTAATGAACAATGGAGATAACAAAGAAGAAAGCTGTAGGTGGGAAGCGGTGTATTAGCGGTCGGCTGCAGCAACACAAACACGTAGCGGCTATGTCGTAGCCGGTGTTTCATTGTTTACATTCCCGAATGATGACAGTCAAGCTTTACCATTGGCCTGTGGAGAACTGGGAGAACAGAGACTCTTACCAGGAGGACTTTGAGTTGGATACGTGGTACCGTGAGTACGCAGCTGCGGCTTCCAAACATTTGATCGCTTGCCCGTACGTGCGTGCCGCTATGTGCATGTCACGTACGTAACTTTGGGGAAATATATGTGCTGTATGAACTTTGCGGAGGTGAACGGTACTTTGGGCTGCGGGATTGAGTGTGTTGTTTGATTTGTATTGGCGGGTTATATGGACGGGAGGGGGGAGGTGTTTGTTATGCGGTATTAATTTGTGGCATATTAAATATAAGCCTGGTTGTGTTGTGGCTAATAGAGTATATATATGTCTTGTGTTTATTTACTGTTTTAGTCATTCCCAGCTGAATATCAGGTCCCACCCGCCTCTCACAACATCTTCCCTATCTGAATCACTTCCACTGCCCTCTAATCCTTCACTCTCACTTTCCTCATCCACAAATCTTTCATCCTCGCTCAAATTAATGGGGAAATCGTCGCTTTCTCGGTCCGAATCGCTCTCGCTGCTGGTGGCCATGATTGTAAACAATGTGCAGATGTGAGGAGCTCCACAACCTGTGACGTCACGCTACTTCCGGTACAGGCAAGGCTTTTTTATCAGCGACCAAAAGTTGCGAACTTTATCGTCGATGTTCTCTACTAAATCCTTTCAGCAAAAATATGGCAATATCGCGAAATGATCAAGTATGACACATAGAATGGATCTGCTATCCCCGTTTAAATATGAAAATTTAATTTCAGTAGGCCTTTAAAGTCCATTACTTCTTTGTTTATCTTTAAATTAAATTTATATCCGAACCAGCGAACAAGTTGTTCTTGTTTTTGATTTTGAAGTTGTATTATGTTGCTCCCGTTGATTTAATGTATGGTATTGTAATCGACTGCAATGGTTAATTTAAATGTGTGTGAGCGGGTGTGATGCGGGGCGCTGTGGAAGTGGGAGAGCAGTGTGTTTTTGGGTTTGATTGTGTTTTGTTGTGATGTATGTTTTGTGTTTTCCTGTATTTGTGTTAGGAACCCCTTGAAATGGAGATGCTGCATCTCAAGGCGCTGCCCTGAATAAACTGAAGTCTACAATCACTACTGTGTCTATTTTAGCGGGCATTGTACCTGCACTTGAAAAATCACAATCTCACCAAGTATACATTTCTAATTTCTAATCAAAATATTTAGATTCTAAACAAACTTTTTGATTGATTGATTGAGAAGTTTATTGACATTTTAAAGAATTGAATCCATGTAATCCTTTAAACAGGCAAATGGATGGCACAAAAAGCCAAATGGCTTGTTTCCATTGTGGTCCATTAAATATTCATCACATTTGATATACTTAATACAAGTCACAATCCACTGAATAGTAATCTTTTTATGAGATATAAGAACTTTTTTTTAAGCAATGGATATTTTGAGGAAACGTTTTTTATTTCTGTGTTGGCCCTCCGATGATGTGGCGACTTGTCCAGGGTGTAGCCCGCCTTCCGCCCGAATGCAGCTGAGATCATACTTGCCAACCCTCCCGATTCTCCCGGGAGACTCCCGAATTTCAGTGACCCTCCAGAAAATCTCCCGGGGCAACCATTCTCCCGAATTTCTCCCGATTTCCACCCGGACAACAACATCGGGGGCGTGCCTTAAAGGCACTGCCTTTAGCGTCCTCTACAACCTGTCATCACGTTTGCTTTTCCTCCATACAAACAGCGTACCGGCCCAGTCACATAATATATGCGGCTTTTACACACACATAAGCAGTGTTGGGACTAACGCGTTAGTTTCGGCGGTAACTAGTAATCTAACGCGTTATTTTTTATATTCAGTAACTCAGTTACCGTTACTACATGATGCGTTACTGCGTTATTTTTTATGTAGTATCGGCTAGAAACAGAAGATCTGGGTGTGTTTTATTGGAGCGCTGCGGTGTCGTCCTTCTGTGTCACAAGGGAAAGAAGAGGCGTGCAGAGAAGAGGCGTGCTTTGTGAGGAGCGCAGGGGAGACGTTCCTCCAGGGCCTATGTACTTCGGGGCTAACAACCTTCACTTTACCCGGAAGTGGGTCTTTACAGATGAGGGTGAATGACGAGGCTGGCGGTTTGTTGCAACTTTGTGACTTTATTGGACGCAGCCATCCACCAAGCTAGAGCACCTGCACGCACTCACTGTCGCCGTTCCCTCACCTCTCTCGCCCACTCACTCACTGACGTCACTCACCTCATATGCTGTCATATCTTAAAGTGCCACACACACACACACACACACACACACATACGCTACTCTCATAACAACTAACAAGACATCATGGTGAAGCCAGAAGTCGAGTTTCTTAACATGGAGACATTCTCAATACTTTTCTTTTGTAGAGCACAAAGAAAATAACATTTTAGTTAAATGTAAGTTGTGTCTTGGATAAAAGATCCTATCTACTTAAAGTTAAAGTTAAAGTGCCATTATGTTGCAGCTATTTAAAATAGTTTTGTCAATTTTTTTCTAGCCTGAAATAAATTGTCCCTTTGAAACATATCTTTGTCTTTGTGTGTTGTATGTAGACCACATTGCTTAGCAGAGTTCAGTGATGCAAATGCATGTCAAGTTGATCAACAGATTGTATTATTCTCCAGTGCAATAACAGTACTGAAATGAAGGCTAAAAGGGCATTAATGGGAGCCTTAAAAAAAAAAGGGGAAAAAAAGAAGTAACTAAATAGTTATTTTTCACAGTAACGCATTACTTTTTGGTGTAAGTAACTGAGTTAGTAACTGAGTTACTTTTGAAATAAAGTAACTAGTAACTGTAACTAGTTACTGGTTTTCAATAACTAACCCAACACTGCACATAAGTGAATGCAAAGCATACTTGATCAACAGCCATACAGGTCACACTGAGGGTGGCCGTATGAACAACTTTAACACTGTTACAAACATGCGCCACACTGTGAACCCACACCAAACAAGAATGACAAACACATTTCGGGAGAACATCCGCACCGTAACACAACATAAACACAACAGAACAAATACCCAGAACCCATTGCAGCACTAACTCTTCCGGGACGCTATAATATACACCCCCCGCTACCGCCAAACCCCCCCCCCCCCCCACCTCAACCCCCCCGCCCCCATCTCCCGAATTCGGAGGTCTCAAGGTTGGCTAGTATGGCTGAGATAGGCTCCAGCGACCCCCCGCCACCCCGAAAGGGACAAGCAGTAGAAAATGGATGGATGGACGGATGGAAGTTTTTTATAAAGACACAAGACTTCACAATACTAGTAAGTATAGCTAATAAGTTTGAATTGCTCATTTCAAGATCACTTTCAAGTTTTTAAAGCTTATTGCAATAAATCTTACCAAGACAATTTTGACTTGTTCCATTGGTGAATTTGTTTGCTCATTACAAGTCAAATTATTTTTTTTTTTTTAAACTCTTTTTAGGGGGACATTTTTCACAGTGTGTCGACATCACTTTTAGGTCCAGAACTATGAAACAAGAACCAATGTTGTCAGCATCGGACTCAATGTTTCATGCATTAGACACGTTGATCTATGACTTCAGCAGTGATACCTGCTACTACGATCTACTATGACATGACAAATATATCATAGGACCTCATAAAAACATGTTGCGACACATGCGCCTCCAGCAGTTGAAAGCATGACAAACCTGCTGTGCTCAGACTGAACATGTAACGGCTTCAAAAACCGTCGGGGCATGTTGCTACAGGTACGACGATGAGATAAAATACCATTCATGGACACCAAGCTGTTTAATAATGCCGTTTATTCTTCTTGGAATGAAAGTGGCGGCGGGGATTTTACCAGCAGAAAACAAAAAGAACGGGGATGTGATTAAAGCCCGGTTGTAAGACTGCTGCACTGTGGGAAAGCGCCGAGTGACCCTGCCTTTTATGCTGTATAATCACCCCTACTGTGCTCAAGTAATTGTCTCATTGAAATAAATGAGTAGGCTGTGTTTTTACTCCGCTGCCATTGTTGCTTGAGATGTGGCTTGGGTGTTTGGGGGGGTAATGACAGGCTGCATGAGAGGAGGGGTCATTTTTTTACGGTCTTGAGCTACCACTATTTGTTCCCCTTGTTGACTCTTTATGGTATGATAGGGTGAAAATATGAGATCGGCTTTTCTGCTATACAGCGGTACCTCGGTTTTTGGCGCACCCAACGGATATCGTAAAGGCGAAACATTGCCCGTAACAAACTAGTCCGTTTGCCCGTGCATCACTACGCAGAATCAAGTGGCCAAGACAATAAATCCTTCATTCATGCCTTTGTTATTAAGTACGGCTGCAAAATAACCCGCCATGCGGCTAAAGAAATTTGGAAGTCTGGAACAGAACTGATTAATTGGATTTACATACTTTCTAATGGGAAAAATTGTCCGTCTGATTTGGTCCTTGGAACGGATTATAATGAAAACTGAGGTACCGCTGGAAAATTATCCAATTTTGTCCCACCGGTAGGTTTCTTGAGTAATCACTCTGCGGCGGAAGCGACCAGCCCCTTCTTGGCACCCTGGTGGTAGTGACTCTCCAGCTTCCCTGTAAGAGAATGGGGGTAAAAGGGAAGTGTGGGAGGGGAGAGGAGAGGAAGAGATGAATCAAAACACCATCAAAGGGACACAGTGACCTTTCCGAGAGCTCAAGGCCCACTGATTAGAGGCGGCCTTGGGTAGACGGGTGCGAGAAGAGAAAGAGGGAGCTAAAAGGCCAATGAGACTCTTTAATCCATAGCTGAAAGAGATTAGAATACAGCCTTTGTTGGCGGCAAAATAAGGTGTCTGTTAATCTGGTAATATACGTGTACATTCTTGGTAATACCAGAAACACAAAGCACCACTTCCTGTCTCACAGTTGAAAACTGTACAAACCCAATAAAGCTTGAAATGTTACTGATAAAGTTGGTTTTAGAATGAAGGCCAACAACAAAACAATATCTGCTGTGGTGTGACTGCTAATTAACATTTGCAATTACATGGGATTTAAATGTCTGAGTCGGTCAAGGCTTGCTCTTGCTTTAAATGCCATGCTTCAGTAAAGAACAGAATGTGGTGCCAAACTAGCAGATGGTATCCCACCAAGGGTCCTTAAGACGCCTCCCTGTCATTCCCTTGTGGAAAAAAAAGGGTTTCTTCTTTGCTACTATTGGCTACTGCTTGTTCATGTAAGGTTGGACTGCTAAAGCAAACACAAGGCAGAGCAGTATCGCTCAGCACATTTACATGCATTACAACAAAAAAACTAATGACTTTATGTTTGTTGCATGTTCTCCTTGTTTTCTTTTGTGGATTTACTCCAAATTCGATCCAAATATATTATCGATATCTTGGTAGTATCTGTATAGGATTCATACTGGTGTCATGAGATCAGTGTTTTTCAGTTAATGTTTGCTGTCACAAATATTGAGTGTTGTTGGTTGTGTTGTTGAAATATTTAAAAAAAAAAAGTGTCAAACTTTTCTTTGTGTGCTTAGTTTTACAGTAACTTCATTGTGGAGACAGTCAATCAACAACTTCAAGTTGGAAGTTTTTTCAGGTCTAATTTAAAGGACGGTTTACCTATCTGCTACACTAAATTCCAACATTCAGGGAGGGTAGAATAATATATATATATATTAGGGATGTCCGATAATGGCTTTTTGCCAGTATCCGATATTCCGATATTGTCCAACTCTTTAATTACCGATACCGATATCAACCGATACGATATATACACTCGTGGAATTAACACGTTATTATGCCTAATTTGGACAACCAGGTATGGTGAAGATAAGGTCCTTTTTTTTTAAAATGAATAAATTAAATTAAGATAAATACATTAAAAACATTTTCTTGAGTAAAAAACAAAGTAAAACAATATAAAAACAGTTACATAGAAACTATTAATTAATGAAAATGAGTAAAATTAACTGTTAAAGGTTAGTACTATTAGAGGACCAGCAGCACGCACAATCATGTGTGCTTACGGACTGTATCCCTTGCAGACTGTATTGATATATATTGATATATAATGTAGGAACCAGAATATTAATAACAGAAAGAAACAACCCTTTTGTGTGAATGAGTGTAAATGGGGGAGGGAGTTTTTTTTGGGTTGGTGCACTAATTGTAAGTGTATCTTGTGTTTTTTATGTTGATTTAATAAAAAAAAACAAAACAACAACGATACCGATAAAAAAAAAAAACGATACCGATATTTTCCGATATTACATTTTAAAGCATTTATCGGACATCTCTAATATATATATATATATATATATATATATATATATATATATATATATATATATATATATATATATATATATATATATATATATATATATTAGGGCTGCAACAACTAATCGATTAAATCGATTAAAATCGATTAAAATCGATTATAAAAATAGTTGCCGATTAATTTAGTCATCGATTCGTTGGATCTATGCTATGTGCATGCGCAGAAGCTTTTTTTTTTTAATAAACCTTTTTGATTGATTGATTGATTGATATATTTTTATTTCAAATATGCATAAAAACAAGAGCAAGCCTGATCCAATACAGTGCTATAGCCCTAACAGCCATTATAACAAAATGAAAACAATGGAGAATAAAAAACAAAAACAAATGAGCATTGGACATTCTTTTTTTTTTTTTTTTTTTTTTTTACATTTTTGAAAAGGAGTGAGAAGAAGTTTACACTTATTTAATCCCACCCCTTTTCTTTAAATCATAAATTACTCTGAGCTAGAACTACCTATTCACACAATGTACAAACTTAATGAACTTGTATATACTGTACATACATCATAGATATATACATACATATGCACACCACACACATACATAGCCACATCATTACCACTAGTGATCATGGAAATGGTATCATGCCACCACAACAACACCACTGCCTCAATGGGCAGCCCCACACTCTTCTGTAACACAAACAACCCAATATCAAAGCCCTTCTTCATCTCTGTACCTCTGGAATACCATGTACTTATACTTCTTTTTAAACTGGTTTATGTTTGGACATTGCTTTAACTCATCATTCAAACCATTCCATAATTTCACTCCACAAATTGAAATACAAAAACTTTTAATGGTCGTTCTATAACTAAGCATTTTGAAATTTAAATTCCCCCTTAAATTATACCCGCCCTCTCGGGTGCTGAACATTTTTTGAATGCTTCCTGGAAGTTTATTTATTTTGGCTTTATACATTATTTGTGCAGTTTGATACAAAATAATATCATTACATTTCAATATTTTTGACTGTAAGAATAGTGAGTGAGTATGGTCCAGATATCCAACCTTGTTGATGATCCGTACAGCTCTTTTCTGAAGTATAGTCATTGAATTTAATGAGCTTTTATAATTATTCCCCCAGACTTCCACACAGTAGGTTAAATATGGTAAAACTAATGAACAGTAAAGAATGTGGAGTGATTTGTGATCCAGAACCTGCTTTGCTTTATTTATTACTGAGATGCTCCTTGACAGCTTATATTGTACATGTTTTATATGCGATTTCCAGTTAATTTGATCGTCAATTGTAACTCCAAGGAATTTTATTTCAAAAACCCTTTCAATATCCACCCCATCTATTTGTATCTGCACCCCTGTTTCACGTGTCCTCTTTCCAAACAGCATTAACTTAGTCTTAGTCAGGTTTAATGACAATTTATTATAGTCAAAGCAAGTTTTTAGTTTACTCATTTCTTCCATAATGACTTCCTGCAATTGATTTAAGTCATCCCCTGACAAAAAATATCAGTGTCATCAGCAAATAACACTAATTTCAATAATGTAGACACTTTACATATATCATTGATATACAGGATGAACAGTTTTGGCCCCAACACTGACCCCTGGGGGACACCACAAGCAATATCCAAACATGATGAACAGCAATCCCCCAACTTCACAAACTGTTGTCTCTTATTTAAGTAACTTTTAAGCCAATCTAATACAACTCCCCTTTATTTATAAACTGCAACATGTACAAACAGCTGAGAAACAATAATCAAAATAAGTATGGTGCCAGTATGCTGTTTTTTTCAATAAAATACTGGAAAGGATAGAAATGTAGTTTGTCTCTTTTATCCGATTATTAATCGATTAATCGAAGTAATAATCGACAGATTAATCGATTATCAAATTAATCGTTAGTTGCAGCCCTAATATATATATATATATAAACCAGGGGTGTACAAAGTGCACCCTGTGTTACAGTGTAGTAATACAACAAGCAGCAATAAATGAAAAATACAGCAAAACGATGTAAATAGAACAAGATACGTTGATACTAGGGATGTAATAATACCCGGTGTAATGATAAACCACTGTAAAACTTCTTACAGTTAGTATTATCGTTTGAAATTAAAATTATTGTAAAACAGTGACTGAAAACACTAACTAACATAAATGGTATCATGAAAACAAGAAACATTAATGTCTTTCCTCATTAAAAATCTACATTACCCAATCTAAAACCGTATAAACACATTGCCGTCTGAGCAACTAAGACTTTCAATTGTACACACCAAACCTACCAGCTGCGCACTCTTAGAAAGAGAGCTCCATCTGTACTCGAAGCAATATGGCAACAGGTAGTGAATTTGCGTGACGTCACATAAACCAGACGTGATGCACCCAACACATGTTTTTTTCTTTATCATTGAAAAAACACTACATAGACATATTTAAACACTCAAATAAAAATAATATGGCTCTAAAGTAGCCAGAACAATATTGTTACACAACATATTTCTTCTGCCAAGAAAATTTAATGTGTGGCTATTCATTTATTGTATTTAATTTGTTCAACAAAAATTGGTTATAAGTGTGTATGAGTACATTTTCAGCACATTTAACTATACCGTGATAACAATGATAATTTTGGTCACGATAACCATGATGAGAAATGTTCAAATCGTTACATCCCCAGTTAATACAAATAACACAGATTTGTCTTTCAATAGATTAAAATCGATTATAAAAATAGTTGGCGATTAATTTAGTCATCGATTCGTTGTATCTATGCTATGCGCATGCGCAGAGGCTACTTTTTTTTAATTTTTATATATATATATTTTTTATAAACCTTTATTTGTAAACTGCAACATTTACAAACAGCTCTGAAACAATAATCAAAATAAGTATGGTGCCAGTATGCTGTTTTGGTTCAATAAACTACTGGAAAGGATAGAAATGTAGTTTGTCTCTTTTATCCGATTATTAATCGAAGTAATAATCGACAGATTAATCGATTATCAAATTAGTTGTTAGTTGCAGCCCTACTTTCAATATATGTGTAACATATTTTTAACCTTTCAAAGCAAACGTGTGTCGTAGCCCATTCACCCGTTTTCTATACCGCTTATCATTATCATGGTCGCGGGTAAGCTGGAGCCTATCCCAGCTGATTTCGGGACACAGGTGGGGTACACGCCAGCCAATCGCAGGGCGCAATGCATCATAGCCAATTATGCAAAATTAGACGATGACATCACATTGGCAGCGCCCCTGCCACAAACAGATCGCCGATCTTTTTTCGGAATATCATCCACCCTCGAAAAGACTCCCGTTGTGGATTGAACTCCAAACAGAAGCATCGTAATACATTCAAACGGGAGCAAGCAATGCATGAAAAGAACTAACAGCGAAAGGGCAATCTATAAATCAGCAGACTCAACGATACACGGCATAATAATGCTGTCTATGCCTCGAATGAACAGACCACAATATCATCTTGGCATTGGGAACCAAGCATTTAGTGCACCTGCTCAGACTGTTTAGCACACTGCCATTTAAAAGCAGTAAAAAAATAGCCTGTCATTGCTTTGGCATTTGCAATGCTCATAAAATGTTACTATCACTTTGAGAACATTTGTTGGGAATACAATAACAGCTTTGCAGAGAGAGGAAGATTTTATGGAGTCGCTATTGAAAATAGACGGTTTGACTCAGTGGTTCAATATTTTGTCAAATAGTCAAGTGTGTCAGAGTGTAACATGGGCATTCTGCTTGTGGAACTTGACTGACATTAGCTGGCTGATTTAGCCATTGCTGACACATAAAAACTAGAGGTTGTCACTTGGGCTCTATTTCCACATTGTCAACTTATGGCTGGAGTCAGTGGGTAGCAGCAGAATAAACAAGGTGTCTGCAAGTAGTGCTGTTTGCTCACCAATTCCAAGCCTTGTGAATAGCTGCCAGTCAAAGAGTTCTGCCAGGACTAAGTACTACTGGGAAGTGAAAAAAACCCTCTGGAATGTTGGAGTCAACGCTCTTCAATACTGAAATCGAATCATACTGTGACATGAATAGTTACTAAAACCAATACTGAAACTGTTATTAGCTAATTACCCTAATATAGCTTCTTTGTTATGGAGAGAAATTACTGCCAAAACTCCACAAACAAACCAAAATATTTTTAGTCACACCCAATGAGTCGAAAGCAAAAAAAACAATTATCTTCAGTTACAAAAATGTCAGCACGGTGGAACAGGGGTTAGTGCTAGAGATGATTCCGATATTGTCCAACTTTTAATTACCGATACCGATATCAACCGATACCGATATATACAGTCGTGGAATTAACAAATTATTATGCCTAATTTTGTTGTGATGCCCCGCTGGATGCATTAAACAATGTAACAAGGTTTTCCAAAATAAATCAACTCAAGTTATGGAAAAAAATGCCAACATGGCACTGCCATATTTATTATTGAAGTCACAAAGTGCATATTTTTTTTAACATGCCTCAAAACAGCAGCTTGGAATTTGGGACATGCTCTCCCTGAGAGAGCATGAGGAGGTTGAGGTGGGCTCTCCGCCATTTTATTCCCCAACTTAACTTGAAGAAAATGGTTTTATTACTTGCAAATAATTTTTTCATCTAAAGAAAACTGTTTTTATACTTGCGGATTGTTTTTTTTTTTTTACTTGCAAATTTTTTTTTGTATACTTGTACATTTTTTTCCCTTGCAGAAAATAGTTTTTTCTACTTGTGAAGTGAAGTCAGTTATATTTATACAGCGCTTTTCTCTTGCGGAAAATTGTATGTTTAGTTTTTTTTTTACAGGCAGAAAATAGTTTTTTCACTTGCAAATTGTATTTTAACCTGCAGAAAAGTTTTTTGTTGTTGTTGCGAAAGTTTTTTTTTATTGAGCAAGTTTTTTTTTTGGTTTTTATTTACTTGCGAATCGTTTGAAATGAGTATAAACATTTTTGTGCATTTGTGGAATTTTGGCATTCATTTTACTCCATACTTTGTTATATTCCTTTACAAGATAATAACAATAATGGATTCGATTTATACAGTGCTTTTCGAGACACTCAAAAGGCTTCACAGAAAACAAAGAAGCCATCATTCATTCACTCCACATTCACATGTTGTTGTTGGTAAACTACATTTGCAGTCAAAGCTGCTCTGGAGTAGATTGCCGGGAGCTCCGACCACCACACTTGCCAACCTCGAGACCTCCGAATTCGGCGGGGGGAGGTTGGGTGTTGAGGTTTTTATTTTTATTTTTATTAAGGATCCCAATTTGCTGGTTGCCTCAATAACCCACTAGTCTTCCTGGGGTCCACAATTCAATACAATTACAAGTAAAAGCATATAATTATAACTACACAATACAGAAAAAAATAAAAAATGTAATAAAAAAACAAGCAAACAATTTACAGTCACAGAATAATAATTACCATATAAACATAACTACACAATATAAAACCAAACAAATCATCAACGAGCAAACTAATTTAAAGACTCGGATAAAATATTACTCTCTTTAGGTTGGATGCATTGGCGGGGTTGGGGGGGGGGGGCAGGGGGGCGGGGTTTGGTGGTAGCGGGGGTGTATATTATAGCGTCCCGGAAGAGTTAGTGCTGCAAGGGGTTCTGGGTATTTGTTCTGTTGTGTTACGGTGCGGATGTTCTCCAGAAATGTGTTTGTCATTCTTGTTTGGTGTGGGTTCACAGCGTGGCGCATATTTGTAACAGTGTTAAAGTTGTTTATACGGTCACCCTCAGTGTGACCTGTATGGCTGTTGATCAAGTATGCCTTGCATTCACTTATGTGTGTGTAAAAGCCGCATATATTATAGGACTGGGCCGGCACGCTGTTTGTATGTAGGAGAAGCGGACGTGACGACAGCTTTCAGAGGACGCTAAAGGCAGTGCCTTTAAGGCACGCCCCCAATATTGATGTCAGGGTAGAAATCGGGAAAAATTCGGGAGAATGGTTGCCCCGGGAGATTTTCGGGAGGGGCACTGAAATTCGTGAGTCTCCCGGGAAAATCGGGAGGGTTGGCAAGTATGCCGACCACCACCAAACATTGATTCATACATGAGTGACACTGGTAACAAGGCGAGTAAAGTGTCTTGCCCAAGGATACAACGGCCATGACTAGGATGGCAGAAGCTGGAATCAAACCTGCAACCCTCAAGTTGTTGGCACGGCCAGATGTCATGCTTGGCAGCAGTTTATTATGTGATATCACGTTCAGAGCTATAAAATATGGTTTGACATTGAAATCCTCCACCAGTGTTTCCCACACATTCATTTATTTGTGGCGGCCCGCCACGAAAGAATTAAGGCCGCCACACATTTTTTATTTTTTTTTGTCCTGTCCAGCTTCTCAGGCAAATCATATAGTTGATGTAGATGCCCATATCGGCTGTTCAGGTTTACTTTACAAAAGAGAAGTGTAGGATCAAGATTTTTGGAGCTCTTTGTTCAGTGGATCAGATGTTTGATGAAGCTTTGTGTCTATCTACCACCACGACTGTTTTCTGTTTATTTGTTACTGACTGTGGCAGGACACCTCTGCCTCTGTTTCACTTTATGTTGCTGGTAAATAATATGGTTGTAGTAGTACGCTAAAGTTAAATTATTTAGTATGCACTAATTAAAGGGGCAGAGCTTTAAGAGGCATTTTAGCTTTTATATTTTTATAAGATATATTTTTTGTAAGAACCACAATTAATAAATATATTTCAGTGAATAACTTATTGTTCAAATCTGTATATAAATATGTACATAACGTGTTGTAATTATATTGTAAAATGGATGGATGGACGTTTAAAACAAAACTGTTAGTATTAAATAGTAAGTATACATTTTTTTAGCCTTTTTAGAGAAAATCATATCATTGTAGTAAATTATGCAAATTACTCTATGATGTCATGGTGACCACGCCCATAGCCAAGCCCCCACCACCACAGGTATCTTGGCAGTTTATGGGAAACACTGTCCACTGTATTTTAAAGCCAAATGCACAAACAAAAACAGTTGTGTACTACTGAAACATTATGTTGCTGTATAAAGACCCAAACAAAACATAAACTAGACATCATAGTGTCATCGCTACTACACTTCAACCCAGCAGCCAATACCACCTTTGCTTCCCATGACTTGTCAGACGCGGGTTCTCTGGTGAGTGGTGAAGAGCTGTCATTTGCGTGACTAAACCATTTCAACAGCCCCGCTGTTGCTTGGAGAAATCACTCAGCCATTACAGTCTGTAAAAACAGCTTCAGGCAAGCAGGTTTGGAGAGACCAACAGATGCAGAGTGGCTGCTTCCTCTTCAGGGGAGATGCATGCTTGACGCTTCTCCCGAGCCCCTTGCAAACAGCGTGCAAACACAAGCCTGAAACAGCACCTTCTCTATCCACTTGTTAATTCACAATCCACTCGCTTGCGAGCACGGGAAGGGAATGTAAATAAGGTGTGACTAACAGCAAGCTGGGAATCCAAGCAGGGTTTCGCCCCCCCCCACTCCTCTTGCTGCTCTTCTCTGGCTTTCAAGGGTTATATACACATCCACTTCTCCTTGAGTGCCGTCAGTTTGGTTTTACATTCTAAACTATTCGCTGGAGGTTCAGTATTAGAAAAAGACAATTATATGGCGGTCATCTGTCTCGAAGGCACAGTCCAGCCAAGCTGGCCTGGGAGATATGTTCTTTTTCAGAGTAGATTTTGAGTTATGAACTCCTACATCTTCTTGCATTTAAAAACTCACTGGAACAGCAAGTGATGTGTCCTTCTTTTCCCTTTGTAGCTTTTTCCAACGTGCGTGGGTTGCTTTTGAATGAAATATCACAAGGGATTAGGCGTCACATAACCAACAACATTGTGATATATCCATTACTAGAACCAAGGTTTCCACTGTGCAATGCAATTCATTTCCACAAGTTGGGATGTGTGAACTCTGATTTGACATGTGTTTGCACTGTGGTTTGTGAAGGCGGGACGGCTGGGTCTGCTACGTAATTAGAATGACATCATCATAGCAGTGAGACGGGGTGTAACTCAGAATGAGTTAGTCTGCGTCCACCCTAAGGGTGCGCTCACGAGGTCATTCGTACCGTGCATGTTTGGCTATTGTGCGTGCTCTGATCCACGCTCAAGTTTTTCTGGTGCGATTTGAGGAGTGGCACGGCGTGATCGGTCATGCAGGCGCACATAGTAGTTTAGTTATAGGCCTTGTTCACACTAGGGTTGACACGGTATACCGGTATTAGAATAGTACCGCGATACTAATGAATCATATTAGGTCCTATACCGCCTCTGAAAAGTACCAGTACCCCGTGCACCCGTCGTCGTCAAGTCGTGTCCTTGCTGGTTTACGAGCAGACGAGCATGTTCGGCAGCGCACAATCACAGAGGACTTACAAACAGACACAGTGTGTACACAGAAAAGGGAGAACAGACGCATTTTGGCTTAAAAACTAACGATAAAGGTGAAGTTATAACACTGAAATTCCCACCGGAAGAAGTGCTTTAAGACATGGCTAGCTAGCTAGCGGCTAAAGTCCAGCTACTTCTAAATCACTAATCCTCGCCTCCATGGCGACAAATAAAGTAAGTTTCTTACAAGTATCATCCCTGCAGGACGAGGAATAAATAAACATGCTTCACTACACACCGTAGCTCACCAGGCGTCAAAATGTAAACAAACGCCATTGGTGGATCTAAACCTATCATCCACTGTAATGATACCAAAAACAGGAGCGTATCTAGTCGATACTACTATGATTACGTTGATATTTTTTGGCATCACAACATCTTCTTTCGTTTAAATTTTTTTTACATTATGTTTATAAACTCAGGAAATATGTCCCTGGACACATGAGGACTTTGAATAAGAACAATGTATGATCCTGTAACGACTTGGTATTGGATCGATACCCAAATTTGTGGTGTCATCCAAAACTAATGTAAAGCATCCAAACAACAGAAGAATAAGTGATTATTACATTTTAACCAAAGTGTAGATAGAACATGTTAAAAGAGAAAGTAAGCAGATATTAACAGTAAATGAACAAGTAGATTAATAATTCATTTTCTACCACTTGTCCTTAATAATTTTGACAAAATAATAGAATGGAAAATGACACAATTTGTTACTGCATACGTCAGCAGACTAATTAGGAGCCTTTGTTTGTTTACTTACTACTAAAAGACAAGTTGTCTAGTACAGTGGTCCCCAACCACTGTACTAGACAAAAAAAAACACTGTAGTAAAAAGAAATAAAAAACATTTTTTTGTTGTTTTTTTTGTTTTGTCATAAAGAAATACAATCATGTGTGCTTACGGACTGTATCCCTGCAGACTGTATTGATTTATATTGATATATAATGTATATATTGTGTTTTTTATGTTGATTTAATTAAAAAAAAAGAAAAAAAAAAGTTTTTATTACTTTTATTTTTAAATTTCCTGTGCGGTCGCGGCCCGGTACCAATCAGTCCACGGACCGGTACCGGTGGTTGGGGACCACTGGTCTAGTATGTTCACTATTGTATTTAAGGACAAACTTGCAATATGAAACATATGTTTAATGTATACCTAAAATATTTTGTTAAAAAGAAAGCCAATAATGCAATTTTTTGTGGTCCCCTTTATTTAGAAAAGTATCAAAATAATTTTAGTACCGGTACCAAAATATTGGTATCGGGACAACACTAGTTCACACTAAATGCCAATACCTATTTTTTTGCTCATATGTGACCAGTATCTGATTTTTTCATGTCAATATGAACAGTACAAGTCCAAATTTTTAAAATGCGACACAGATCTCTTTTGTATGTGGATATAAATCAGATATGTATCTGATGTGAATGTAGTCCAAACAATCTGTCATCAAAAAGCGATAAGCATCATAACGCTTCGCCAAAATAGACGGTTGCAAAATTAATAGTTGACAAAGGAGCAGAGAACAGGCAAAAATAATGTTTTAGGAACTCACGTCAATGAACCACCTGTCTCCGACTGATTGGCCACACACTCTTCGGAGCAGAGGTCAAAACAAATGTCACACAAAAGGCTTGCCCTCTTTCTTCTACGCACAATAATTTGGTTCAGAAAATGTTGACTTTGATTGTACAAAATCCTTGAAATTGCCAGGACTGAGACCTTCTAGAATTGGAGCCAGGTTTACTTGCGTAAACACTGCAGCATGTGTGACATCCTGACGTCATGTCTGCATGCGTGTCAGATTGTATTCACGATAGACATCGCATTTTTTTTGTAATACGAAGAACTACATAAAAAGATTGGATTTAAAAAAAAAAAATCAAAATTGGACATCCATTGAAGTTTTAATGGTTAGCTTCTTGTGTCGTCTTGCTCGGTTTGTGTAGCATGCTTCTCCATTCCTTTTCCTCTACTCCTCCAGTGATATTGCTACATGGAAGAAACGGTTTACTTTCTGCTTCTGATAGTGGTGGAGATTAGTATCTTCGAAGCGATTTTGGATAGATGACATGTTTGTTGCCGCTTGCGAGCCAGTGTTCTGGCAAGACATGCATCTTCCTGGAATTCATGACACTCCTGCATGTGTGTAAAACGGAATATGGAAATGTAATTGTGTCTCCCTGAGAGTGCGTCCTTTTCGAATGAATCTTTCACATAAGTGCATCGTTAGCCATGAAAAGACTGGGACACAGCTGGGGTAAAGATCAGTTAAAAGAGGCAAATATCAGCTAACATTTCGATCCCATGATCGGGATATCTCTAACACACTTTCATGTTATTAAGGTCTCTGCTATTGTCAATCAATGACTAATTTAAGTGTTGATGAATATTCCCCACATTATTGCAAACATGTTTTCACGGGATTTGTGGGCAACTTAAATCTTCCGTAATGTGCCATGGAAGTCAAAGGCAAGCAGTCCTTTAAGTGGATATGTTACAAGGTGCCTGATTGAACCTTTTGTATTCAAGCGTTTGTTGCAGTCTTGTAGATGGAGTCAACCTGTGCTATTTTTATGGCCTTCTTCTCTAGCAATCTCCAAGCAGTGCAGCAATCAATGGCAAATTATCTCAGCCAATCGATGGGCCAACCTTTTCCGTTTCACCCTCGCGCTACTGCTGTTCTATCTCTAACCGTTCCTTTCTCCTTCACACTTCCCTCTCTTTGTCCCTCAGCAAATTCAGAATCATTTACCATATTCATCCTCACACAATTACTGACCTCGCTTGTGATATAGTCGGATATGTTCATGCAACCAGTAAATAGTGCCTGTGTTGACGGATGTATTTTAATGGTTGTTTTATGTCAAATACACTGCCATGAAGACCACAATCAAGCCTGTTTTCAATCTACCAGCATGTACAGTACGTATTTTTTAAAGTTAAAGTACCAATGATGGTCACACACACACTAGGTGTGGTGAAATTTGTCCTCTGCATTTGACCCTTCACCCTTGATCACCCCCTGGGAGGTGAGGGGAGCAGTGGACAGCAGCGGTGCCGCGCCCGGGAATCATTTTTGGTGATTTAACCCCCAATTCCAACCTTTGATGCTGAGTGCCAAGCAGGGAAGTAATGGGTCCCATTTTTATAGTCTTTGGTATGACTCGGCCGGGGTTTGAACTCACAACCTACCGATCTCAGGGCCGACACTCTAACCACTAAGCCACTGAGTAGGTATACTACTCTACACTACTATTTTGTACTCATTCGCGCTTTGTTACGTATGGATTTTGACCATTGAAAACACTTTTATCCTCTGTTGCTCTCCATGTACAATTTGCGTTTTACAAAACCCAAAACCAGTGAAGTTGGCATGTTGTCTAAATCGTAAATAAAAACACAATACAATGATTTGCAAATCCTTTTCAACCTATATTCAATTGAATAGACTGCAAAGACAAGATACTTAACATTGGAACTGGTAAACGTTGTTATTTTTTGCAAATATCAGCTCAGAATTTGATACCTACAACATGTTTCAAAAAAGCTGGCACGAGTGGCAGAAAAGACTGAGAAAGTTGAGAAATGCTCATCAAACACTTATTTGGAACATCCCACAGGTGAACAGGCTAATTGGGAACATAATTGGGTATAAAAGCAGCTTCCATGAAATGCTCAGTCATTCGCAAACAAGGATGGGGCGAGGGTCACCACTTTGTCAACAAATGCGTGAGCAAGTTGTCGAACAGTTTAAGAACAACATTTCTCAACGAGCTATTGCAAGGAATATAGGGATTTCACCATCTACGGTCCGTAATATCATCAAAAGGTTCTTGAGAAATCACTGCACGTAAGCAGCAATGCCCGTGACCTTCGATCTCTCAGGCGGTACTGCATCAAAAACCGACAACAGTGTGTAAAGGATATCACCACATGGGCTCAGGAACACTTCAGAAAACCACTGTCAGTAACTACAGTTTGTCGCTACATCTGTAAGTGCAAATTAAAACTCTACTATGCAAAGCGAAAGCCATTTATCAACAACACCCAGAAACGCCGCCCTCTTTGCTGGGCCCGAGATCATCTAAGATGGACTGATGCAAAGTGGAAAAGTGTTCTGTGGTCTGACGAGTCCACATTTCAAATTGTTTTTGGAAACTGTGGACGTCGTGTCTCCCGGACCAAAGAGGAAAAGAACCCACCATGGGGACTTCAGTAGAAGCATTTAAGTCCCATCTTAAAACTCATTTGTATACTCTAGCCTTTAAATAGACCCCCCTTTTCGAACAGTTGATCTGCCGTTTCTTTTCTGCTCTGCCCCCCTCTCCTTCGTGGAGAGGGGGGGGGCACAGATTCGGTGACCACAGATGAGGCGCTAGCTGTCCAAAGTCGGGACCCAGGGTGGACCACTCATCTGTGCATCAGTTGGGGACGTCTCTGCGCTGCTGACCTGGCCCCACTATGGACTGGACTCTCACTAATATGTTAGATCCACTATGGACTGGACTCTCACAATATTATGCTAGATCCACTCGACGTCCATTGCACCGGTCGCCCAGGGGGGGTTCCCCACATCTGCGGTCCCCTCCAAGGTTTCTCATTGTCATCCCATTGAGTTTAATTTTTTCTTGCCCTGATGTGGGATCTGAGCCGAGGATGTCGTTATGGCTTGTGCAGCCCTTTGAGACACTTGTCATTTAGGGCTATATAAGTAAACATTGATTGATTGACAATGAAAGTTACAAGTGAGAGTCCTTTGATAAAGAAGGTGAGAAACAATATTGAATTCCAGAAAAAAAACTTGCAGCAAAGCACAAAGGTGGCGTCCTCTTGGCTTTTCTCTCCCATCCTTTCTCTTCGTTTACCACTGTCCTTGCCAACAAGAGTTTTCAATCAAGGCAAGAAAATATGTTAAATGTTCATTTAATCCTTTAATTTGTCATGTATTTTTTATTTTGCATTGTTTTTTGCATGCAACACTATAACTATTCTCTCTTAAATTTGTTTTGTGTTAACACACGGTTTTGTTATTATTCAGTTTTTCCATGTCTTCACTGAGCATTTTGGGACATCTAATTGAATTTTTACTTTATATGTCCTTTTCTTTGGCCCACTGTCATCAGAAGAGTCTACCTCCTGCTTCGGAGACATTATGACAGGAAAAAGGTACTAACTAAAAGTACTAAAAAGTAACTGTAAAACTTTATTTCTCTGTCGACGTATAACTCCACGAACATAGCTCTCTTTTTCTTTTTTTTATAGCAGCGATACTTTATGGGATGGCGTCTGTAACCACGGAGCGTCGTAAAACAAGGACCACCTGTATGGATAGTCTTTAACCAAATATAATTTAGTCCCACAGCCAACATTTTTTTGGGCCATAATGTTTCACATAAACCAAAGGGATTTATGAGCGCAATAACTATATTAGCAACTAATACTGCAGTGGGACTGTGAAAGCTGATCACCCACCATCATTTTTCCTTTTCCACAAATATGCTCATATTTAGTTATGAAACTGAATTTGTCTGCAATTGATGCAGCATTATAGGGTTTATATCGCCTGTAAATCTCAGAGCCATATAATTTTGGATTTTTGCCGGACACAGAAGGGTAATATTTAGCATTATTTCCATTTTATGTCTTGATAATGGCTGAAAAGTAATATCAGTCACTTACAGTTAAATTCATTAGCATATTGTACCCTTTGTGGAAGCGTAAGAAGTGCTCATTTAACTGAAAGGGCAGCAACCTCAAGCAAGAAGCCCCCGCTGCAACCCTGCGGGTATTAACACTGGATAGCAGTACAAAAAGCTTTTGGTAGTCTATATTCATTGGGGGGTTACAGTATAGTTAACAGGGGCCTGTGGTGGTAATTGTATGTGTGCACCTCTTGTCTTTTGTAACACAAAGGCAATTGCAGAAACAAATTGTGGTGAAATAGCAAAAGGAGGAACTTGGATAAAGTAGGCCAAATGTGTGGAACTGTGCCAGTATTCACTAAAACATGCACCTGGTTTTCAGTGTGTGGCACATAAGCATTAATGTTAGGTTGGCCCTAGTGTGTGAATGTGAGTGTAAATGTTGTCTGTCTATCTGTGTTGGCCCTGAGATGAGGTGGCGAGATGGATATTAGTAACAGATGTCCTACAAGTAGACCGACTTGAAAGGGTCTCACATTTAAAACAATTCATTGTGGAATACATAACATTTAATGGTGGTTCTTTGGTTAAAATGTTGCATTGATTATGTTTTATAGACCGTTTTGAAGCTGCTTTCTGATCGTCTCTTTGGGTTGCGCTGTTTTGTTGGCGGTCTTATTTACGTGGCTCCACTTCGACTCCGTCCTTTCCCCATCAGCCATGTTGTAGGTTTTAGCGTTTCCATTGCGAGTCTACTGACAGATATAAGTTTGAACTATATGCTACTTTGTATTACAAATGTCAATAGCGGAGAATGGATGTGTATGTACCAGCCAGTAAGGATGTACAGTCGTGGTCAAAAGTTTACATACACTTGTAAAGAACATAACGTCATGGCTGTCTTAAAGGCCTACTGAAATGAATTTTTTTTATTTAAACGGGGATAGCAGATCTATTCTATGTGTCATACTTGATCATTTCGCGATATTGCCATATTTTTGCTGAAAGGATTTACCGTATTTTCCGCACCATAAGCCGCACCTAAAAACCACAATTTTTGTCAAAAGCAGACAGTGCGGCTAATAACCCGGTGCGCCTTATATATGGATTAATATTCATATTTATTTTCATAAGGTTTAGGTCTCGCAACTACGGTAAACAGTCGCCATCTTTTTTCCCCGTAAAAGAGGAAGCGCTTCTTCTTCTACGGTAAGCAACCGCCCCATAGAAGAGGAAGCGCTTCTTCTTCTACTGTAAGCAACCGCCAAGGTGAGCACCCGCCCCCGGAGAAGAAGAAGCTCGCGGATATTTAATTTCATTTGTTTTTCTGTAAAGACAACAAAATGTCTCCTACTAAGAGACACGCGTACAAGGTTCCACTGACTTTTGATATTCATGTGAACCGCACTGTGGATACAACGGGAGCACGTACGGTGAATATTCGCACCACAGGGAATGAGAAGTCGTCCTACTGTGGTTCTAGCTTGCCATGCTAACGGCCAGAAACTTCCACCCACGGTGATATTCAAAAGGAAGACCTTGCCAAAAGAGAACTTTCCAGCCGGCGTCATCATAAAAGCTAACTCGAAGGGATGGATGGCTGAAGAAAAGATGAGCGAGTGGTTGATAGACGTTTACGCGAAGACACCGGGTGACTTTTTTCACGCAGCGCCGTTCCTGTTGATCTACGACTGCATGCGCGTCCACATCACAGATGGTGTCAAAAAACAAGTGAAGCACACCGAAGAAGAATCATTCGAGGGATTTGTAGATGAGTAATAACTTCAGAAAGTGAGCTTTAAATGTTTATTTTGTGTGTTGTGTGACACTAACGTATGAGCAACGTTGAGTTATTGATGTTGCTATTGCTCTGCACTATTTTGAGTGTTACTATTTTTGTGATTGCACATTTGCACATTACATTTTGGGAGTGAACAGAGTTGTTAGAACGCTGGTTTGTAATATATTATTAAAGTTTGACTGACCTATCTGACTGTTTTGTTGACATTCCCTTTAGCGTAGCGTAGGTGCGGCTAATAGCCCGGGGGGGCTAACAGGTAAACAAAGTTTTGAAATATGCCGTTCATTAAACGTGCGGCTAATAACACGGGGCGCCTTATGGTGCGGAAAATACGGTAGTATAGAACAACGACGATAAAGATTGCAACTTTTGGTATCTGATAAAAAAAAGGCTTGCCCCTACCGGAAGTAGCGTGACGTAGTCAGTTGAACATATACGCAAAGTTCCCTATTGTTTACAATGATGGCCGCATGAAGTGAGAGAGATTCGGACCGAGAAAGCGACAATTTCCCCATTAATTTGAGCGAGGATGAAAGATTTGTGGATGAGTAAAGTGCAAGTGAAGGACTAGTGGGGAGTTGAAGCTATTCAGATAGGGAAGATGCTGTGAGAGCCGGGGGTGACCTGATATTCAGCTGGGAATGACTACAACAGTAAATAAACACAAGACATATATATACTCTATTAGCCCCAACACAACCAGGCTTATATTTAATATGCCACAAATTAATCCTGCATAAAAACACCTGCGTGTTTGTTACGCTAGCTCCTAGCTCCTCTGCTAGCTCCTAGCTCCATAGAACACGCCAATACAATTCAAACACCTGATCAACACACACAATCACTCAGCCCAAAAGACCGTTCACCTAACCCAAGGTTCATAAAGCTTATATATTTTTAAAAAGTTACGTACATACGCAAAAAAAAGTTGCGCACATACGGTCAAGCGATCAAATGTTTAGAAGCCAAAGCTGCATACTCACAGTAGCACGTCTGCGTCTTTGTCATCCAAATCAAAGTAATCCTGGTAAGAGTCTGTGTTGTCCCAGTTCTCTACAGGCCTCTGTGTATCGAAGTCAAAAGTCCTCCTGGTTAGAGTCTCTGTTATCCGAGTTCTTCCATCTTGACTGCATCTTCCGGGAATGTAAACAAAGAAGCGCCGGCTGTGTACTGTTGTTGCTGACTACGTTCGAAAAATACGTCCATTTCGCACCGACAACTTTCTTCTTTGCTTGCTCAGCTTCCTTCTCCATAATGCAATGAACATGATTGCAACAGATTCACGAACACAGATGTCCAGAATACTGTGGAATTATGAAATGAAAACAGAGCTTTTTCGTATTGGCTTCAATGTGGAAGGCATACCCGTGTTCGCCGGTCCACGTCACGCGCATACGTCATCCTCAGAGGCGTTTCGAACCGGAAGTTTAGCGGCAAATTTAAAATGTCACTTTATAAGTTAACCCGGCCGTATTGGCATGTGTTATAATGTTAAGATTTCATCATTGATATATAAACTATCAGACTGCGTGGTCGGTAGTAGTGGGTTTCAGTAGGCCTTTGAGTTTCCAATAATTTCTACCACTCTTATTTTTTTGTCATAGAGTGATTGGAGCACAAACTTGTTTGTCACAAAAAACATTCATGAAGTTCGGTTCATTTATGAATTTATTATGGATCTACTGAAAATGTGACCAAATCTGCTGGGTGTAAGGCTGAAACGACGCGTCGACGTAGTCGACGTCATTGGTTACGTAAATACGTCAACGCCGTTTTTGTGCGTCGACGCGTCACATATTTACATCACACTACCGTCATGGCGGAGCGCGAAGCAGACGATGCGAGCGGTGCGAGCGAGGGGAAAAAAGCACGCCAAAAGTCGTCAAAAGTGTGGGAGTATTTCAATAAACGGCCTAATAATGTTGTTGTATGCACACTGTGTCGAGCAGAAATGGCCTATCATAGCAGCACAACGGCTATGAACGAACATTTGAAAAGAAAACACCCGACAGCGTTCTTGCCATCACCATCCACTAGTCAATCGTCCGAGTGAGTATACGTTGTCATGATTACACAAAAACATGAATGTGTCATACAGCCCTTTGAGACACTTGTGATTTAGGGCTATATAAATAAACATTGATTGATTGATTGATTTGTATCTGCGTTGTAAATTCATAAACTAAAGCACCGTTTCGCTATGAGAGGCGCGTTTGGCTTGCCTGTTCAGTGTTTACAAAGACACGCTCCTCTTTAACGCTAACGTTAATTAGTTGTGCAAATACCTTTTACAACATTAACAGTTACATATACTATGTAAAAACGAAAAATTAACTTTCACTTTAGTCATACTATCATCATCATCATCGGTCTTACCTCTCAGTTCCAGCCACATCGACTCCTTCTGAGCGCTTATTTTCAGCTGCTGGGAATATTGTAAACAAAAAAAGAACCAGCCTCACCCCAGAGCATGTAGACATGCTAACCTTTCTTCATTACAACTGTTAGTCACTCACTGGAATGAGTAGAATTGGTTATTGTGTACTGTGTTGGACTGGATGTTTATTTTGCACATTTTAAAAGCAATACTTAATGTTTACAGTGCTCCAGAATATTTAGATTGGCACTTTTTTGTACTGGATGTTTATCTTTATTTTTGCACATTTTAAAGCAAAATAAGCAATACTTTTACTTTTGTTTAAAATTTTACACTGTTGTTACAGAATATTTCGTTTTGCACTTTTTTGTATTGGATGTTTATCTTTATTTTTGCACATTTTAGCAAATAAGCAATACTTTCACTTTTGTTGAAATGTTTACACTGTTGTTACAGAATATTTCATTTTGCACTTTTTTTTATATCGGATGTTTATCTTTATTTTTGCACATTTTAAAGCAAAATAAGCAATACTTTTACTTTTGAAATGCTTATACTATTGCAGAATATTAACATTTGCACCGGATGTTTACTTTTATATTTGCACATTAAATGATAAATGATAAATGGGTTATACTTGTATAGCGCTTTTCTACCTTCAAGGTACTCAAAGCGCTTTGACAGTATTTCCACATTCACCCATTCACACACACATTCACACACTGATGGCGGGAGCTGCCATGCAAGGCGCTAACCAGCAGCCATCAGGAGCAAGGGTGAAGTGTCTTGCCCAAGGACACAACGGACGTGACTAGGATGGTAGAAGGTGGGGATTGAACCCCAGTAACCAGCAACACTCCGATTGCTGACACAGCCACTCTACCAACTTCGCCACGCCGTCCCTTAAAACATTAAAAAGCAAATAAGCTACTTTTAATTTTGTTAAATGTTAAAAGTTTTAAATGTTTACATTGTTACAGAATATTTAGTCATGTTGTTGTCAATGTTGACTGAGTGGCCATACTTTTTTTTTTTTTTTTTAAATAAAAGCCATGCCTTTTAAAAAAACTGGCCTTCCTTTATTTTCTCATCTTCATTTTAAATAAAAAAATTATCGGTAAAAGGAAAAATAATCTATAGATTAATCGAAAAAAATAACCTATAGATTAATAAAAAAAATAATCTATAGATTAATCGATAGAAAAATAATCGTTAGCTGCAGCCTTAGCTGGGTATACATAAAGTATACATACAGTAATGTTAATATTTGGTTACATGTCCCTTGGCAAGTTTCACTGCAATAAAGCGCTTTTGGTAGCCATCCACAAGCTTCTGGCAAGCTTGACCACTCCTCTTGACAGAATTGCTGCAGTTCAGCTAAATTTGTTGGTTTTCTGACATGGACTTGTTTCTTCAGCTTTGGGAAGACCTTTCCAAAACCTTAATTCTAGCCTGATTTAGCCATTCCTTTACCACTTTTGACGTGTGTTTGGGGTCATTGTCCTGTTGGAACACCCAACTGCGCCCAAGACCCTACCGCCGGGCTGAAGATTTTAGGTTGCCCTGAAGAATTTGGAGGTAATCCTCCTTTTTCATTGTCCCATTTACTCTCTGTAAAGCACCAGTTCCATTGGCAGCAAAACAGGCCCAGAGCATAATACTACCACCACCATGCTTGACGGTAGGAATTGGTGTTCCTGTGATTAAAGACCTCACCTTTTCTCCTCCAAACATATTGCTGGCTATTGTGGCCATACAGCTACATTTTTGTTTCATCTGACCACAGAACTTTCCTCTAGAAGGTCTTATCTTTGTCCGTGTGATAATTGGCAGTTCTGCCGTGTCTTTTTTTTATGCTTTGCAGCAGCATGTGTCATCACTACCCTGGTCAGCTGGATAAAAAAAGTATCAATAGTATCATTCGTCCAGAATTTTAACGGTCCGCTTGCACCGACCCAATTCATAACCGGTACATAAAGATATCGATATTCAGTATACATCCATACCAGCCAGTCTACCCCACAACAAGAGGATAGAGAAAAGGAAGGAGCGCATTGACTACAATGACAGACGCACGCAAAGTGTACATTTCTACCATATATGGATAATCTGCTGACATCACACTTGGGAAAAACATCACAGGTTGTGCAAAATCCAAACGGTTTGTTCGAAGGAAGTATGAAGTAAGGCAAAATTGTTTAAAAAATATCTCCGCCATGCCTCCATGGTTTGATTTCAAATTTACGGGACTTATGCAGATCAAAAATACACAACGGCAGGTACCAATAGGTAAGAAAAGTTGGTTTTGCATAATAGGGCCCCATTAATATTGACTCATGTTGCAATATCCCACATTTAACCCTTGAAAATTACTGACTTTTTTATTCAAATACATTCAATCATTATACAAACATAATATAAAGTGTTTGCATTGATTACAACACAACTTGTATAGCTCAAGGCTAATCTGTAAAATTAATTTATATCAAATACAACTCCTTCAATCTGCCTAACGTTACTTACAATCTTGCAGTCTTTAAAACCTTGAAATAATGAAAATAAAGGAATATTTCACAAGCATAGGAAGTATAAATATAAGTACGAGTCTATAAGTATAACCATAATATTAAATGTTTGAAGCTTGAATACTCGTGTTCAAGTTATCACAGAAATATGTTATTAAATGAATATGTTAATTGATGCGTGAATTATTTGCTGGATTGGATACAAGGAAGGGTTGTATTGTTTGTTAAAATTGTGAGGTAAATTAGGAGAAACATGCAGACGTGTTCTTGTTTTGAGAAATCATTGCATTCTACTCTGAAATTGCTTCACTTGTCTTTGTGTGTCCGTTCTCCCCAGAAATATATTTACAGTCGAATACAAATGAATGAGCAGATGGATGTTCCTTCTGGAAGCCATGTGTTACATGTCCTACTCTGTCAGAGCATCACTGATGTCTGGCCCTTAATTTGGAAGTGCTCTGCTTGCTATCAGTGGCTGCAAAGAACACAGCTCGAATAGTTCAAATTGAACATATGTCAAGTTCATATGGTGTATTAGATGGTGTTTTATCTTGACATGTTTCGACCATCAGCAGCAGTCTTCCTCAAAAGTGTAACCTGACCGCTGTACAGCAGTGCCTCAGTTTTTGTTTTCGTAATCTGTTCGAAAACCGAATTAATTTCAATCTGTTACAAACACCAGAATACCATATTTTTTGGGGAAAAAAATGTTTTCCATATATTAGCAGCACCGGACTATAAGCCACAGGTACGTTGCGAAATGAGTTATTTACACAGAAAGATTCTGTAAATGTTTATTTACTTACCATAATTGTTTCCAAGCGGTGTCTGTAACACGGCAGTAAAGTGATCAAACAAAACAGAAGTCATCATCATGACTCCACTAGCTGCGGAAGCACCAATCAGGTTTATATTCCGGTATAATACGGTACATTAAAAAAATACCGTTCAGCATCTGTATTGATTCCCAGGTGTGGGTTCAACTGTCAAAGGCACACATTGCTCTGTACAAACCCCAAAACCAGTGAAGTTGGCATGTTGTTTAAATCATAAATAAAAACAAAATACAATGATTTGCAAATCCTTTTCAACTTATATTCAATTGAATAGACTGCAAAGACAAGATACTTAACGTTCGAACTGGAAAACCTTGTTATTTTTTGCACGTAAGCTAGGATAATACGGACCTTCGATCCCTATTGCATCAAAAAGCGACATTGGTGTGTAAAGGATATCACCACATAGGTTTAGGAACACTTCAGAAAACCACTGTCAGTAACTGCAGTTTGTCGCTACATCTGTAAGTGCAAGTTAAAACTCTACTATGCAAGGCGAAAGCCATTTGTCAAAGACACCCAGAAACGTTGCCGGCTTCGCTGGGCCTGAGCTCATCTAAGATGGACTGACGCAAAGTGGAAAAGTGTTCTGTGGTCTGACGAGTCCACATTTCCAATTGTTTTTGGAAACTGGACGTTGTGTCCGCCGAACCAAAGAGTAAAAGAACCATCTGGATTGTTATAGGTGCAAAGTTGAAAAGCCAGCATCTGTGATGGTATGGGGGTGTATTAGTGCCCAAGACATTGGTAACTTACACATCTGTGAAGGCACCATTAATGCTGAAAAGGTACATACAGGTTTTTGAGCAACATATGTTGCCATCCAAGCAACGTTATCATGGACGCCCCTGCTTATTTCAGCAAGACAATGCCAAGCCACGTGTTACAACGACGTGGCTTCATAGTAAAAAGAGTGCGGGTACTAGACTGGCCTGCCTGTAGTCCAGACCTGTCTCCCACTGAAAATGTGTAGCGCAATATGAAGGAGACCTCGGACTGTTGAACAACTTAAGCTGTACATCAAGCAAGAATGGGAAAGAATTCCACCCGAACATCTTCAAAAATTAGTCTCCTCAGTTCCTAAACGTTTACTGAGTGTTGTTCAAAGGCCATGTAACACAGTGGTAAAAATGCCTCTTTTGCAATGTGTTGCTGCCATTAAATTCTAAGTTAATGATTATTTGCAAAAAAAAAAAATTACTTTTCTCAGATCGAACATTAAATATCTTGTCTTTGCAGTCTATTCAATTGAATATAAGTTGAAAAGGATTTGCAAATCATTAAATTCTGTTTTTATTTACAAATTACACAACGTGCCAACTTCACTGGTTTTGGGTTTGTAGATATATATATATATATATATATATATATATATATATATATATATATATATATATATATATATATATATATATATATATAGAGAGAGAGAGAGAGAGACAGAGAGAGAGAGAGAGAGAGAGAGAGAGAGAGAGAGAGAGATTTATAAAAGTGAGAAGTTTTTAAACATACTGTAAATCTGCAACGAATGAAGCAAATTGTCAGTCAGTTACTTTGTGTTGCATTTACTTGAAGTCAACGTTCCGTAAAAGAGAGAAAGCTCCCAGTGTAGCCCTGAGTCATTGTTCAAAGAGAGTCAGAGCTCATCAATCACTCAAACTCCCATAACAGGCTGGGATGCCTATTGTTGAAAATACTGTTTTACCGATAGGACTGCGGCCCAGAAACCATCACATTAACAAGACTCTCTTTATATCACTATGTGCATGAATATGTAGAAATACGCACATATTATTCAGTACGCCTTGAGAAAGATAATACTGTTCAGTTGTGAACTATGTGGCATCAAAGTGAGACATGCTTCCTTTAGTGTGTCATGCTCGTGGAGCTTAACGAGATACACAATATTGTACAACGTTTCAGTATAATGCAGCATTGTTCTACATCACTGCTAACTACAACAACAATAATAAACAACAATAATTAACATGTTGCAAAACACCACTCCCATCTCATTATGATGAATGTGTATCGAATGAATTATCCGCAGACTGCAGTCTCCAGCATTTCTCCGGAGTTGCGTCTGGAGTCGTTCCACTTTTGTGTGCATGGCGAACAGTCTTTATTTACAGAACAACTTAATTCAACTCTGAAACAAATTGAATTTTGTATTGACTCACTGGATCTATTCCGCTGGCTCCTTACAATACAAGGAAAGTGATTTATTATTCAGAGAATCTACAACAACAAGAAACCCACAGTCACACGGTGCTGTTAATTCTGCGGCTGTCATTTTCACGACTGCGACGTGGAAACTGTTAAATGGTATTTAACAACATCACATGCAACGTGTAGATAAATGTTTCCAGTGAGGGACTCATTAGCTAAACACTTCTTATGTTCTTTTACAGCAAATTGCTTACACTGTGGTTGATACAGTACTGGTATGATGTATACAGTGCAGTATATAATACACATGATTTTAGCTGTTCATCAGGGAGTACCCTTAGTGGTGGTCAGCTAAGGAGCTGAACCATCCTGAAATCAGTCACTACATTTCCATGCACTAAATTGGACTGAGTTTTTTCTATTTTCACACCCAGTGTGAAGTCCAAGTGTCCATGCACTCTCTCTAATGCGACTATTGGTCATACGCCATGGGCCTCCCTTACACTGAGGGGCGCTTTTTTCATTTTGACACAGATAACAAATACTTTTCCGGTTGACTATGACATCACACTCGGCATTAGGGATCCTTACAACAATCAATCAAAGTTTACTTATATAGCCCATAATCACATTTTAAGTGATGTCCAACTGTAATATTGGAACATATTACAAATATTACGTCTCTAATGGCTACTTTTATGTTAAATAGCAGACAGCATCAATAAATGATCTTGGATAATGCTACGAACATGATGCTACTACCAAGAAGGTATCGGGATGGATGCAGGTCCGATGCAGAGAAAGACAGACGGAAGAGTTTTTTCGAAGGAATTTTCGGAAGAAGAATCATGGAAACAAAACTTTTGAATGTCTTGGAGTTCCTTCAAAAGGCTCTGTGGATTGTTGGAAGGAGTTTTAAATCCAAAGGAAAAGACAGTTCGTGTACCGACTGATATCTAGAGGAAGTTTGCTATTGTTCTGGACTATCTTGCCCATTGTGCGGAAGGTTAATCAGTTGGCTTGCACAAATGTTATTCGCCTTTAATACTGTATACATGCTTCATTATCTTTCATCTCATTCGGATTTTTTTCGGGAGACAGAATTAAGCCGACAATTTACAGTTCCTTAGCTACTTAAATAAAGCGCTGTTTCTTTTTTTTCCAACCATCGATGCACTTCAAAATGTTCTGTTCTTTTGATTTGTGAAGCAAATAGGCAGTCTCCACTTCATTAGAATTGTTACTGTTTTATTGAATAGTATCTGCTTCCGAGGTTGTATCTCGTGCGTTGGGACTGGCACTTGCGTGATACGAAGGGTCCTCTGCGGTGCACACACCCCCTCGAGAGATCTGGTTTCCAATCGCATAATCCAGGTGTGTTAGTCCGACTTTTCAAAAACAGAACACGATCAGATTAAGGTCTTTACATGGGCTGTAGGAGGCTTATTTAGAACCGAATTTTTTGAGAAATCAGACTAATTTAGTGCATCGACTGTCAGTGTGTTGAAATGCGGTTGTGCGTCAACACTATTCCTGTCTATACTTTATATATTTTTTCATGAGCAAAACCATAGCATATCTGACAACATTATTATCCAAAGATCAACACCAACCACAAGGATAAAAAAAGAAAAAGGAAAAGCACTGATACATGCAATAAGCAGTGATAAAAATGGCAATGATTCCGTTATCTTAGAGCATTTACTAGGAGGCTAATCAGATTTCCCTGATGTCTACTCTTTATTCCCATACAACACACGATGTGTTGGGATTGATATGATAGCATATGTAATCACTGGTATACAGGGCTGCAGCTATCGATTATTTTAGTCATTAAGTAATCTATTAGATTAGTTTGTTCCAATAATCGAATAATTGGATAAAAAAACACTATATCACAGGTGTCAATCTGAAGGCCACATCATTTTATGTGGCCCACGAAAGCAGGAATGCAGACTTTTTATTTTTTTACTAATGTTGTTCTTTCTAACTTGACAGAAAAAATACTGCATGTAATTTCATCTCTTTTAAACTTTAATATAATCTAATAACGCAAAAAATATCATTTTTTTGCTAAATTAAAGAATAATCACTTAAATTTCTGCTTGAGTCATTATTTCAAAGCAAGTTATCCATCAAATTATACACTGTAAAAATGACGATATATTCAGTTCAGTTGCCATAATTTTACCATTAAAAAAACAGTGGTACTGTTATAAATATAAAAAAAACTAAATGTAAATCTTACGGAAAAATGTTGGCAAATGAGCGGACAGTTTTGTGTCTGTGGCCCTCAATGAAAAAGGGTTTGACATCATTGCTTTATAGCCTTAATGCGTATTTTAGGAAAACATTTTGAAATAAACAAGGATTATTTTTGCTTACCATGACGTTCATTCTTTTTTTCTAATAAATACACATCATCAACAGTTAAATTGTACTTTTAACATGTGTGCATTAACAAAAAAAAAAGTTTTTATAATCTAATGATTAATTGAAGTAATGTCAGTGAACTGTTGCAGCCCTACTGATTGATATATATAGTTTGTACTCACCTGATGCCACGTCCGGCTTATTAATAAATATGTGAGGTGCAAAGTGGTGGTCAAGTGAGCGTCTGTTGTCAAAGCATTCTGGGCAACATTTTGCCTTTCTCGAAGGAAAATGCCCTTTGTTTGTATTGTTTTAGGCTGTTCGAACCGTTCCAACCGAGAAAAGGAAATCCTCCAGAATTAATCAAGAAAGGTGAGAGTGCAGGATTTTACGAAGCGACACCGGGAAACGCAAAAGTTTGCAGTAATCACTTTGGCAAATGTTTGTTTGATAAACCTTTAATGTTTACTCGTTCCCATTTAAGTATTATTCTGATATGTTTGTATTTTATCTTGTTTTGGAGTTCTTAAAACACATTTTTGTTACGAATGTTTGGTAAAGCACCAACTCAGCAAGTCTAAATAAAAGAAAGCAAATGAAAGCAAAACCGAAACGAGTTAAGTTTTCCCAAAGGCAGCAATCATAACTGAAGCTTTCAACACATACACAATGTTGAGATCTATAGTTATATTTTGCTATACCATGCATACTCATGTGCAATTACAACAGGGGAACATGGCCGAAACGCAGTTACAGTGAGCTGTGATCAATTCTCCTTCATCTTTCACTACCAGTCAGGTGTTGAGTGGTGTCTTCAATTGTCTTCATCAATGGTTAAGATCATGAGAAAATGAAAAACAGTGAATGAAGGCTATCGAGTACTACTCGCAGTTTGTTTACCAGGGCACGTCCTCGCAAGACGCAAAGATAAATCATGAATTGCAATCTTTCCAGAGCAAAACCCATGCATGATTTATCCGGGAGAGTCTTGATATCAGTTTCATTGACCCAACCACACACAAAGAAGTTGTAGGCCTTTGTGCTTTCCCAGGCTTTCATCTGTTTTGCCGTGTAGAATGACGTATGGCGCACTAGATAGTTTGATATGTCTGGAAGCGCGACCAAGGAATAATCCTTCAGATCACTCAATAAATGTTTTTTTGATAATGTATATGGATCAATTCTAATGCATAGTTTGATTTATTTTGTTCGAATCTGCTTTTAGCGGTGAGACCTGGGCACCTTGCGTACTCAGATAGTTTGCACACTGTTTGCTGCCATATTGGTTTGGTTGACCACCACTTCGTTCACCGGAAGTAAACAGGTCAGAAAAAGTCACGTGACTGAATACAACCTATTTCCCAACTGATTTATTTCTGGCATTACCTCTCAAAATTGGCATTTGCACACAGTTCATGAGAAAAATTATAATTAGCAGACTTTCACAAGTAAACTTTTAATACAATAACATCTCTGTGTAAATCTTTTTTCATAATAATAGCCACTTGAGGTAAACATAACACAAGTGAAATGTTCTTAGCTGAAGATAGAATACACAAACCAACCTTCTGTGACAGTTCTAAATAAGCATTCAGCATTGCATTCCCTTTGACTCTAACTCACAGCCTCTGGGGTCTACTCTCAGCCCAAACGTAATCAGTGCATACAAGTTTGCAGTTTTATTGATTGCTTCGGTTTGCACTGAAGGAAGTTGAAGAGAAGAATAATCAACTGCAGATAGATGATATAATCTATATTGCTATAGTTTATTAAAACAAACCTGTCCATGTAAAAAACGGATACACAAATATTTACAAAAGATGTGCAGTGTACTACAACTCAACATGAATGATGTTGGCAAAGTCTAGCCCTGTCATCCAAAGCAACAGTGATGCTGATGGGGAAACATGAACCAAATGACACTAGAAGACAAGACTGGAATTAGGACAGTCATGCGGAAAATGTTTTATTCCTTTCACATCAGCTTCTGTCACAACGTCTGGTCATAGCAATGACTTGTCACCAAAGCCAAGCCATTTGACTCCATGTTGTTCTAACCGCTGTCAACTCACAGCACATTATACAATCTCCAAGACAAAAACCTTGTATAATCCATCACTGAAACCAGAACCGGTGATTTGAAAATACCAGGTCAAAGCCAATTGGATCCACTGTTGAGGACTACCAGCTGTTTCCAGAATGTGGGTGGATAAATAACAAGATTTGACGTGTAAAACTTTGAAATGACAAAACTGCTGCTTAGGAGAGAATGCCTGTTGCTTTTTAAAAATACAAAAACAAAAACAAAAAAAAACACCTTTAAATTAACTTTCAACATTCCCCTACATGTTATGAATGTCAATTATTAGATTGCCCTAACTTTGCATTTTACAAAAGTGGAAAATAACTGGTATTACTACAGTGGTAAAGGTCCAACAAACACTGAATCCATGTTTCCCCAAAAATATCAACACAAAACACATTTTATAAAGAATAATTACAGTTTGACAAGCAAAACACAATGCAAAATACATATAAATGATACATAAATGAACATTTAACATCACTTTTACCTTGATGGGAGCGCCATGCAGACGCTACCTTGGTATTTTTGGTTCAAGTTCTTTCTTGAATTCAATAGTGTTTCTCACCTTCGTAACCACAGTGCTTGGATTCGCAAATTTCTTTGGCCCCATGGTAGGTTATTTTGGTAAAAAGAACAGAAACTGAGTCACCAATGTGTGGGACACTTTGTTTGGGCATTCGAGCCGTGTAATAATACATTGTTACGTGCGATGTACAAAAACCGAGGCAAATTCCCGGTTAAATTTTTTGACGAACTGAAAACTGAAAACTAAACTGAAAAAAACGGCAGCACGGTAGAAGAGGGGTTAGTGCATCTGCCTCACAATACGAAGGTCCTGAGTGGTCGTGAGTTCAATCCCGGCCTCGGGATCTTTCTGTGTGGAATTTGCATGTTCTCCCCGTGACTGCGTGGGTTCCTCCGGGTACTTCGGCTTCCTCCCACCTCCAAATACATGCACCTGGGGATAGTTTGATTGGCAACACTAAATTGGCCCTAGTGTGTGAATGTGAGTGTGAATGTTGTCTGTCTATCTGTGTTGGCCCTGCGATGAGGTGGCGACTTGTCCAGGGTGTACCCCGCCTTCCGCCCGATTGTAGCTGAGATAGGCTCCAGCGCCCCCCGCGACCCCGAAGGGAATAAGTGGTAGAAAATGGATGGAAATTGAAACCTCAGGTTTCAATTACGATTCAGGGGCTAAGATTCAATTATCAATTGATTATTTATATCCATCCATCCATCCATCCATTTCCTACAGCTTGTCCCTCTCGGGGGCCGCGGGGGTTCCTGGAACCTATCCCAGCTGCATTCGGGTGTAAGGCGAGGTACACTCTGAACAATATATTATCTATAATTATTATACTGTGGCGCGGTTGGGAGAGTGGCCGTGCCAGCAATCTGAGGGTTCCTGGTTCAATCCGCACCTTCTACCAACCTCGTCACGTCCGTTGTGTCCTTGAGCAAGACACGTCACCCTTGCTCCTGATGGGTCGTGGTTAGGGCCTTGCATGGCAGCTCCCGCCATCAGTGTGTGAATGTGTGTGTGAATGGGTGAATGTGGAAATAGTGTCAAAGCGCTTTGAGTACTTTGAAGGTAGAAAAGCGCTATACAAGTATAACCCATTTACCATTTATATATTGTAGGTTATTATTATATATTTTTAATGTATTACATTGAATTAAAAGTAATATTTAAAAATGATGTCTACAAGGCTCCTCAGGCTACTGACGTATGCAGTTTTGCATCATTTCCGGTTTTTGGATACGTGAGAACTGTAGCTTCCTGCTGAGTGAAAAAATAAATAGATGTCCCTACTTGACCAGCAGGCATCTTTGATTTCATTTGTGTGCCTTCTAAAATCACAGAATGCGGTCGCCAAAAAGACATGTGTCGTCTATCTACTCATCCATATTTATGGCTAAAAGTGTTGCTGGCCGGCGGAGAAACTGTGTGGATATTATTGTCTCTCCTGAAATATTAATGTACATGTTAATTTGCTCCTCTTAGCTGGTTACTCTCTGCTGTAACCCGATTTCTATTAGCCTGTGTTTGAAGTGTACAAAACATGTATTCTTTGTCTTGTTTGAGTACTTCATATTCAAGCTAGGTTAGCACACCGTCTAGCATATCTTGTCCTCTCCTCCTTCCTCCTCTGTGCGTGTCTGTGCTAAACTAGCTAACACAAAACATTAAAAGAATGTTACCTAATGGGTTCTCCCATGGTTCGTTAGAACTAAAACTAGAGTCAACGTTTAGAAGACATTAGCATCAATGCCGCATTTCAGAACAGTCTATTACTTTATGCAACATACAAAAACAATCAATGTTTATAATCGATAATCGATAACGTGGACAATTCATGAATCGTCCACAATCTAATCGTGATGCATCGGAGGATCTATAATTTTCCCCACCCCTAATAATAAGTACAATTCTTACAGTATGAAAACTTTTTAGGGCGCAACAAAACACTAGATTCAACTTCATGGCAAAGGTTACTCTCCGACTAGGCAACACACCATATATTCTACTGCCATTCATCGTCTTGGAATTGCAACGGCATGCAAAATCTACTAATACAATACTATATGATAAAAGAAATCAAGTTATAACAACTGGACAGCACATGTATCATTAAAGATACCAATGATTGTCACACACACACTAGATGTGGTGAAATTTGTCCTCTGCATTTGACCCATTAACAGTTCACTGGTAAATGATATATAAAACAATAGATTATATTATTAAAGAAATTACCATCTATTAACTAGAGATGTCCGATAATATCGGACTGCCGATATTTGCTTTAAAATGTGATATCGGAAATTATTGGTATGGGTTTCAAAAAGTAAAATTTTTGACTTTTTAAAACACCGCTGTACGGAGTGGTACACGGACATAGGGAGAAGTACAGAGCGCCAATAAACCTTAAAGGCACTGCCTTTGCGTGCCGGCCCAATCACATAATATCTACGGCTTTTCACACACACAAGTGAATGCAAGGCATACTTGGTCAACAGCCATACAGGTCACACTGAGGGTGGCCGTATAAACAACTTTAACACTCTTACAAATATGCGCCACACTGTGAACCCACACCAAACAAGAATGACAAACACATTTCGGGAGAATATCCGCACCGTAACACAACATAAACACAACAGAACAAATACCCAGAACCCCTTGCAGCACTAACTCTTCCGGGACGTTACAATATACACCCCCTGCTACCTCCTACCCCCTCCACCTCAACCCCGCCCACTTCAACCTCCCCATGCTCTCTCAGGGAGAGCATGTCCCAAATTCCAAGCTGCTGTTTAGAGGCATGTTAAAAAAAATATTGCACTTTGTGACTTCAATAATAAATATGGCAGTGCCATGTTGGCATTTTCTTCCATAACTTGAGTTGATTTATTTTGGAAAACCTTGTTACATTGTTTAATGCATCCAGTGGGGCATCACAACAAAATTAGGCATAATAATGTGTTAATTCCATGACTGTATATATCGGTATCGGTTGATATCAGAATCGGTAATTAAGAGTTGGACAATATCGGGATATCGGATATCAGCAAAAAAGCCATTATCGGACATCTCTACTATTAACACATGAACTGACACAGAAGTACTGTAATTTGGTACTGTTAAGAACCCGGATACCGAGAATTCGATTAAAATGTGAAAGGTACCCACCCCTAAATATGCATGTTATGTAATTTATTTTGACACTTGTCTGACAGTTAAGTCGACTCAGCCATAAGCAAGAACATCCTTGAATGACTGCATTTGCCAGGACGCATTAAAAAGGTGAGCAAGGTTTTACTTTATTTTGTTTCATGTAATTTTATTACAAACTGTTTTCACACATGTACGAACAGACGGAATGGTAAAAACTGACCTTAACTATGGCCTGCACAATTAATAAAGGCTTTATGGCGATAGAAACAGTCTGACCCTGTGACTGATACTTTAACGTCTGCTCTTTTCTATGGTAATAAGCCTTTCTAAACATGAATGATTTGGTGGTAGACCAGTCTACTGAGGCAGATTGTATTTGACCTCAAAAGGCTCAGCAGTCATTATACAGCAAATTCTAGAATCCACAACCAAGGGATTTTTTACTCATTTACACTTATAAAATCAGATGTGAAAACATCACAGAGTGAGTACTGTGAACTGCAATCCAACTTAGCTGCAATAAATGTAATTTATACATAACTATGGAAAACTGGTGATTTGAAAATAATTACACATTCAATATTGCTTTAAATTCACATCTCATTTTTGTACTATTCCGTGGATAATTCATGCTCTGGAGACCAGAAATTCGCTCGTCGCGCTACACCCTTGGTTTCAAAAGCTACTTCTATCTTGAGTAGCCACAATGTCAAATGGAGAAAATCTGAAACTAAAACTCGTTTTACAGACACAATGGGACGCAAGAAAGGTGAGTACTGCCGCATTATTACAAAGGGTTTGTATAAAGCAGCCTCGGCTTCATCTAATTAGAATGTAAATGTAGTGTGGGCTCGGAATGGATCACAGAGGATAGACATTGGCATTTAGATTATGCTGAGACTAGATTAATGATGACACTGTGTGTTGGTGAGATAGCCTTTTTGAGCATAGCTCGGCAACTGACTAATTATGTTTTACCACTACCAACATGGGCTGTTATCTGTCGTGGTAATTAACATAAAACACTGTGTATTGCTGGGTATGCACAACACAAACATCCCTCATAGGTGTGCACTTAAATGCTCACACAGGAAACCCCAGGCTGCTTGTAGCATGTGCGAGACAAAACCTACTCTTTGCACTGAACCTCATCTTGACACTTTGCAGTCGAAATCCCCTAACCTCTCAGGAATTCCTCATCGGGGGGCATATGTCATGAACTGAGCACCAAAGACCAAACAGAAAACCAAAGCTAGAACAGAGACAGCAGAAATAGGGAAGAGGGAGGCGAGAGAGAGAGAGAGAGAGAGAGAATGGAATAAATTGAAGTTGATCCGGTGCTCTGCATTCTGAGAAGGACCCATTTGCATATCTGTGCAGCAGTGCAGAGGGAGAAATGTGTCGGTACTGACAGCAAGCTGCATATCTTAAACCTCCGCTGACACCCCTGCAGGCACTCTATCCTCACAAACACTGATATAGAGGAAACACAGAATCACGTACACGCACACAGGATGCATGCACACGCTCTACATACACTCGTCTTAAGGTCAGAACGGAAACTTTGTGCATTTGCTTTGTTCCTGCACGGTGAGGTACAGTGCTGCTTGTTGTTTAACATTCATCTCAAGTACAAGCCTCATCTCTGGGGGAAGGAGCCAATGCGGCAGGCCATTCACTCACCACTCCCAGACAAGAGCGAGTTGTACATGTATAAATATGCATGCATCCTAATAGAACACGGCTTTACTGGGTTAAAACCACACAGAAGACGACGATCGTAAAACGCTGCGACACCATCAATAAGCAATTGGATAGGATAAAGCATCATAGAGAAACCAAACAAGACAACACGTGGGAAGAGAGGATAAAAGGATCACCAAGAGGCGGTAACATGCAGCTATTGTTAAGTGTAGACTCATGGGAGACTATCGTGAGTCCAGTCTATCCCTATTTATGCTTTTTCAGGTTCTTCCTCTCAGTGACTGAGCAGCTATATCATTTGTAAAAAAAAATGGACCAAGTAAGAGGCAATTAAACTGAGATAATAACATATTCTCCTTCATATTGATTGTACAAGCTCCTCAGACGAATTACAGATACGGGAATGCAGCTTCTTGAATAATTAATGGTACTTTTTTTTTTTTAGGACATGCACCAATGCGCAGGTCTTCTTAAACCCACAAGACCCTCTCCGTAGATAGAGTCAAATCTCTGTCTCACATAGTGCTGTGCAATATGGACTAAATTATACAGTATATCCCGATACAGTATTGGTAATTTTATATACCCCTAAAGATATATAACACACACGTACTAGAGCCATGTCTACACACCTGAATTTAAAGATGGAATCTGTCACTTCTTAGTGCCTGCGAGACTGCTTGACATCGTCAATGCCTTTGGACAACAACTGTCAGCCCGTTTGGTGAGTTTAGTTAGTACTTTTAACACTGTATCTGTACTGTTTGCGCTGTCTTTAAGTAACAAAAAAGATTAAACGTGTTCACATCGCTAACAACTTGTTGGCGGCATGTTTTACAAATTACTGTGTTCTGTCTGTGTTTTTTTTTATTCCAAACAACCCTCTTTTTGACATCAATCTCACCAACTTCAGGTTTTGTTGGTTTAGCTTCCATTGTGCTCTCCGTCCATGTTAGTATCAGGCCCCTTCTACACTAAGCCGGCTAAGGTTATCCAGGGTATATCCCACCTAACCTTATCCTTGTCCACACACACACAATGCCGTCGTTTAAGACCCCCTCCCACCCTCCGTCCGCCGGTGTAACGCGCACGTCATAGTCACCTCCAGTGTTGCTTTGTGTGCAAGTTCTTAAATTAATTGTACTTATCTGAACAATATCCAGTGTTGTGGTCCAGTTAATTGTATTTCAATTAACTGGAATCCAGTGGGCTGTGGGGCCCTATTGTAGTGAATCACTCCTGAGCCATCATAAATTAATCAAATCTTTAATGGACATGTGAAAGTAAACTAAAAATAAAATCAATCTAGAGATCTAGATACAGTATCTGGTCAGGACACTCCTCACTCTTTTGCCTTCACCTTCATTGTCCATTCTTTTTTGGTGACTTTATATACTCTGGACCTAGACGTTGAGTTCGACAGCCCACACATTAAAATTACAATATAAACAATCGAAGAAATATATTGTACGATATATATTTTTATGTTGTAGTGCCACATACTGTTACAGCAGGGGTGTCAAACTCATTTTAGATTGTGGGCCACGTGGAGAAAAATCTACTCGCAAGTGGTAAAATCACGGCACGATAACTTAAAAATAAGGACAACTTCAGATTGTTTTCTTTGTTTCAAAATGAATGTTTTTTGTTTTTTTTTAACACTTTTAAGTAATACACTGTAAAAAAAAAAAAAATCCTATTTTTATGGTTAATTTACTCTAAATTTCTACTGTAATTTTTCTATTTTTTAAAAATAGTTTATAAAACTGTAGAATTGAAGACATTATCTGTAAATAAAAAATCCCCCTGTTATTTTAAGTAATATGCCAGTAATGACAAAGTATATATATCTCTATTTCTTTTACAGAAATATACCAAATTAATTATACATAGCATTTTCTGTTTTCTTAAACTACTTTCAAATTCATGTAAAATTACAGTAATTATCTTTCATTAAATATGTAGCTTGTTATATAAAAGTCCATGTCCATACTAACAATCTGTAGAATAAAGGTATTTTTCTGCAGAACTTTTTGCATCGTCATTTTATTAAACAATTTAGAAAAAATCTGTAAAATAATGGTATTTTTCTGTGGAACTGCCAGCATTGTCACTTCATTAAAGGTGTTTGATCGTAATAATTTGGAAAAACTCTGTAGAATAAAGGTATTTTTCTGCAAAACTGTTTGCATCGTCACTTTATTAAAGGTGGTTGATCTAAATAATTTAGTACAAATCTGTAAAATTACGATATTTTTCCGCAAAACGTTTCATGAACATTTCTGTAAATATAATGTTTTTGATCATTATTTGGTTTACAATGTTTTACTTTAATTTTATGGTTTTTGTTTGGCAGCCGTAGCTGCCAGTAGATGACTGTTTTTTTTACAGTGTAGTATTCTATCTTTATTTGTCGTTATTTATACTCTCTGAATACATTATGTGCTAATGTTCATCAGTCAACTCATTGGTGCTAATTTTCAATCCATCAAAATAAAAAAATAATATCAAAATCAAATTACAGGATGGTATTTATGTAGTTTGCTCATTTTCCTCGACTGGTGCACTAACATCATGTGTTTTTTTTATTTTTTTTAACACATGTAGCATAATCTACAAATATACAAAGAATTGCTATTGTGACATCTAGTGGACACATTTAGAACAGCAGTTTCTTTCATTCAAAAATTTCGGCTCATTATTATACTTAGCAAACTCCTCCTGCGGGCCGGATAAAACCTGTTCACGGGCCTGATCCGGCCCACGGGCCGTATGTTTGGCACCCCTGTGTAACAGTATATCACACAGCACTAGTCTCACATTTATCATACAGGACATGTGAGGGTGATGGAGTCCTCTTGTTTGACAGCCTTTCTTTATACAGTTTTTGTCATCAACATTATCTTTCAGTTAAAAAAATAAATGATATTTATACCAAAACACTTAAAAACCATTGACATTTAATGTTGACAGGTCTTCCACAAGTCTGGCATTTCTTCTCTACTCCCACTGCACATAATTCCTACTACTTTAGATAAAAGGTTATGCTAAATGGTGTGTGAGCGCCTGTGTGTGTTTTTTTTAGTTAGTCGGAGTAAAAAGCAATTGGAACAAGACTAACAGTTGGGATTTGAAAAAAGACCAAGTTAGTTTACGGAGATTTTCCTGCGAAAGCTTCAGCACACAATTTCTCCTCATTAAACTTTCGTTACAGTGCTTGATAGCCTGTGGTGAATACTATGACCAGAACATATCAGAGGAGTCCCTTGCGGCTGGTTAAGTAGCTCATTTTGCACAAGGTTAAGTTAGCTCAAGGTTATGTTTGGGTCTCTGCAGGCTGTCTCTCTGTAAAAAACGAGAGGAGAAGAAAATGCTGATGGGCCTGCCAAATGTCAGAATATGTCCTGCCGACTGATAGGTGACAAATGGTGAGAACAGGACAAGAGGAGTAGTGGTGAGAGACAGACTACAGATTACAAAGTAATAGCCTGATCAACTAAATTTTGCGTGTACTAAAACACGTGCAACCTTGATAGCACTGTGCTAAGCTTGTGCACAGGGGATTGTCTCTCTTAAATGAGCAAAATAAGGAGCGCAATACATTTAGCGTGTCTGTCTTTATGAACATGCAGAATATATGCTGATCATCAGAACACCCACAATTCTGGGAGGAGAATTTGCAAACAAAATAAAGGGGACCACCATTTTCTTTTATTGTTGGCTTTATTTTAACAAAACAAATCTAAAGATACATTAAACATGTGTTTGTGGCATTAAATAACAGTAAACATACTAGACAACTTCTCTTTCAGTAGTAATTAAGCAAATGGGTTACAAAGGCTCCTAATTTGGCAGCTGGCGTATGCAGTAACATATTGTGTAATTCTTTCATTGTATTATTTTGTCAAAATTATGAGGGACAAGCGGTAGAAAATGTATTATTAATCTACTTCATTTATTCATTTATTGTTAATACCTGCTTACTTTCTGTTTTACATGTTCTATCTACACTTCTGTTAAAATATAATAAGCACTTATTCTCCTGTCGTTTGGATAGTTTACATAAGTTTTTGGCTGATACTACAAATCCTATAAATGCAATCCTATACCAAGTAGTTACAGGGTCAAATATTGGTCATAATTAAAATGATCCTGTCTCCAGAGACATATTTCCTGAGTTTATAAACAATAAAAACATGAAAAAAGATTTTGTGATGATAAAAACATCAATGTAATCAACAAGATACGGCTCTTTTACTTGGTATCATTATATCAACAAAAGGGTAGCAAATCTAAAGATACATTAAACATGTGTTTGTGGCATTAAATAACAGTAAACATACTAGACAACTTCTCTTTCAGTAGTAATTAAGCAAATGGGTTACAAAGGCCCCTTTTGTTGATATTCAGGAGGGTTCGTTTGCTGTTACCGGTTACCTATTGTATCCTCCTGTGGTGTGTAGTGAAGCATATCCCTCGTCCCGCTGGGATGATACTTAGTTTATTTGTCGCCAAGGCGGGGAGGATTAGTGATTAAAAAGTAGCTAAAACACTACAAAGAGACGTTAGGCAGCTATGTTTTAAAGCACCGCTTGCAGAGCAGTGCTTCAGTGTTAATAGCTCCATGTATTTTTTAGTTAGTTTATAATAATAATAATAATAATAATACCTGGGATTTATATAGCGCTTTTCTAAGTACCCAAAGTCGCTTTACATGTTTAAAAACCCGTCATTCATTCACACCTGGTGATGGTAAGCTACTTTCGTAGCCACAGCTGCCCTGGGGTAGACTGACGGAAGCGTGGCTGCCAATTTGCGCCTACGGCCCCTCCGACCACCACCTATCATTCATTCATCATTCATTCACCGGTGTGAGCGGCACCGGGGGCAAGGGTGAAGTGTAGTTAGTTTCTACCTCCTCTGTCTTCACACTGTTTCTGCTTGAAAATGCTGTGTGCATGTGTGGACTAAGGCCCCTTCTACACTAAGGTTATCCAGGGTAAATCCCACCTAACCTTATCCTTGACCACACACCAACACACACACACACACACACACACACACACACACACACACACACACACACACACACACACACACACACACACACACACACACACACACACACACACACACACACACAATGGTCGTTTAAGACCCTCTGACCCCCCTCCGTCCGCTGGCGCAACGCAACCTAGTATGCATGCGCAGAAAATGTGCACGTCATAGTCACCTCCACTGTTGCTTTGTGTGCAAGTTCTTAAATTAAATTGAACTTATCTGAACAATGTCCAGTGTTGTGGTATTTTAATTAACTGGAATCCAGTGTGCTGTGGGCCCTATTGTAGTGAATCACACCTGAGACATCATAAATTAATCAAATCTTTAAGGAACATGTGAATTGATTGATTTGATTGATTGAGACTTTTATTAGTAGATTGCACAGTACAGTACATATTCCGTACAATTGACCACTAAATGGTAACACCCGAATAAGTTTTTCAACTTGTTTAAGTCAGGGTCCACTTGAAAGTAAAAAATGTGATAAAGAACATTTTACATCAATCATATAGGGATCTTGATATCTGGTCAGGACACTCCTCTCTCTTTTGCCTTCACCTTCATTGTCCATTCGTTTTTGGTGACTTTATATACTCTGGACCTAGGCGTTGAGTCCGCGACATACATGGCGGACAATAACTGATACACTCTGCTTTGCCAGTCCAAATGCATTCGATGTTTTCCGTAGTTTTTCCTCGTCGGCCAGGTAATACAAAGCACAAGCTACCTTTTTTGAATCACATCCATGGGTGTCCGCATTCTCGTTGTCTCTCCTTCGTCAAATCGACAAAGTTTTTCGGTAAGTAGAATCAAAGCTGACCTGGACATTCGAAAGTTCTCTTGCCGTCTGAGAAGTGTAGTATGCGAAATAGCTGCAATCGCTTTCTCTTAAAGTATTCATGTGTGATTTCCACAAGCGCCTGTACATGTAGAGGAAGGGGAAACACGGCATGTCTGGATGACTCGCCTCCATCTTTCTAGTGGTTACCTCTGAGTGGAAACAGGTTGTTATGAAGCTGACTGTGGCGCGTTCCTTCCGACGTCACTTCCTGTGTGGACCGCGGTCTCTCTGGCGTCACTTCCTCTCCGAACTCAGTTTGTAAACGATCGATGAGTCTATACCAGTCGTTCTTAACCTTGTTGGAGGTACCGAACCCCACCAGTTTCATATGCGCATTCACCGAACCTTTCTTTAGTGAAAAATAAAAAAAAATTTTTTTTAAATTCAAGACAAAGTTATATGTTTTTGGTAACACTTTAGTATGGGGAACATATTCTAAGTAACAAAGACTTAATTTAGAGTTTTTTGGACACTAGGGGAACATATTCTAAGTAACAAAGACTTAATTTAGAGTTATTTGGTTAGGGTTAGGGTTGGGGGGTTAGGGCAAGGGTTAAAGGGTTAGGGTTATAATAAGGCCATGCAGAATAAGGCATTAATAAGTACTTAATAATGACTAGTTAAGAGCCAAAATGTTACTAATTTGCATGTTAATAAGCAACTAATTAATGGTGAATATGTTCCCCATACTAAAGTGTTACCATGTTTTTTTACTGGTGCACAAAATGAACCGTGCATGAACATCACCTTGTTCAAAGAACAAAACCAACACAGTGCATAAACTCACAACAAATTACACACCTGCAAATCAGTCTGACTTCTGCTGTTGCCGTATCCGTAATACGCCGATAGGGAAAAGTTTTTATTTACACGATGAGTCAAGTGTGTCTTGACCTCCGCCGAACCCCTGAGCCCGACTCACCAAACCCCTAGGGTTCGATCGAACCCAGGTTAAGAACCACTGGTCTATACTAAGCTAAGAGCCGGAGATTCAAGAAGTACATGGCGCACTTACCCCTGTAATTATCCAAGGAGGGGAACCTTAAACGATGGTTTATTGTGGCTGACACAACGCTTAGGCTAAATAATTATTTGTTTAATGTAGACAGGGCCTAACAAGCGCTGTGGCTCATATGCCAGCAATGTCACCACGGCACGCCTCATTTCGATGGGGGGTGGGGGGGAAGGACTGGTATTTTTAAATGGCAGTATAAGTACCTTTAGCTCTGTGATATCGTACAACCCGTGTACACACAATTTTATAGTTTGCGCACGCTGTTCAGCACGTGGTATTTTGATCTTAGTCGGTAATTCTCAATGTGTATTAGCCCGTGTTACTGTATAGCTTGTGTTGAAAGTCCATCAGGCACAGTAACAACACAGTGAGAAAGATCCTTTGCATGCCAGAGGCATGATGACATTAATCCAACAGGCCTCGCTTAATCAATTCTCATGACAGACAACAGGGTTGTTTAATAAAGATGGAAATTGAGCTATGTTAATTCTTATGCAAACAGGCAGCCAGGGCCATGTACACTGTATTTATTCATCTAATAGTAAATGTACCCTAAAACCTGTGTGCATGACAAAATTATGCACATTTTATGGCAACAAGGACTCCCAACATTTCAGGGAGACCCTTGTTATCTACATATACAAACATTTCCTACATCTGTGTGACGCTGTTACTCACGCAAAGACACACTTCAAACAGATGCAGAGTAAATAAACAGGCAGCTGGGGGAAGGAAGCACAGCCCCTTCCTGATTAACAGTTTGCTGTCACGTGTCTCGTGTTAATACTTAAAGAGGCTAACACTTCAATCAAACGGGTGGACGATGAAGGTGGGTGGGGGGTTTACAATTATGAAAATATGCCACAGAATCCAATTAGCTCCCTTATGCATCATTTGTTAACTTAGCTGTGTTCGGTGTCACACGGTAATTACCCCCCAGCACTGTAGGCATGTGACAAATGCTTTGTGCTCACACACCAAGTGAGCTGAAGCCCCCTTCATCATTATTTCAAATGTTATGGCAGATGGGTTAGGCGTTCGTGTTTGTTGTAGCTGGACGTTGCAAATAATTGGAGCTATGTTTTTGTTTCATCAGAACATTCAAAGCTCTGCTTCCACTTTACCGTTTTATCAATATAGACAATCCTAGAAATGAATATAGGTCGATGTGTACTCAATCACTGCATCTCACCCACTGTTTGTCTCCTTTAGTAATGTAGCAGGCTAAGCTGTGTGGCAGGCGGTGTTATTGATTCTTTTGGGGGGGTTGAAGTGCGGAGCTGAGAGACACAGAGGAGGGTCAGCTAATGATGGAAATGTTCAGACTGGCTTCAGTGCTCAAACAGGGAGCTTCATTATTGGAGTCTTAAATCTGATATAATCAGTTGGACGTGGTGTAACTTAGAGAAAAGAAGAGGCAACACCCTTAAGCCTTGTTTACACCAAACAATAACATTTTGTTTATGATTTGATTGCATCTGTTATCACATCAATCGCAGTTGTACGGTAGACTGCTGTATTGGTATAGTAGACTGCTCCATTGGTTGGTCATCAGATAATCATCAGTTTTTTGCAAACAGCTAAACTAAAAAAAGAAAGAAAACACACTAATAAAAAATATATATAAAATTAACCTGTTTGCATGAAATTGTGGACATGCCATTGCGTGTTATGAAGGCAATTTTAAATCGCTGCGGTTGAAGGGAAAATTTGACTTTTAACTTTGGAATTTATTTTTAAAACAGGGACGGTACATATTGATGAATGTGCAAGATTGTAGCCAGTGGCTAATTTCCATCTTTCGTCCCACTGAAAATGAATTCCAAACACAAGAACAGGACTGCAACAAACAACAGGACATTTGAGGTTCATCTGATTAAATTAGATTTTAATGTATTTTTTACACAAAAAAGAATATTACCCTTGTGCGTTTTATAACTTATTTTTAGTCAATGCAACAAGAATTGTGGGTGCCGTAAGATCATGTGTACCTGTATTTAATATTTGTTTACTTACCATGGTATATTATTTATTTATTATTTATTCACTGTTCTATTACAGAGAACAAGGAAATGGGATAAAATGGTGTGGAGGGGGGCTGGGGGGGGGGGGGGGGGGCGTGGCCTGCGGGCCTGCCACGGAACGGGGTGTGCAAGGACCGGCCTCGAAGACAGCGACAGCTGAGTCGATTGCCCGGCTGGGCCTTGTTATCTAATCACCTGTCGCTTTTATTAGCAGCAGCCGGTCCGAGACAAGTTGTTGAAGTTGGAGTGGGAGCCAGAGAGAGAGAGACACGGACTAAGGAAAATACATTTTGCTGGAAAGCAAAAGCCTAGCAATATTTATGAAAATAAAACAGTGTTGTACCCTGAAATCCGGGCTCTCGTGGCAGTGTGTGGTGGTCCGAGGAACTCACTAGAGGGCAACCTCTACAAATGGCTATGGTATGAAAAGGGGTAGGATTAAATAAGCTCAGCTTCTTCTTACTCCTTTTCGGACGTGCTGTAATGAAACAACTGGAAATATGTGACGCATTACATTGTATCATATGCATGTTTGAAATAAACTGGAACTGAACTGAACTCAACTGAAACTCTATTGCATATGTGGTTTGTAGCCTATTGGCTAATTTGCAACCCCGGTCCCTGGACTGCCTTTCTAAAAGATATTTGAGATAAAAGAACTATACAGTACAAGTTACATCGTCATGCATTATATGTTAATACATTACGTCAATATATACAAATGCATGATCATATTACAAAAGAAGCACAGAATATATACTGTAGGCGTGGCAGTGCATGTGAGTGTGTGAGCATTGAATTTATTAGTTCTGACTCAGTGGGGAAACGTTTGCTTTTCTTTCATCCATCCATCCATTTTGTACCGCTTATTCCCTTCGGGGTCGCGGGGGGCGCTGGAGCCTATCTCAGCTACAATCGGGCGGACACCCTGGACAAGTCGCCACCTTATCGCAGGGCCGCTTTTCTTTCAGCCACTATTAAATCTTTTCGGTTCAGTTTGTGTTTTTATTTTGTGTGGCAAATCATTCCAAAATGCAATCCCTATCACTGAAACATAACACTATAGATTCTACAAGTCAATCGGGCATCACTATTTGCCAAACATGCCAGGCTGCTGTAAAATAGATTGGAAGCGCTTATAACTAATTTCAAACGGGCTGAGCAATATCTGTTGTTGGCTTTAAAGGCAGGTTTGTGATAAGAGTGTTTTGAATAGGAGCTATGCCTGTATAAACCATAAACATGTCACACAATTGTAATTGCAATTTTCTTTAAAAAATGTGAACGCAAATGTGCTTACATAATTGCAATCTGTATGCACACAATTCCACGTCTCTCACAACTATATTTTTGCAGATTGTGTGGCTCAAGTTTTGATGTGAAACTTGCTGAACACTGATCAGCATCTGATGACTCTGGTAATCAATTCCTCATTTAACTTGTAGAATTTCTCGACTAACACGACTGCAATCACTTTTTGAAACCAAATACCGGTAATATTTACATAGCAGAAGCTTTGTACGGAATGTTGTTGTCCAGGAAAGTTAATAGGCCCCAATAAAAGCCCAATTTCACACTCAGTACATCTTAACGACAGAAGTATGCAAATGAGAGAGATAATTCAGCCACATAAAACGTGGTGGCAGTGATAAGAGAGCAAGAGGCAAAAATAAGGCAGGCATTTGTAAACAGCCTTTGCAGCAGAGGTGAACATCTCTTGTCTCTGTGAGCACTGATTTAAATAAAGACATTGTATATGTGCTGATATGATCAGATAATAAATGTCGGTATTATTGAATTGCCAGGCTGTAAATGTGTTTTCAGCTTAAACAAAAGACATCTGTATTGTGGGGACACGGGATCTGTGATTGTAACATGTACAAAGGACTATTAGAGCCATTTAAAAGTGAAATTGAAACAAGAATGGTCTTAAACTAATGAGTCGGAATATAATTGCAAACAATGAATTTTCCTAGTTGCAATTTTGCCAATGTCAATTTCTCCGCTCTTAGCTCTGTATGGACTCATTGATCGTATATAAACTGAGTTCGGAGAGGAAGTGACGTCAGAAAGAATGCGCCACAGTCAGCTTCATAACAATCGGTTTCCACTCGGAGCTAACCACTAGAAAGATGGAGGCGAATCATCCAGACATGCCCGTGATTCTCCTTCTTCTACATGTACAGACCTGGGGATTCTGCGGCCCGCGGGCCGCATCCGGCCCTTTGTGCGTCCCTGTCCGGCCCGCGTGAGGCCAATTATAAATTACAAAATACATTTTAAAAAGTATCTATGTCGAGTGTGCAATACAACGGTGCTGCTTTTGTTTTGAAAATCGTTATTTGTATTACTTCCGTGTGGACGTATGCGTGTGCGTGATTGTGAGTGAATGTGAACAGCTGCAATCATTAATTACAAAATAAAGTTGAAAAAACATCTATGTCGTGCGCGCAATACAACTGTGCTGCTTTTATTTTGAAAAGTATTATTTATGGGCGTGTGTCCGTGTGTAACCTGCGAGTGAAGGTGCACATTCAGCGACAAGTGATGCACGGTTTACACCCGAGACGCTAAAAAGAGAAAAGTTGATGAAGAATGGCGTGTTTCCAACAAGACATGGACTGCCATGCAACGTTCCCTCTAAGGTGCGTGCCTGCGCAATTGCGCACTGCTAGCGTCTGCTGCGCGCAGCAAATATATGCCGCGCACCAAATCAAATCCCATCTGAATTCTAAACAAAATAAACATATTTATTCTATGTAATTTTGCAATGCAACTTTGAGTGACAGTGACAACAAGCGGTCCTAACGGTGTTCGTCAACACCGTTCAATTGAACACCGTTCAATTATTGTAACGTCTATCGAGATGCTTCGAGGCCAGGAATTATATCGATCACTTTATTGAGCAAAACTGTTTATATTCGGCCAGAACCACACCAAAAACATAAGTAAAACACTTCTATCTCGAAAAACTAGTCATTTTCTGCCGTACAAACCAGGCCAAAACCAACTTGTCATCTGTCACCAACACGCATAGCACTAAACCACTGGTGCGTTTATGGCCACACAAAAAGTCGGACAACTCAAACACCACACAAAGTTACACTATGACTCCTCAGTCATACGTGTGCTTATTTTACTGTCATTTATTATTAATGTTAATTTATTTATATTAGTCATGGAATGCTGTTACACACACTATGTTGAAGTATTACTATTATTATTAATTATTATTATTATTTATCTTACGGTATATATAAAAAATAATATTGAGCAAAATTTAATTGAAATATTGTCGATGTGGCCCTCCAGCAGTGCTCGGGTTGCTCATGCGGCCCCCGGTAAAAATTAATTGCCCACCCCTGTACATGTACATGCGCTTGTAGAAATTACAAATGAATTCCTTAAGAGAAGGGGACGCGCGATTGCAGCTATTTTGGATACACCACATCTCAGATGGCAACAAAGCAATGTTGAGCAACGGTTTTGGATAAGGCCTGGAAGAACGGCAGCCTGGTGGGATATGTTTGTCAAAGAGTGTGTTGTGCCAGAGGAATGGCAAGAGAACTTTCGAATATCCAGGTCAGCTGTGATTCTACGTACCGAACAACTTTGTCCATTTGTCAAAAGAGAGACAACGAGAATGCAGGCTCCCGTGGATGTGATAAAAAAAGGTAGCGTATGCTTTGTATTACCTGGCCGACGAGGAAAGACTACGGAAAATAGCGAATGCATTTGGACTGGGAAAACAGACTTTATTATTTATTGTCCGCCATGTATGTGGAGTGATTACTCAACGTCTAGTTTTGTACTCCATAACTACTGTGAAGCCATTAAGAAGCCGCTAAACGACTGCCATTTTCAGCCTCCAGGCACAGGCAGGATTGCAAGAATGGACAATGAAGGTGAAGGCAAAAGAGTGAGGAGTGTCCTGACCAAATATCTAGATCTCTAGATTGATTGATGTAAAATGTTCCCTACCACATTGTTTACTTTCACACGTCCATTAAATATTTGATTCATTTATATATATCAGCCCTTTGAGACACTTGTGATTTAGGGCTGTATAAATAAACATTGATTGATTGATTGATTGATATTATTGCTCAGGTGTGATTCACTACAATATGGCTAGTCCAACAGCTGCTAATAGTGAGTCAAGCAAGGTTTACTGTTAAAACAAATGTGGCAATAGGCTACATTGAAATACTTCATATACTAAACTGGTATGAGGTGACTATGATACAATATATGCGCGTCTGTCATTTTCTGCGCATGCGTACTGGGTTGCCGTGCGCCCGCGGACTGACGCAACCAAAGCTTAAATGATGGCATTGGGTGTTTTGGAAAGGGATAAGGTTAGGTCGGTTATACTCTGTATAATCTTAGTGTAGAGGCAGCCTAAGACACAAATTTCAGTGTAAATAAACCTGTTTGAATGACAGTTGCGATTTTGTTATGCTCAGACGCCATTTGCGCATCCATGTTGCGTTCAACGAGATCTTGTTTTTTTCCCCAAGTAAGCCGGGAAACAAGAACAATATGAATGACTAAGTATATAATATAGAGCTGTAAAATTATTAACATGTGTAATGATTACTCATCCTTTGAAACCATGTCACAAATATGCACATTTTAACTACTGTATTTTTCGGACTATAAGTCGCATTTTTTTTCATAGTTTGGCCGGGGGTGCGACTTATACTCAGGAGAGACTTATGTGTGAAATTATTAACACATTACCGTAAAATATCAAATAATATTATTTAGCTCATTCACATAAGAGACTAGACGTATAAGATTTCATTGGATTTAGCGATCAGGAGTGACAGATTGTTTGGTAAAAGTATAGCATGTTCCATATGTTATAGTTATTTGAATGACTCTTACCATAATATGTTACGTTAACATACCAGGCACGTTCTCAGTTGGTTATTTATGCGTCATATAACGTACACTTATTCAGCCTGTTATTCACTATTCTTTATTTATTTTAAATTGCCTTTCAAATGTCTATTCTTGGTGTTGGGTTTTATCAAATACATTTCCCCCAAAAATGCGACTTATACTCCAGTGCGACTTATATATGTTTTTTCCTTCTTTATTGTGCATTTTTGGCCGGTGCGACTTATACTCCGGAGCGACTTATACTCCGAAAAATACGGTATATTGTACTAATAGCAATAAGTAAGAAATTAGTTAACACCGTTTTTGACAGCCTTAATATAATATCATTGTTTGGTGTAACCATTTAATCAATAATTGACCCTTTGGAGTGTACTATAGCAAAGTCATGTGTTCTGATGTTGAACCGCCTTAAGCATAAAGTCCACCTACATTATATTGTGTTTTTACATTACCTGCTTTGTGATAACCATAATTCTATCTTGCTGCAGATTTATGAACTTCTAAAGGCCAATTCTCACTGGAAAAAGAGTGAAGGTTTAGCCCACAGATCTGATTGTAAAGTGGGTCAACTACGCTGCTCCTGGAGAACTTAACAAGCTGCTAGAGAAATAAAGCAGCTACTTGACAATTAGCGGGAAAAGGAAAGTATTTTTGAGGTTAAGGAGGACTTTGCATAAAAATGTGATTTTGGGATGAGGGGATGTAAGGATACAAGAATGCACCGGTAAGATTTGACTCGTAGAACACATCATAATCATTTCTCTTTGGTGTCTTTGAGCTGCACCTTAGGGTTGTAATATTGTTTTATATTGCTTTTGCCCTTTCAACGCAACAAAGCTATTTGATGTAAATGCAGACGAAAGTTATTATCACACAATCATTTTTTTATGTAGTGTGGTAAAACTATTATTGCGTGGCTATTCCCACTCCTTGCTGGCTCATAGTCATAGAATATCACAAGTCAAGGGTAGGTTCATAAACAAGATCTAAGACATTAATTAAGACGAAAGATAAAGACTTCTGTATACTTCCGAAAAGTAGATTTTTTTCCAGGGACATAATTTAAGACATTTGTCAAGATAGTGAAGCCATTGGTAATGTAGTGTGTCACAGAGCTTTCAATATAACAGTTGCAGGATTAAATCTTATTTAGTGCTGCATTCACAATAACCCTGTAATCGACTGATAACCAGTACAAGGTAAACCCCACCTTTTGCCTCATGCCAGCTGAGATTAAGGCTGCAGCTAACGATTATTTTTCTATCGATTAATCTATAGATTATTTTTTTCGATTAATCGGTTAATCTATAGATTATTTTTCCGATTAATCTATAGATTATTTTTCCTTTTACCGATTATTTTTTATTTTATCTTATTTAAAATGAAGATGAAAAAATAAAAGTAGGCCATTTTTTTCAAAAGGCATGGCTTTTATTTACAAAAAAAAAAAGTATGGCCACTCAGTCAACATTGACAACAACATGACAAAATATTCTATAACAATGTAAACATTTAAAACTTTTAACATTTAACAAAATTAAAAGTATCTTATTTGCTTTTTAATGTGCAAATATAAAAGTAAACATCCAGTGCAAATCTTAATATTCTGCAATAGTATAAGCATTTCAAAAGTAAAAGTATTGCTTATTTTGCTTTAAAATGTGCAAAAATAAAGATAAACATCCAATACAAAAAAGTGCAAAACGAAATATTCTGTAACAACATTGTAAACATTTCAACAAAAGTGAAAGTATTGCTTATTTGCTAAAATGTGCAAAAATAAAGATAAACATCCAATACAAAAAAGTGCCAATCTAAATATTCTGGAGCACTGTAAACATTAAGTATTGCTTTTAAAATGTGCAAAATAAACATCCAGTCCAACACAGTACACAATAACCAATTCTACTCATTCCAGTGAGTGACTAACAGTTGTAATGAAGAAAGGTTAGCATGTCTACTTGCTTTGCTTCTTTTCTTGTTTATTATCATTTGGGGAGAGTCCGCTGCCTGATGCTCACCTTCTAAACACCTATCTGCTCGACGCTGAAGCGCTGACTACATGCGCTATGAATACGCACTGCTGATTGGCTGATAATGCTTCGTGTGTACCAATCAGGTGGTTGTGTGGGTGGGACAATGCTGCGTGTGTACCAATCAGATGGTTGTGTGGGTGGGACAATGCTGCGTGCTGAGACAGAGGCAGAGGAGCAAAGCAACTTGTTAAGACTTTAGCAGCTAAAGTTAGCTTTAGCTTAGAAACTCGTTCGGTACACCCCCGTACCGAACCGAAAGCCCCGTACCGAAAAGGTTCAATACAAAACACATACCGTTAAACCCCTAGCAGATACAAATGACACATTCATGTTTTTGTGTAATGATGACAACGTACAGTATGCTAACGCGGACGATTGACTAGTTGATGGTTGATGGTTTTCTTTTCAAATGTTCGTTCATAGCCGTTGTGCTGCTATGATAGGCCATTTCTGCTCGACACAGTGTGCATACAACAACATTATTAGGTTGTGTATTGAAATACTCCCACACTTTTGACAACTTTTGGCGTGCGTTTTTCCCCTCGCTCGCACAGTCTGCTTTGCGCGCGGTAGTGTGACGTAATTATGCGACGCTTCGACGCACAAAAACGGCGTCAACGTATTTACATAACCGATGACGTCGACTACGTCGACGCGTCGTTTCAGCCTTAGCTGAGATTGACTCTGGCAAGTGACGTGACCCTGAGCTGGATAAGTGGTATTGAAAATAATACGTTTGTGATCTGTTCAACCCAATGGAAAACCACTCACAGTAGGTGTGAGGTGTGGGTTTTGCCTTTGTGATTGTCTTTAGAGTGGGTTTATGTGCAGAAAGCTCAGGTGCTCTCAGGAAAAGAGTGAAACGAGTTATGGGAGGCAGAAGCAACAAAAAAGACTTAAGAGCTGAGACAATTGTGTCAGACTGAGCACAAACAGGAAGTAAATGCATTTAGTACTGACATCCAAACTACAGTATGTGAGGGGAATTTATACAAGGCTTTTTTAATACAATAAAAGTGTTGTTTTAGCCATTTTTTGCATGACAACTACATTTTGGAGCCTGAGAACGCGAATATCCAAAATTAGGCCTTAAAGGGTACCAACTTTTCTTACCTTATGGTACCTGATTTTTTGGGGGGATCCCATAAGTCCCAAAATTTTAAATTAAACCATGGAGGCATTGCGGAGATATTTTATAAAATAATCTTGCCTTCCTTCCTCTATCCTCTTTTTGTCTCTTTTGTCACTATACACAGGTACAATGAGATTAAAAGCAACTCCAGTATCAGTGTGACTGTCTACAAATATGCAAAACATAGGAAGGAAAGAAAATAAAAATAAAATTAAATTATGTACTCAACAGATACAATAACGAAACGATAAGATGCAAAGACTTAAGTCAACTTCACCATCATCTTTGTAGATAAAATTCCGTGAAGCGCTCACAATTTGTTGACGGCAGTATGTGCACGCTGAACTCCATTGTAAAAATGTGTTTCTACATTTGTTGTTTGTTCTATTGTATTTTATGCTAAAATCTACTATGTTCACATTGGTTAAGTTTGTAGTTATGTTACCTTGAATTTGGCTATGTTGTCATTTAGATCAGTGGTCCCAACCTTTTTGTAGCTGCGGACCGGTCAACGCTTAAAAATTTGTCCCACGGACCGGGGGATGGGGATGAGTTATGGTATTTATTTTTTAAATTTAATTTAATTTATTTTTTGTCATAAAGAAATACAATCATGTGTGCTTATGGACTGTATCACTGCAGACTGTATTGATCTTAATTGATATATAATGTATATATTGTCTTTTTTATGTTGATTTAATAAAAACATTTTTAAAATTTTTCATCGTTTTATTTTTTTAATTTCTTGTGCGGTCCGGTACCAATCGGTCCACGGACCGGTACCGGGCCGTGGCCCGGTGGTTGGGGACCACTGATTTAGATAAATGTTTTGTTTATATCATAAGTGTAATATTTGAATGATGTGTAGTGGCAGTTGTGGATTTCACCAATGCGGCAGTTTGAGGAAACACTCGATTTGTTTTCCAAACACGTCTTTAAAGGCCTACTGAAACCCACTACTACCGACCACGCAGTCTGATAGTTTATATATCAATGATGAAATCTTAACATTATAACACATGCCAATACGGCCGGGTTAACTTATAAAGTGACATTTTAAATTTGCCGCTAAACTTCCGGTTCGAAACGCCTCTGAGGATGACGTATGCGCGTGACGTAAACCAGCGAACACGGGTATGCCTTCCACATTGAAGCCAATACGAAAAAGCTCTGTTTTCATTTCATAATTCCACAGTATTCTGGACATCTGTGTTCGTGAATCTGTTGCAATCATGTTCATTGCATTATGGAGAAGGAAGCTGAGCAAGCAAAGAAGAAAGTTGTCGGTGCGAAATGGACGTATTTTTCGAACGTAGTCAGCAACAACAGTACACAGCCGGCGCTTCTTTGTTTACATTCCCGAAAGATGCAGTCAAGATGGAAGAACTCGGATAACAGAGACTCTAACCAGGAGGACTTTTGACTTCGATACACAGACGCCTGTAGAGAAGTGGGACAACACAGACTCTTACCAGGATTACTTTGATTTGGATGACAAAGACGCAGACGTGCTACTGTGAGTATGCAGCTTTGGCTTCTAAACATTTGATCGCTTGACCGTATGTGCGCAACTTTTTTTTGCGTATGTACGTAACTTTTTTAAAATATATAAGCTTTATGAACCTTGGGTTAGGTGAACGGTCTTTTAGGCTGAGTGATTGTGTGTGTTGATCAGGTGTTTGAATTGTATTGGCGTGTTCTATGGAGCTAGGAGCTAGCATAGGAGCTAGGAGCTAGCATAACAAACACGCAGGTGTTTTTATGCAGGATTAATTTGTGGCATATTAAATATAAGCCTGGTTGTGTTGTGGCTAATAGAGTAAATATATGTCTTGTGTTTATTTACTGTTGTAGTCATTCCCAGCTGAATATCAGGTACCGTGAGTATGCAGCCTTGGCTGCTAAACATTTGATAGCTTGACCGTATGTGCGAGTCAGCGTCACGTACGTAACTTTTTAAAAATATATAAGCTTTATGAACCTTGGGTTAGGTGAACGGTCTTTTGGGCTGAGTGATTGTGTGTGTTGATCAGGTGTTTGAATTGTATTGGCGTGTTCTATGGAGCTAGGAGCTAGCAGAGGAGCTAGGAGCTAGCGTAACAAACACGCAGGTGTTTTTATGCTGGATTAATTTGTGGCATATTAAATATAAGCCTGGTTGTGTTGTGGCTAATAGAGTATATATATGTCTTGTGTTTATTTACTGTTGTAGTCATTCCCAGCTGAATATCAGGTCACCCCCGGCTCTCACAGCATCTTCCCTATCTGAATAGCTTCAACTCCCCACTAGTCCTTCACTTGCACTTTACTCATCCACAAATCTTTCATCCTCGCTCAAATTAATGGGGAAATTGTCGCTTTCTCGGTCCGAATCTCTCTCACTTCATGCGGCCATCATTGTAAACAATAGGGAACTTTGCGTATATGTTCAACTGACTACGTCACGCTACTTCCGGTAGGGGCAAGCCTTTTTTTTATCAGATACCAAAAGTTGCAATCTTTATCGTCGTTGTTCTATACTAAATCCTTTCAGCAAAAATATGGCAATATCGCGAAATGATCAAGTATGACACATAGAATAGATCTGCTATCCCCGTTTAAATAAAAAAAATTCATTTCAGTAGGCCTTTAAAAGTGAACTACCAACATGAGAATGCTAAACAGGAAGTGCTTAAAGTTTAATGGCTTTGTGAAAACACTGAGACAAAGTCTAAGTTAATTGTGTTCTTCATGGTGTTTTTGAAACTGCACAATTTTTTCCCCCCCAGACTTTTCAACTAACTCGAAGTGTTTTGCCAAGAGGAGTATTTGCAATGTGTACATTTTCAGAATGTGCTTGTTCTATTTTTGGCCAAAGTAAAACAAAGAAAAAAAATCTGAAGTTGTCTTTATTTTTTAAATTATTATGCCATTATTTTACCGGAATAGACTTTCCTTGATGCGGCCCCTGAGCTAAAATGAATTTTGACACCCTTGGCTTAGAAGATTTGATTCAATCTTTTCACTAATTACCAAAGACAAAGTATTAAAAATGTCAGTCCAATAATTGCACAGGGATGGACTAAGCCAAAACATATGTATTAATTAAACTAGAGACTGAATCACATAACACCGATATTCCGTCAGACATCTTAGCCAGCCGGACCTTGGTATAATAAGTGCAATGTATTAGCTTACATTGAATAGAGCTGTGTCTCGCACAGAGCTTCTCAATTATTTTCCGCTGCGCCCCCCCTTGGAAGAAGAAAATATTTGGCACCCCCACTCTCCACTGTGACTACAAATAGTATATCGCAGTTTTTTTCATAGTTTGGCCGGGGGTGCGACTTATACTCAGGAGCGACTTATGTGTGAAATTATTAACACATTACTGTAAAATATCAACTAATATTATTTAGCTCATTCCCGTAAGAGACTAGACGTATAAGATTTCATGGGATTTAGCGATTAGGAGTGACAGATTGTTTGGTAAACGTATAGCATGTTAGACTTAGACTTAGACTTCGACAAACTTTAATGATCCACAAGGGAAATTGTTCAACACAGTAGCTCAGTTACAATGATGGAAAGTGTAAGGATGGAAAGGACAATGCAGGTATAAATAGACTAAAAAAAGCTATAAAAAAAAAAAAATTAAATTAAAAAAAAAAGTTCTATATGTTATAGTTATTTGAATGACTCTTACCATAATATGTTACGATAACATACCAGGCACGTTCTCAGTTGGTTATTTATGCGTCATATAACGTACACTTATTCAGCCTGTTGTTCACTATTCTTTATTTATTTTAAATTGCCTTTCAAATGTCTATTCTTGGTGTTGGGTTTTATCAAATACATTTCCCAAAAAAATGCGACTTATACTCTAGTGCGACTTATACATGTTTTTTTCCTTCTTTATTATGCATTTTCGGCAGGTGCGACTTATACTCCGGTGCGACTTATACTCCGAAAAATACGGTAGATCAATTTCAAAAACACAACGTGACTTGCTGGTAATTTAAGTCTTGGAATCATGCGATATATGTGAGTGTTTACATTTCCTCACATTTAACTTGACTGTCTAAACATAGGCAGTGATCCGATTCTATGGTTTCATTTTTCTCATCTCAGCCTGCTTGCAGAGGCTCAGGAACAATCCCCACAGGGTGCTGGCAATCTCTCACGAAAAAGCTTTTCAAGTGGCATGCTGCTTTAACACATGCGCATCTAAATATGAGCTGAAAAATTACAAATACTGTGTGGCAATTGGCGTATCATGAAATGGAGTAAAATAGAGAGGATTCCATAATTGGCTTTAATTTTTCAAAGCAAGTATTTTAGCCTCAAAAAAGCAAAATATCCTTTTCATTCATAACAACTAAAATACAAACTAAAATCAAATAAAAACGATTATTCGATGTAGGCGCAAACCTAATAAACACATACAAAAAAAAACTAAACAAAAAATGTTTGCGAATAATCCAAAACAACGATTGCAGGAGGGGGGTTAAAGAACCATTTTGTTTTTAAAATATAAACACAGAGGCTGTGCTTAATTCTAAGAAAAAAATACCAAAAAGACATCTGTGTTTCCAGTGCAAGGTGGAGTAAAATGATTGTTGAGCAAGCGGAAAGAAATCCCAAGAGATCTAAGGTTCCATCAATAGCAATTATAACCATATGCCAGTTGAGCCTACAATTCGCTGTTGTTTGCATCAAAGAGTAAGCACAATTTTCTTCGTCTCTCCATTTCTGTGCTGGTATAGCCCAAAGCCTCACCAAATCCGTATGCTAAATTTAATTTTACCCTAACACACATCAACAAAGGTCTCCAATAATAAACCTTTAAAGTGCTTTCAACCATTTTTGCATTTTATTTGTCACATGTCCATCCATATCTTTCTAATTTTGTACCGCTTTATTTTTTGTGAGTACCAAAATCATTTGAGTTTTGTATAATTATCCAATTATGCTGTATTCGTATTGGAGTACAAACAATTAAAAATGTACTCCTAATTGGAATCATTCCGTCACCAAAACGCAATACAACAATTGCAGTTTGAGACTTAATATAGTACAAGCCCAACTTACGAGCTTAATTGGTTCTGTGACGGAGCTCTTTACTCAAAACATTTCTATCTCAAATCAATGTCTCCCATTGAAACGAACTGAAATCAAATAGCACAATTTCATCATGTAGCATTCCCTTTAAAGAGAAAAACTAACTTTTAGATAAGAAATGTTGTATAAAATAATACAATCCAACATACAACTACAGTAGTTTTATGAAGTAATATAATAACAAGGTGCAGCACTTACCTTGGAGAGTAGATTTCTACGGTATATCCTTCCAGCTGCTTCACCATCAAACACACCATCAGCAGCATTTCATGGATAAAAGTTTGCTATTTACATATTACTTTAACATTCTTGCCGTGCGCTACACTCATTCTGCTTCAGTATGGTGCAGACTAGCAGCGATATGCTCAAGTTGCTTCGCCAAGTTGGCGACACACTCGGTCTTGCTTTTAATTATTTATTTCTTTAATTCAATGAATATCATCTACACCTTCTTCCCAGCACTGCCCTTCAAACTCACTTTCACTCTTCCCGTTTTTAGAAAAGAAAGTTATATTGGTCTTCAGATTAGAAATGTCCGATAATATCGGCCGATAAATGCTTTGAAATATAATATCGGAAATTATCGGTTTTAAAAAGTAAAATTAATGACTTTTTAAAACGCCGCTGTACGGAGCGGTACATATCCCAGTCAGCAGCCCTTCCCCTCTCCCCTCTCCCACACACAACACAGGAGTTGACGACTGCAGCAAGAGAGGTTTACTGGCGACGCTTGATGACCTCATCAAACCGCCGCGAGCGCAGCATAACAACAAGAGTGTGTTGTTGCCGGTGCTGTAGCCATGGCTAACAAGCCAGCGAGCTTGGTGACTGACTAACGACACCATGTCTATGGTTTGGGGTTATTTTAAAGTGTGCCTGATGGATAAAAAACTGGCAATTTGCAATGACTGCAAAAAGTTGGTTATGCGAGGAGGAACCAAGACGTCTTCCTTTAATACGAGCAATTTGATCTCCCACCTCTTCAAGAATCATAAGGAGATACACGATGAATACAAGCGGAAGATGGATGAAAAGCAAACACCGAAAAAAAGTAGTACCACACAGTTGTCGCTTAAAGACTCCGCCGAGAAAAACCAAAAATACAACAAAAACCACCCCAGGGCGAAAGCCCACATTGTGGTCAGGGACAACGCACGCAGTATGGCAAAAGCTACGGTGGAGTTTGGTGTGGCTAGTCTGCCCTGCATGGCGCACACTTTGCAGCTTGCAGTGAACAGAGGTGCCCTGTCTCAACGCAGCATTTCAGAAGCTCTGGCTGACTGGTAGGCCACTTCAAGCACTCACCACTAGCTTGCAGCACATTTGTGTGACTCATACAAATACGTTAGAGCAGGACAAATTGAGCCCAGTTTATAATTTCCTGTTATACAGTATGCCAGGCAGCCTTGCACTAAAGGAGGACTATGTTATTGTTTACTTTATTACTCTAGTATACTCTGGACTGCCTTCATTGTTTTTGTAGCTGTTGTTTTGAGGCATGTTTAAATTTTTTTTTAAATAATGCACTTTGTGAAAGTCAAAGTATAGTATTTCCCATAGTTGTAGTGGGTATCAGGATTATCTCAGGGAGAGCATGTCCCAAATTCCAAGCTGCTGTTTTGAGGCATGTTAAAAAAAATGATGCACTTTGTGACTTCAATAATAAATATGGCAGCGCCATGTTGGGACTTTTTTCCATAACTTGAGTTGAAGTTGTTCTCTTATTTTGGAAAACCTTGTTACATTGTTTAATGCATCCAACAGGTTATTACAACAAAATTAGGCATAATAATGTGTTAATTCCACGACTGTATAAATCGTTATCGGTTGGTATCGGAATCGGTAATTAAGAGTTGGACAATATCGGAATATCGGATATCGGCAAAAAAGTCATTATCGGACATCTGTACTCCAGATATAAGCTAAGGCTACCGAATAAGACCAGATGTTGTTGGACAGATCTTACAGGGTACATACAATGTGACATTTGCTACGTCAACTAACGGCGGGGATGCATGAAACTAAAATGTTTCCTTCAACCTAAAACATAACAACTATCCGAAAGACAGCACCTATTTCAAAACACTGTTAGGTTGGTACATTCTTAATTTGGGGTTCCACTGTTATTCTAAAAAAAAAAAAAAAAAAAAGGAAACCGACAATACTTAATACACGTTATAGCAGAGAACACATCCTTGGATGAACAATCCGTAATCCTGCATCGATGAAACAATTAAATGTGTTTGAGTCATACTCAACAGCATAACAAATAAATTAAGATGCACACGACAGCAAACTGGAAAGGTGTGTTCAACTGCATAAGCTCAGTAAGAGCTCAGATCAATGATTTAAAGAGTACAGCTAAGTTATAGAAGTGTTTTACACAGCTTTAGTAATAGTACAAATGTCCTCAAATTTAAATACATAAAATATTTCAACAATCTCTAAATTGAGGCACAGTAAACGTGGTAGACTGCTGTACTACAAGAGTACTGAATAATAAGCATTTAGTCGCCACTGTTATTAGGACGTCTTTCATTTAAAGAGGTCATTTTTTCCCCCTACATTTAAAACACTTCCTTGTGGTCTACATAACATGTAATGGTAGTTCTTTGGTCAAAATGTTGCACAGATTATGTTTTACAGACCATCCTTAAGCTGCATCCTGACTCTTTCTAGAGAATGTGCCGTTTTGTAGGTGGTCTTATTTAGCATATTTTTTGGACCATAGGGCGCACTGGATAATAAGGCGCACTGCCAATGCGCGGGTCTATTCAGGTATACATTCATACAAAAGGCGCACCGGATTACAAGGCGCATTAAGGGGGTCATATTATGATTTTTTTTAAAATGGAAAACACTTCTTGTAGTCTACAAAACATGTAATGGTGGGTCTTTGTACAAAATGTTACATAGATTTTGTTTTACAGATCATCTTCAAGTCGCTTTCTGACTCTCGCTTCAGGATGCGCCGTTTTGTGGGCGGTCTTATTTACGTGGCTCACCTTCGGCAGCGTCTTCTCCCCGTCATCTTTGTTGTAGCGGTGTAGCGTGCAAGGACGGGGGTGGAAGAAGTGTCAAAAGATGGAGCTAACTGTTTTAATGACATTCAAACTTTACTAAAATCAATAACGGGGCAGCATCTCCTCATCCGTGGCTCACTAATGCAACAAAAACGTCGGAAAAATGTCCCGTGAAAAAACGTCCGACCGGAATTCTCTAATAACTAAAGTTCTGTGGGTAAATTATTTACCCACTCCAGCGGTAGTTTTAAGCGCTTTCATGGCGAGTTTACTGACAGATATAAGTAAGAACTTTACACTATTTTATATTAGAAATGGCAACAGCGGAGGATCCATCCATCCATCCATTTTGTACCGCTTGTTCCTTTCGGGTTCGCGGGGGGTGCTGGAGCCTATCTCAGCTGCATTCGGGCGGGAGGCGGGGTACACCCTGGACAAGTCGCCACCTCATCGCAGCACAGGAGGATGAATGTCACATAACAAGAAGATAGACAAAAAAAAAAAAGAAGCTTATCGACTACGGTGTCGACATGGACTACAAAGGTGGACGCGCGCAATTTTTCAGAACTTATGCAGATCCCAAATACACATCAGCAGGTACCAGAAGGTAAGAAAAGTTGGTTTTGCATAATATTGCGAAACTAAACGCCAGATAATATGTCTGCTAATAGGTGCCATTTTGCAGTCCTTAAACACACACCACAATAATACCCGTATGTTGAAGCTGACTACGTCTGACTACAGTAGCCGTAATGCGCCGACAATCCATCAAGCGGTGCGGCTTCTTTCCTTACCAAAGTCGTACTAAAACATTTTGACAGATTTTAGAGCGCCGTGTGTAATGTTCTATATTCTCAATGGAATATTTAAAGTTTTGGTGTTGTTTACTGGCATCATATTGCGGTCTACACACATCTCTTATGTGCAACTGCCATCTACTGGTCACACTTATCATTACACCATGTACCAAATGAAATAGCTTCGAGGTCAGTAAGCACAATCAGAATTATTTTGTACATTAGGCGCACCGGGTTATAAGGCTCACTGTCTTTTTTTGAGAAAATGAAAGGATACTTTAAGAAAAAATTCAAATATCTGTTTTATGCAGATGAGAGTTGTTTCATATTGGAGACAGGTGCATGTGAGTTAGTGCGTGCCTTTTAAAATGCGGTGCCTGTTGCCAAGTGACATCAGCGCCCAGACAAAGCAGCATTAGCTCAGTTGTGTTTGTTAGCTTCGCAGTGGCCGTTTGTTGCCAGCTACAGCAGCTCTGTTGAATGTTTTCAGCGGATTGTGTTACCGCTGGTTAATAAAGAGATTGAATTTGCTTCCATTGCTGTCATATCTTCTGGTCCACAATAGAGGTATTGTGGGGTAAAGGATGAATAACCGCTTAACTCATCGTCCTCGCCAGTTGCAGGTCAAAGTGTCCCAACTTGTCGGATTATATTCTCAGCCATCTATTTTTTAGGTGAGATGCATGATTTATGATCTAGAATAAACGTACAGGGAGCAAGGAAGCCAGAAAGCAGCAGACCGCTCGATGATGTAAACATAGGCACACAAGCTCGGGATCACGGCACTACTATAAATAGTTGGTCTGGGTTAGCGTTCATATTATAATTATCACTGAGACTTGGTTAATATTCAAGTTACGAAATGTAAATTGAGTATTGTTGGCCCTTTTTCTATTGGTTATTTTCTGGCACGAATAGTGGAGCTCCCATTGGCTGCGCTGCAAGCGGACATATATTTATGTTTATTTAATATTTAGAATAATGATTGTGAACGATAGGCAAAATTCCAAAAAAGTGCAGTTCCCCTTTAAGAATCGTTACAAATATGAATCGCGATTCATTCGAAAATCGATTTTCTCCTTTATTATTTTAATCTTTTTGCATTCCCACATAGCTGAAATGACCACAATCGCCCCCTAGCATACGAGCGACAAACTGCGTGTGAACAACAGTTATTTTAGAGACATGCAGCCCTTTGAGACACTTGTGATTTAGGGCTATATAAATAAACATTGATTGATTGATTGATTGAAACAGGGACTTTAGCAGTAGGTGTGAAAATAGAAGAAATTAAGTTTAGGAAATCCGACTAATTTAGTGCATAGAAACATACTGACTGATACCATAACCATTAAGGGCCTGATCTACAAATGGTATTTAAAACATGTGCAAACTTGGTAGTACACACAAAGCTTATTACTAAGCTTGTACGCTCTCTTAAAGGGGCCCTATTAGGCCAAACCAACTTTTCTTACCTTTTGATACTTGCTGTTGGGATCTGCATAAGTCCAAGATATTTGAAATCAAACAGTGGATGCACTGCTTAGATATTTAAAAAATAATCTTGCCTTCCTTCATTCTTCCAGGAAAGGAGCCGGTTGGAATTTGCCCCGTTGGTGACATGTTTACCATTGGTGATGTCAGCGGATTATGGTAGAGATTTACCCAAAGTGCTTTGCGCAAGTTCACCATTGTAGTTCGATGCTGTAGTCGGAAGACTGACTCGTACATGCACATGCATTCTCGGCTGTTGCCATTACTATTACAAAGTGGCGTATAGTTCGAACTTACATCTGTCAGTAGACTCGCTATGGAAGCACTAACAACTATAACGAAGATGACGTAAGAAAACACTGTCGAAGTGGAGCCACGTAAATAACATCGCCCAAAAAAAGGACATACAATTAGTGTAATAGTGACAATGGTTCTTGTACGTTAAATAATATCATAGATGTACATAGTCAATATTAATATTGTGCAATGCATTTTACAGCCTGTATTAATTAAGTCTTGCAATATTCTTATTACTGCACTTCAACTTCCAATTATTTCTTTAGTATTCTGGGCAAGAGGCGAGAGGAAGCAGATAAATCTTTTATAAACAAATATATGTTACAATTTCAGCTGCCAGGATAGTTTGATACAGTGGTTGGTTTTAAAGTGGAAACATTTTCATTGGCGGGTGGCCAGGCAGCTGGCTGTTACAAGCTACTTTCTGTAATTAAAAAAAAAGTGTACACGTCAGTGACGACGTGTTTGAGTCCAAATGAACTCTCAAATGTTTACTTCTCAACACAGAATATAGAAAAGGGTAGCTTTAGTGTAAAAGCTTTTGCATAATGTTTTTGTGTATAATTTTTTTTCAACCAAAACTAATATTTCAATCGTTCCAGATCACCACCAAAACAACTTCGGAGTCCCTGCAGTTATGACTTAATGACACCGCGAGTAAAATAATGAAGTGCCACCGCAAACCATTTTACCGTATCACCGTCTTCCCAGGCAGCTTATTTTTTCCGACCACACATTACTTGCTGTCTTGCCTCATTAGCATTGCAAATATCACCTCAAGCAAACACAGTGATGGCAGAAGAAGAAATAGGACAGAATTAACCGATTATGTAAGAAGCGTGGATAAATAGAAAGAGGGAGTAGGCCAAAAGCATATTGCAACGCAGATAATACCGAACACTTGACATTCTTAGATTACATCCTTTTATACGGGCGTACAACAAAGACGACTGTGTGCATTGAGGTTTAAGTCAAAAGAAATAGGGAGCACATATTCAACAGCTAATTTTCTAACGACTAATCTTTCAACTAATCTTCCAGTGCAACTGTATTTACATTTTAATTGTGTCTTTTTAAATGATCATATAAACGTGGTCCTGAGTAGTCGTGAGTTCAATCCCGGCCTCTGGATCTTTGCATGTTCTCCCCGTGACTGCGTGGGTTCACTCCGGGTACTCCGGCTTCCTCCCACCTCCAAAGACATGCACCTGGGGATAGGTTGATTGGCAACACTAAATTGGCCCTAGTGTGTGAATGTGAGTGTGAATGTTGTCTGTCTATCTGTGTTGGCCCTGCGATGAGGTGGCGACTTGTCCAGGGTGTACCCCGCCTTCCGCCCGATTGTAGTTGAGATAGGCTCCAGCGCCCCCCGCGACCCCGAAGGGAATAAGCGGTAGAAAATGGATGGATGGATAAACGTTGACATACCGGTATGCAGATACAGATACTGACTATTTTGCCACAGTTACTTTCCACTTACAGTTAAGGCAGAATGATTTCATACAGTAGGCTGTTTAGATGGACTGGGGTACTCAAATACATACTAATTGGTTGCTTGCATATTGCCGCCAGATTCTCTCTTTTATCTGTAGCTATTTAATGTTGTCTATGGATGTTCTCAATTATCCAGGTCATTGTACCTATTCTCATGGCAATCATCAATCGACCGGATGTGGACTGTTCCGTTTGTCCTAAAAGATGTTTCGCTTCCAAGAAAGCTTCATCAGTTCCTGCTCGTAGACTTAGATTGGTAAGATCAATCAAGATCTGCCCTGAGAACACAATGACCTGGATGAATGAGAACATCCATAGACAACATCAAATGGCTGCGGATAAAAGACAGAATCTGCCGAAAATCTGAAAGCAACCAATTGGTCAGATCTAGTCTTAGACTTAGATTGATCCGTTCTAGTGTAGACTAGATCTGACCAATTTACATGCTATACATACTAAGACTAATACACTATCAGTGAAGCATAAGAAACACAAAATATGGAAAATAGTGGGTTTTCAAACAGTGCGTCTATTTAATTTAGTTTAAAAAAATACAATCAACAATACCGCAATGATAATGATAAACGTGATAATATTCGGTTATGATAACCGTGAGATTAAATTTTCCTATTGTTACGTCGCTGTCCCACATGACAGTTTGGACTTTGTTAGTTATTTTCCTGTGTTTTGTATAATTTCCATCCATCCATCCATCCATCCATCCATCTTCTTCCGCTTATCCGAGGTCGGGTCGCGGGGGCAGCAGCCTAAGCAGGGAAGCCCAGACTTCCCTCTCCCCAGCCACTTTGTCCAGCTCTTCCCAAGGGATCCCGAGGCGTTCCCAGGCCACCTGGGAGACATAGTCTTCTCAACTTGTACTGGGTCTTCCCCGTGGCCTCCTACCGGTCGGACAGGCCCTAAACACTTCCCTAGGGAGGCGTTCGGGTGGCATCCTGACCAGATGCCTGAACCACCTCATCTGGCACCTCTTGATGTGGAGGAGCAGCGGCTTTACTTTGAGCTCCCCCTGGATGGCAGAGCTTCTCACCCTATCTCTAAGAGAGAGCCCCGCCACCCGGCGGAGGAAACTCATTTCGGCCGCTTGTACCTGTGATCTTATCCTTTCGGTCATAATCCAAAGCTCATGACCATAGGTGAGAATGGGAACGTAGATCGACCGGTAAATTGAGAGCTTTGCCTTCCGGCTCAGCTCCTTCTTCACCACAACGGATCGATACAGCGTCTGCATTACTGAATACACCGCACCGATCCGCCTGTCGATCTCACGATCCACTCTTCCCTCACTCGTGAACAAGACTCCGAGGTACTTGAACTCCTCCACTTGGGGCAGGGTCTCCTCTGCAACCCGGAGATGGCACTCCACCCTTTTCCGGGCGAGAACCATGGACTCGGACTTGGAGGTCTTGGAGGACTTGAATAATTTCCTCCTACTTTATTGTTTATACTTTCTAGTTTTAGTGTTGTAGTTCTTGCTTAGTTCCTATAGGGTTTTCTGCACTTCAGTTGGTAGAGCGGTCATGCCAGCAACTTGAGGGTTATTGGTTCGAGTCCCGCTTTCGCCAAACCAGTCACTGCCGTTGTGTCCTTGGGCACGACACCTTGCCCACCTGCTCCCAGTGCCACCCACACTGGTTTAAAAGTAGCTTCAAAATATAGATAATGGGTTTCACTATGTAAAGCGCTTTGAGTCTCTAGAAAAAAAGTGCTATATAAGTATAACTCACTTCACTTCACTTATATCAGTCATGCAATATGCTGTTTCTAAGAAAAGTTAACTCAAAATGTACAGTTACTTAAAGTTAAAGTTAAAGTACCAATGATTGTCACACACACACTAGGTGTGGTGAAATGTGTCCTCTGCATTTGACCCATCCCCTTGATTTTAAATAACACTACCGCACAAACTGATGTTTGGCTTCAAATATATTTTCTGTGTGAGGGTTTATAAGGTGATGCCTCGTCCAGGGTGCTGCCTTCCGCCCGAGCGCAGCTCGATAGGCTCGATTGCCCCCCCGCAACATTGAGAGAGACAAGTAGAAAATGGTTGAATGGATTGAGGATTCGTAAAGAAGTTTTTCAGTTTACTCGTATTTTACGCAATGTACTGTTTTTTTTGGGTGATTTCCCTCCGTGTACTGTGATGTGACTTGCAGGTTGGGTCGCCATGAAAACGTGCAATTTGCTATGCAAAATCAGACTTGTTACCTGCGCCAAAGGAGTTATGTTTGTGCCAGGGTTTTTGGTCTGTTTGTTAGCAACATAACTCAAAAAGTTCTGGACAGATTTTGATGAAATGTCGGAAAACAACAATTATTCTCATCCACTACTAACACACTTCCCTCCATGCTTATGGCGTTCCACCAAAGACCCACCATTACATCTTATGTAGACTACAAGGAAGTGTTTTAAATGTAGAAAAAAACAAACATAATAGGAACTCTTTAAGCAAATAAAAGCATTGATTTCTTACTTAGTATTTGTCATGATCTGTGGTCTGGATGATGTTTTTGTTATTTTCTGTTTGTTTTGGACTCTTTTAGTTCCTGTTTGCTTGTTTGTTTAGTTACCATGGCGACTTATTCGTTTCACCTGCCTCATGTGTTCGGGACACGCACTTGCTCTAATTAAGATAAATAAATAAATGATAAATGGGTTATACTTGTATAGCGCTTTTCTACCTTCAAGGTACTCAAAGCGCTTTGACAGTATTTCCACATTCACCCATTCACACACACATTCACACACTGATGGCGGGAGCTGCCATGCAAGGCGCTAACCAGCAGCCATCAGGAGCAAGGGTGAAGTGTCTTGCCCAAGGACACAACGGACGTGACTAGGATGGTAGAAGGTTGGGATTGAACCCCAGTAACCAGCAACACTCCGATTGCTGACACGGCCACTCTACCAACTTCGCCATATTATTTAAGCCTGTTGGCCAGTTAGTCGGCCTGGCGACATTGTTCTTTTCATGCTCGTTTCATGCCATTGCTTCATTCATGCCGCAGTAAGTCTTGTTCGTTCTATGCCATAGTTTGGTTAGTTGTTTTCTATGTCCACAGTTCAGTCTAAGTGTTAGCGTATGTTTCGTGAGTTAAGTTTTATGTTCCTTAGCCTCTCGTGCAAGCGGCACGCTTTCCATTTGTTTTAGTTTCTGTCTTTTGTCCTGTGTAGTTAGATTAATAATAAATATATTCCTACCTGCTACCTTATCCGGAAAAGTCCGATTGCATCCCGGGAGAACAATCCTTGCGGTAAGTTGCGAAAAACCCCTCGTCGTGACAGTATTTATGTTTGTCTACTGCCAGTGTGTGGTCAATAACATAGTTTAACTTGTTGGGTTGTTTTACAGCCCACTACTGTCCGTAGGAGGAATAATAAAATATAGAAAACTATGTTCTTTTTTTAGAAATCATTTTGCAGCAAAAAAGGGGCTAAATTAAACAGTTTGACTTGATACCATGAGTAAGAAATATAGAACCATAATAATGCTGATTGTTGTAAATAGGTTATATAGCCTTTATGTGTGTGACAATGCATCCTTGTCTGTTAGGACAAGGGAACAAGTGCTCCTTTGAAAGAGCAGCATGATTATTCAGGGATAAAGCTAGTCTAGATTGTATGGTGTGCCAATGGTGCAAAGCCTGATGTGGATGTTTGAGCTCCGTGGCTATAGCTCAACACTCAGTCCGAGGTCACACAAAGAGCCCTGTAGTGCCGTAATGCAATATTCATGGTGGGGTTTGAGCAGAGCAGTTTAACACAGCACAATTGTGGAGAGTCTTTCCAATCTTCTATCAGGGAGCAGCTGCTGCTTGTGCTTGCTCTTCCCTCTTGCTCAAGCATTGCCCGTTTTTTTTTAGACTGCCCTCCCTTGTTCTCTCGCTGCTGCCTCTCACTCAGCCATTAATTTTTAATCACAACTTAAATGGCTGCCTTGGCAGCGGCTGTGGGGGCAGTAAGTCAAGGGTGTCTTGCTTCTGGTTATGAATTTGAAAAGATCAAGCTAAACATACAGGGAGAGCGAGGGCCAATGAGGGAAAATGCATACCAAAATAAAAACGTAATCTGCATCTTAATTAGCACTTGCAGTCTTTCATCTTGAACTATTCAGTACAGCTGCTCGCAAAAACAGAGATCAAATTAAGATAAAATAATATGATTTTCTTGTTTGGACTTTGGGAGCCATCAGGACAGAAGGAATCAGTTTAGGTTATCAAGAGAAAAATCAAATGATACCATGCTTAAATTAAACAGGTGCATATTTTCTTCTTTTAATACAGTGAAACCCGTTTGAACCCTTAGCATTCCGGGACTTGTGGGGCTAGAACACCAACAAAAGTCATACCCAAAGTACACATTAAGCTGTCATTGAACCATTTGGAGTAGAGGCATGGCTTTGGGCTCTTTGGAAAGCTGACAAACAGTCAGAATCTGTAAATGCTACTGACAGTGAGGACTGCAAGTTCAAATCCACTGTTTTTTTCCTTTTTATGTTTGCCTATATATTCTTCCAGAAACATGCACCTTTAAAATAAGTTTGGAGGTACAGTATGGACTGTGAAACACAATGAGGCATTTGAATGTTTACACTTGTACATTTCCATTCACTAAATTAGTCTGATTTCTCAAATATCTCAGCTTGAAATAACACACTTGAACATACCTTAATTTGATCATGTTTGTCATTTTAAAAATAAGGTTAACAAACCTAGATTATGCAATTGAAAACCATCATGGAGTACGTTATCTGTGCGCCAAACTCAGTGGAGAACCAAAACGCAGCTCTTGACTACAAAGCTGAAAGTATGTGATAAAATAAAAACATACCTGTTTAATAAGTGTCTGAATGTTGTCAAAGAAGACACTTTAATATGTGACATGACGCCAGCACATGCCAGCCAGTGGACAGGCCCATTGGACAGAAACCTCAAAACAGTTGTATTTTGACACTAAAACTTCTTTGTATACACATATGTTGATATTTCGTCAGTCAACAACAATAATAAATAGCGGTAGCTCACATGATTTAGCATCCCTGCCTGAATACAAATCATCCACAAGCAAGATCGTTATTAATACTTGATTTAGTGATGTAAGAGTTAAAGGGGTTATATTATGATTGTATTTTCTACATTTAAGACACTTAATAGTGGTCTTCATAATAGGTCAAACATTTTTTTGTGGGAAAGTATTTTGAAGCAATTTTTTTTTCACTTTAAAAACAGTTTGTTTTTGAGCGGCGGAGTTGTTAGATGCAAAATAACTTGTCCTTACCAGGCCCCCTAACAAAATAACTTGTCCTTACCAGGCCCCCTAACGCTGAGTGTGCATTCGCCCTCGCCCGGTAGAAATGTTTTGTAGGTTGTTTTTTTTGTAGCTTTCTTGCTTTAATCGTGCACTATGAATATCGGTGACCACCACAAGCCATCGGTTTTGAGTGACTTTCACCACAACACATCTCAGATGATATAGCAAGTAGGGGTGTGGGAAAAAAATCGATTCGATTTCGAATCGCGATTCTCACGTTGTGCGATTCAGAATCAACTCTCATTTTTTTTTTAAATCGATTTTTTTATTTTTATTTATATATTTATTTTTTTAATTATTTTTTTAAATTAATCAATCCAACAAAACAATACACAGCAATACCATAACAATGCAATCCAATTCCAAAACCAAACCCGGCCCAGCAACACTCAGAACTGCAATAAACAGAGCAATTGAGAGGAGACACAAACACGACACAGAACAAACCAAAAGTAGTGAAACAAAAATGAATATTATCAACAACAGTATCAATATTAGTTACAATTTCAACATAGCAGTGATTAAAAATCCTTCATTGACATTATCATTAGACATTTATAAAAAAAAAAAAAAAGAACAATAGTGTCACAGTGGCTTACACTTGCATCGCATCTCATAAGCTTGACAACACACTGTGTCCAATATTTTCACAAAGATAAAATAAGTCATATTTTTGGTTCATTTAATAATTAAAACAAATGTACATTATTGCAATCAGTTGATAAAACATTGTTCTTTACAATTATAAAAGCTTTTTACAAAAATCTACTACTCTGCTTGCATGTCAGCAGACTGGAATAGATCCTGCTGAAATCCTATGTATTGAATGAATAGAGAATCGTTTTGAATCGGGAAAATATCGTTTTTGAATCGAGAATCGCGTTGAATTGAAAAAAATCGATTTTGAATCGAATCGTGACCCCAAGAATCAATATTGAATCGAATCGTGGGACACCCAAAGATTCGCAGCCCTAATAGCAAGACCAGAAGCTCACCGTGGTTTGTTTTTGGCACCAAGGAAGGACGCAAAGATGCGGGCGGATGAAAGAGGAGCAAAGCCCAGCTGACGTAAAAGTCTGGAACTAAATGCTAAATAAGATTACATTTCTACTGAGTATCTTTTTAATGCTAGATCCTGAATGTATGTATGTGGCTATAGACAATAAAAGGCTTTTCTATTCTACATCATGTGAATAACTCCGCTGCTACGCTGGTTCGAGTTGTAAACAAATAGGAGGTTCAAGGCTACAAGGTATGCTACGAGCGCTTGCAAGCTACGGGCGACATCGCATACGTAAAAACGGATTATGTAATTTACTCGTCTATTGTCTAACACAGTAGGGACCAGAGGTGGGACCAAGTCATTGTTTTGCAAGTCACAAGTAAGTCTCAAGTCTTTGCCCTCAAGTCTCGAGTAAAGACAGGCAAGTCCCGAGTCAAGTCCAAAGTCAAGACTGGAAAGTCTCAAGTCAAGACCCAAGTCCTGCATTTTGAGTTTCGAGTCCTTTCAAGTCCTTTTAACCACAGACTAATATATTTACACAGATTGTGTATGCTTGTAAAACGCTGTACTTATTTATTAAAACAAGTGCATTTGAAATTGCAGGAAAAAAAATAGTGCTGACATTGCACTTCATAATAGCACTATTAACTAGTCATTTTAAACATTTAACTCATTCCTTTACAGAATAAACACATTTGAAAAAACAAGTGCAACTGTACTTATTTGCACAAAAGTGTTAACATTGTATTTCCATGCATATTGCATTGTAACTAGTTCCACAGCAGTTTCTATCCTGTTCTTACCTTATCTCATTGATCTCATCTCATACTGTATGTGTGTTGATGTGTGCGTACACATGAAAAACATAACAAATACATGAACATAACAATGAACAGAGTTGTACTTTTTAGATGTCAGGGCCCTATGCAATATGTACACATATTCTTAATATAGTATACATTTTAACTGACCTTTACTTGACTATGTTTGTCTTTTTGTTGGTGGCTAAAATACGCTGTGCTGCTGACCGCCGTCTAACGTTACGTTACTGTGTGTGATACATTGACTAACGTAACGTTATGTATAGGTACCTCATGCAACCCTGCTTAAAAAAAATCACTTGACAAAAAGTATGAATAAGGTAGCGAACTGCAGTGGACGCAACAGATTGCCGTGTTTGCAATGACGTTATAACCATAGACATCTTATAAGTAGACGCAGCATTGGCTGCTGTGACGCAAGCAATTTGGCCGCCATCTTGAAGTGGTGATGAGGAGCCGGCGAGCAGCCTAAACTGACAGTTGACAGGTAGAAAACAAAGATGGTGTTCAGCGTTTTCTTGCTCAAATGAGCGGACTGTTGAAAATAGGAATCGGGGGACTACTTTTCACAAGTAAGATTTGACATTAATGTATTATTGGTTTGTTTTGTGAAAAGAATATTAGCACAGAGTTGAGAAGGAGCAAAGATCTTCAATATTTATATGTGAAAATCACAAAGTAATCTTCTGGGGGAGGATGACCCCCCTACAGGGGTTTGATTTACAAACTTTCAGTCCCACCTAAAACAAAATTCACCAGCCGCCACTGATTATGATGCATTCTCATTTTAGGCAAAATATAAAACAATACTTTCTTAACAGTATAATTGTAACCAGGAATAAGTCTTCAAGTAACAATATTCAAATACTAACATTGTTGGGTAAGACAGAATTTGGTTTTATTACGAATCCAGAGAAACAGATTGGTGGTTTTAGCTGATATAAAGACTTTCAGGTGTTTATATATGTTTATGTTTAAGTATTTGGCAGACGCTTTTATCCAAAGCGACATACATAAAAAATACATATTAAGATTAAAGATTAAAGTACACACACACTTAGATGTGGTGAAATTTGTCCTCTGCATTTGTCCCATCCCCTTGGGGAGCAGTGGGCAGCGCCCGGGAATCATTTTGGTGATTTAACCCCCAACTCCAACCCTTTGTTGCTGAGTGCCAAGCAGGGAGGTTATGGGTCCCATTTTTATAGTAAAACAATCACTGTAAACATTATCATTTAAGGGAAGAATGGAATACAAAATATCAATACAAAGTGTCAAAACAGAATAAACTCTCTGCTGCTGCAGCAACAGAGATACAGTCTATAAGATATATAGATATCTAATGTATTCATACATTGTTTATGTAGGATATACGCATGTATATATAATCTACCGTATTTTCCGCACCATAAGGCGCCCCGTGTTATTAGCCGCACGTTTAATGAACGGAATATTTCAAAACTTTGTTTACCTATTAGCCGCCCCGTGTTATTAGCCGCACCTACGCTACGCTAAAGGGAATGTCAACAAAACAGTCAGATAGGTCAGTCAAACTTTAATAATATATTACAAACCAGCGTTCTAACAACTCTGTTCACTCCCAAAATGTAATGTACTAATGTGCAATCACAAAAATAGTAACACTCAAAATAGTGCAGAGCAATAGCAACATCAATAACTCAACGTTGCTCATACGTTAATGTCACACAACACACAAAATAAACATTTAAAGCTCACTTTCTGAAGTTATTACTCATCCACAAATCCCTCGAATTATTCTTCTTCGGTGTGCTTCACTTGTTTTTTGACACCATCGATGATGTGGACGCGCATGCAGTCATAGATCAACAGGAACGGCGCTGCGTGAAAAAAGTCACCCGGTGTCTTCGCGTAAACGTCTATCAACCACTCGCTCATCTTTTCTTCATCCATCCATCCCTTCGAGGTAGCTTTTATGATGACGCCGGCTGGAAAGTTCTCTTTTGGCAAGGTCTTCCTTTTGAATATCACCGTGGGTGGAAGTTTCTGGCCGTTAGCATGGCAAGCTAGAACCACAGTAGGACGACTTCTCATTCCCTGTGGTGCGAATATTCACCGTACGTGTTCCCGTTGTATCCACAGTGCGGTTCACATGAATATCAAAAGTCAGTGGAACCTTGTACGCGTGTCTCTTAGTAGGAGACATTTTGTTGTCTTTACAGAAATACACAAATGAAATGAAACGTAATATCCGCGCGCTTCTTCTACGGGGGCGGGTGCTCACCTTGGCGGTTGCTTACCGTAGAAGAAGAAGCGCTTCCTCTTTTACGGGGAAAAAAGATGGCGGCTGTTTACCGTAGTTGCGAGACCTAAACTTTATGAAAATAAATATGAATATTAATCCATATATAAGGCGCACCGGGTTATTAGCCGCACTGTCTGCTTTTGAGAAAAATTGTGGTTTTTAGGTGCGGCTTATGGTGCGGAAAATACGGTAATCATATTTTTTCTTCAATTTAAAAATAGCTGACCATTTTTTCCCCCCTCTCTGGGATTATATACCCAGTTTTGATCTCGGACGTCTGGTCACTTATAGCATATAAGATTATTCTATTACTGTTAAGCAAACTATGAATAATAACACACGCCAAAACATGTGTCCTTTATCATAGCTACACGTATGACAAAAAAAGCGTGTGAAAATGAGTGGTATTCAGTGAGGTAAAATGAATTAAATTGTGCTGACAGTTCATTGCTCCTGCCAAATGAATTGCACTGAGTGGAGCGGATCACCACTCCAAGATGGCGGCCCCACGTCTCGTCTGCGCCAGTAGGCAGTAGCGCTCTATGCTGCGTACCCTTATAAGATGTCTATGGTTATAACGTTAGCAGTGAGTTTACAGCCTCACTCATTTAACCACACAGCAAATAAAAGTCATGTACTTAGCCAATAAACGTTAGCTTACATTCAAAACTTACCCTTCTGTGTGCAACTTCAAATGTCGAACGAAGTTGGAAGTTGTTGTGTCTCAGTCTGTAATATTCGAACTGCATGTTTAGCATACTGCAATTCGTTTTTTGTTGACCAAGTCGTAGTTTTTATACCCGAACGAAACCAACTTTGGTATAAATCTTTCTCACTGGCGCGTTGTTTGACAACTCTTGTTCATTGGTTGTCCTACAATTTGATTGGATGAATGCTGTGTGATGAAAACAACGTAGATTTAATTTGATTGGCTGTGGTACTGAGAGCACACACGCTGACAAGCAGCTGACAAGCAGAACACACGCAGATAGATAGACAGACACATACAAAATGAAAGCTACGGAGCGCTGAATAACTTTTTAATCTTTGGGTTTGGGGGAAAGTAGCAAATCATGTCAAGTCAAAAGGCTCAAGTCCAAGTGAAGTCACAAGTCATTGATGTTAAAGTCTAAGTCGAGTTGCAAGTCTCTTTACATTTTGTCAAGTCGAGTCTAAAGTCATCAAATTCATGACTCGAGTCTGACTCGAGTCCAAGTCATGTGACTCGAGTCCACACCTCTGCTAGGGACTGATCCAATTAAAGAAAATGTTTCTTTATTTTGCCAGAGCATGGTGATGCTATTGTCTTGCAGTTGAAGGCTAAGCTAGCTTTACAACAAATCGAGCTAACATTGCCAACGTATAATTCACACATTTCTAACCTACTGTTATGAGTTACCATTTAATTTTCTCCTTCATTGTCAAAAAAGTTGGCACCGAGCCGGCCATTAAAAATAGGCTTTTGTGAAATCCATCTTTTTGTGAAGGTTTGTTGGTGGACATCAGTCACATCGTCTATTCACCAACAGCATTTTATAATTTGATAGCTGCTGGATGATTTAAGAGGCAGTGTGTGACCTCCATTTTTTCGAATGCTAAAATATGATGTATTAATGAGTATTTAGCTCAGTTATACACACACAATACGTACACACTCAAAGCTGATCCACTAAGCTTGTGCGCAGAAGATTGCATTTTAAGTGAGCAAAATAAGGAGCGCAGTCCATATTGCGGGTCCGTCTTTACGAATGTGCAGAAAATACACTAATCATCGGAATACCCACAATATTTGGAGGAGAAAATACAAATATAATTATTTAACACATGCTGTGTGATTTATCAAGACTAAAACAGTTTTAAGGCTCCTGTTTTGCATCTATATTTAGCACGTTAAAGGACGTGCAAACTGGCAGTTGCGCAAAAACGGTTGTGATAAAGGAGGTAATCGTAATGCAGCAGTGTGTGCATGTCTCAACATTTACAGACTGTCAAGAATAAAAATATTAGACATACAGTTTATACAGCAATATCATTTTATGGCTGCAGGGTGACTTTCAGGGATGATTAAAACAAATTCAAATAACCTCTTTTGGTGACTGCATGAATTGATTTAAGTGGACGCCGACTTAAACAAGTTGAAAAACTTATTCGGGTGTTAACATTTAGTGGTCAATTGTACGGAATTTGTACTGTACTGTGCAACCTACTAATAAAAGTCTCAATCAATCAATGCAGGTTTCTTTTATTTTTTATGGTGTCCATGTTTCAAAACACAGCAAAATGCCACAGCATGATAACATGAATGTGCAGTAAATGGGTGTATCCATGGCAAAAGCCAGTGAGTACACAAAAACCTCAATTGAATAAGGCGGTCGATGCCACTTTTGCAGTTCCTATCAATTGTACACACAGTCTTATTGCATGCAACAACGCCCATTAATAGTACATGAACAGCGTGTGGTATTTGGATCTTAGTAGATCAGGCCCGAGGTATTTTACACATACTTTTATAGAGTTAGGATCAGGCATACCAAAGGTATTTTATTTTGGGGACCCTCTGGTCCTCTAGTCACATGCTGCTTTGCATGATATGTGTGACCACTCCCTTTAGAGGCAGCCTCAGTGATGTTAATTAGGGAACTCCTGAATAAATAGAGGAGCGCGTGGGGCTGTACCTTAGAGCTTGGTGGGAGACTGTAACTGAGTGTGCAGCCCCAAATGTTTCTCCTCATGAGCAAAATCGAACTCTGTCTCTGCCTGATTCCTTCTTCTTGTCTGGTGTAATAGATAGTTCAGTGTTTGAACCTGACACACTGTGCACGTCATTGGACATCAAATATTAACCTGGATTCTACCAAAGTCTAAAACATCCTTTATCGCCCATTCTCCTTATGTCCTTCTGGCAAAAGTCACCAGTATTATGAATGTGCAAGCAATGGCTATTTTCGGTTATGTTGACAACCACTTGCGTTACCATAAGTGAGCCAATCCGGGTGTCAGCAGGTTTGAGTGTATGATATACATACACTACATGTGTTGGGAGTTTTATGGTGTGATTAATGCCGAAAACCCCCACAATATAGTCTCGCAGTGGACATTGTAGTCTTTGACTAATGGACTAGCTGGCATACAAAACGCTGAACCACTGATACATGAAGGTTAAGGTTGGGTAGGTTGTTGTCAGGGTAGGTTGTTGTCAGTAAGGTGCAGCACTCAGGTGTTCCCTTGCATTATTTATTTTCCAGATCAGGGTAGCCTGACCCACCGTGTAATGAGGAGGAGAGTCATGGTCTGTTTGGAGTCCCGGGGCCACCCCATGCGACCATATCCTTGGACCACTTCTCAACCACACAGGGATCTTTACAGCTACTGTTTGCTCAGACTTCACTTGCACTGTAAAAGTCAAGCCTTGTTGACGCACATGTGCTGTCTTTCCCTGAGGCTAATGGCTATTACATCTGTCTGTTTCTTTTCAGGGGGAGAGGGAAAAAAACTACAAGAATCCAACGCTCCTTTGGAAAACAGGCAGAGAAAAAACACTGACAGCTGATGGAAGGCTGACAGCCGCCTCTGCAGGATAATTACCATTGGTGATCTTCCTCACCAGTGCATTCAGGCGACATCTTCACTAATGTTAAGATGGGTTTTGACAGACATGTCAAAAGCCTCAAGGTAACAGTTTGTACTTTGGAACCGTGTTTTTCATTCTTTAGTTTTCTAAGTATACTATACATTTCTTCCTGCTGAGTGCTCAACATTATTACTGTAAAAAAGCTTCGCAGACAAGTATTTTCTAAAAGCGCAGCTCAAACTAGTGTATGACAAAGTTGCCGTAGTAACAGCACTGTAAATCTTTTCATCACTGTATATTGTACATGTACACTTGACATTTGAAAATGTTCATGTCTGAACTAGTACATGAGTGGCTTTCTATAAATAACATGTATACTATAACAGAGCTAACTGGATAAAAATTATGTATGTATATATATATATATGTGTATACAGTATATATATATATATATATGTGTGTGTATATACATATATATATGTATACATATACATACATATATATATATATATATGTATACATATACTGTACATACATACATATATATATGTATGTATACATGTATATATATAAATATATATATATATATATATATAAAATATATATATATATAAAAAAAAAATATATATATATATATATAAATATATATATATATATATATATATATATATATATATATAAATATATATATATATATATATATATATATATATATATATATATATATATATATATATATATATATATATATATATATATATATATATATATATATATATATATATATATATTCAAAGTCCTCATGTGTCCAGGGACATATTTCCTGACTTTATAAACATAAGATGATGTTGTGATGCCAAAAAATATCGACGTAATCATAGTAGTATCGACTAGATACGTTCCTCTAATTGGTATCATCACAGTGGATGTCGATCCACCAATGGCGTTTGTTTACATTTTGATGCCGGTGAGCTACGGTGTATAGTGAAGCATGTTTAGCTATTCCTCGTCCTGCAGGGATGAAACTTATAAGAAACGTACTTTATCTGTCGCCATGGAGGCGAAGATTAGTGATTTAGAAGTAGCTAAAATACTGCCGACGGCGGATGGACGTTAGCCGCTAACTAGCTAGCCATGTCTTAAAGCATCTCTTCCTGAGGGCGTTTCAGTGTTATACTTCACCTCTATCGTTAGTTTTTAAGCCAAAATGAGTCCGTTCTGCCTTTTCTGTCTACACACTGTGTCTGCTTGTAAGTAATCTGTGATTGTGCGTTATATATACATATACACACATATATATATATATACATATACATATATATATATATATATATATATATATATATATATATATATATATATATACATATACATATATATATATATATATATATATATATATATATTATATATATATATATATTTTTTTTTATTATATATACATTCATTTTTGGCATCATTTTTAAAAATGTCAAGGCATTAAACACATTGGGCTTTTTTGTTGCACTCCAACAACAATTTACAATTGTATGTATTACATATAGTCTGCCATAATGTAGTATTAGGATAGGATATAATAGAAAGCTTTATTGACATTTTGCTTTATTGTTGCCACTTGTGGTTTATGCTTTAAAATAAATACAATAATTACTAAATACTACAAACAATACAATGGCCAAAAGTACACAGATAAGACATGTAGCAGGTAAAACACACATTGTTTCAGATAAAACACAAGTTGTAGGAATTTGTTACAAAAATTAAGTCATTTTACTTGCATTAGTTTGTTACGTGCAGGGCGGTTTGGACTCCGCTAATATTTGGCATCAAGCCAAGCAGCTTGTATGTTTCTCTACGTATCTGTTTGTGCACATAGAGGAGCTAGTTAACTTTATTACCTGTCGATCTGACTGCTTGTTATTTAATTGTTAAGCTAATTTTGAAGCAAAGGTGGTAATACTTTAATCATGCTACCTTTGGCGAGGCAGGTTTTACAGCAGCTCTTGCAGCGTGACGACTTCCGTGTTTAATGCCTCATCTTTATTGATAGTTTTGAAGCCCAAAATACCTTCATATTTAGCTTCATGCACCCTTTTATTAACCAGTAGAATTGTCTTTCGTTGCCATTTTGCCCCTACTCGCTTTTTCTCCTTGTACTCTCTGCTGAGTGTGAGCTCCTCTGCTCTGTACGTCACCGCTGCACGACAGCATATAGATGAAAAACAGTACCGGTATTTTTCAAAGGCAGTATAGTACCCTTTTGAATTAATTGGTACTAGTACCGATATACCGTACAACCCTACCGTATATATATATATATATATATATATATATATATATAAATAAATGTGTAGTACTATAACTGTATGTTTGAGAAAAACAAAGTGTTCGTAACGTCTCTTTAGAATTTAACCCACCTATTACAAAAGCAAATGACATGTCAATTCCAAGGACATTGAAAAATGTGAGTATGTAATAGAGATTTTGCTTTTGCCTTATTTATTACATCTTTGTCTGATCACCATTAGTTGCATGAAGCACATCAAGGTGTTACTCGATTACTTGCCATTTTCGGTTTAGCATTGCCTCATCAATAATGTCAATGGTTTTAAGTTGACTTTAACTTCAGGGTGTTGATGGCCTGTGTGAATTTATCTTAAAGATTACTAAAGTATTTATCTTTCTGCCTTTGTTTGATACTTTAAATCTTTAACATTACAGCACAGAAAAACGTCCAGGGGAGTGGAATCTGATGAACGAAAAGGCCAGAGAATTGGGCAATCCCCTTTATTTAACGGAACTTATTTTATTAACATTGTCTCTGAAAAAGACACATTAAGACTTTGATATCCAATGTGTACAAATATGGTTAACGTATCTCATGATTTTTTAGTAATACACTTAGGAAATTGATAACATACTTTGTAGAAACACTGTATTATTACTTTCTTTTAGTATCATTTATTATTAAGGCATGCGTCATATAGTATACTGTACACACATACAGTGTGGAGCTTACTGCAAAACCAGTAGCTACACTGTTCATCTAAATTCCTATCTCTTCTGTTGGATGTGAATTAAGTACTTAACATTGAACTCCCTTTATCAATTACTACATTCTATTATGTTTTATATCGAACTCGCTTCGATTAACATGTTTTCACCATTTGCAAAAAAATCGATTCTTGTCTTTTTTTCCAATTAAAATACCTCAATGAATTAGATTTTTTCCAGTTGACAAACATCTCATTTTCATAGATTCTTATATTCCAGATTGGTCAATTAAAAATGATGGTAACTGGCAAACTGTAGTCACATTAGCTAGCTGACCCATCTGTCACTAATCTAAACACTGATCACACGCCAAATCGGATGGCGTTCAAACTTTTTATGTTCACCCATATCCACCTGCTGTGGCACTCTTTCGGACTGAAACGGAGATAAAACATTGTTTAAGTATCAAATAAAGAAAAAAACACACACTGTTTCTATTTACATTTTAATACAGCACAAACCCAAGTATTTTTACATTATGGAGCACTTATACAATGACTTTGTAGGAAGTGTGTTATTTTCATTTAAGTTGCAATAGTAATAGGAGATTTAACTCGTATGTTGGGTTCACTAAAGATCAATTGCCCATAGGTGTGACTGTTAGTGTGAATGGGTGTTGTTCTATATGTGTCAGCTCAGTGATTGACTGGCCAGGTAGTATGCTGCTCCTATCTTCAGATGGGTTTTGGCTTCAAAACTCCTTGCAAGCCTGAACATGGTAAAGTGTTATGGATGGATTGTTTCAACAGTTTTATGCCTCTTGTGCCTCTAACGATTTGTTTGAACAATTCTATTGCGAGGGCGGACTGATTTAATCTTTAATGATATTTCAAAAGTGTTATAATTGTGTCATTTGGGGCACAGTTTAATGCATGCAACAGCCGAGATTTAGATTTAAATTACAATTAAAGGGGTTATTTGTAACTTGCTCACGGTTATATATTTTAAACGAAAAAAAAGACCACCGGCTAGCTTATGTAAACATAATGGTTTAACAGAAAATGTCAAACATGTCTACATTTTTCACAATCATTAATTATAGTGAATAAAAATTGCTCGTCAGTCCGAGGAATGTTGTTGTCATGATAGGCTATACATTAGGGATGTGTCGATCGATCGGCCACCGATCAGTATAAGACCCATCCATCCATCCATTTTCTACCGCTTGTCCCTTTTGGGGTCGCTGGAGCCTATCTCAGCTGCATTCGGGCGGAAGGCAGGGTACACCTTGGACAAGTCGCCACCTCATCGCAGGGCCAACACAGATAGACAGACAACATTCACATTCACACACTAGGGACAATTTAGTGTTGCCAATCAACCTGTCCCCAGGTGCGTGTCTTTGGAGGTGGGAGGAAGCCGGACGATTTTCATAAAAGTACATGAACGCCATTGCCGGTTAATGCCTTTAATGACGATTCAAAACGCTGATCCCCTCTGGCTGACAATGTGATTATTCGTATCCCCCGGTTGGCGAGCTGGCAGTAGGGTTGTACAGCACATAGGTACTAATTAAGTACCGCGGTACTCATGAATTAATAACGCTAATATACTGCTTTTGAAAAATAGCGGTACTTTTTTTTCAACGACATGATGTGCGGCACGGTGACAATGCTGGCAAGCAAACCACGGCTCATGTAAGACAACACACGCACACACAGCACTTGCAAACAGAAACAGTGAGACAGTGATAAGACAAAAGAGGGAGAATGGATGTATTTTGGCTTCAAACCTAATGATAAAGGTGAAGCTATAAACACTGAAGCGCTGCTCTGCAAATGGTGCTTTAAAACATAGCTAGCTAATAGCCTGCTATCAATCAATCAATCAATTAATGTTTATTTATATAGCCCTAAATCACAAGTGTCTCAAAGGGCTGCACAAGCCACAACGACATCCTCGGTTCAAAGTCCACATAAGGGCAAGGAAAAACTCACAACCCAGTGGGATGTCAATATGAATGACTATGAGAAACCTTGGAGAGGACCGCAAATGTGGGTCTCTAGGGGAGACCGGATGCAATGGACGTCGAGTGGGTCTAGCATAATATTGTGAAAGTCCAGTCCATAGTGGATCTAACATAATAGTGAGAGTCCAATCCATAGTGGGGCCAGCAGGAGACCATCCTGAGCGGAGACGGGTCAGCAGCGCAGAGATGTCCCCAACCGATGCACAGGCAAGCGGTCCACCCCGGGTCCCGACTCTAGCAGCTAACATCTCTCCGTAGTGTTTTAGCCACTTCTAAATCACTAATCCTCAACTCCATTGTGACAAATAAACTACGTTTCTTACAAATATCCTCCCTGCAGGACGAGGAATAGCTAAACAAGCTTCACTACACACCGTAGGACACAATAGCTCACAGTCATCGCTAACAGCAAATTAGTGCTCCTGAATGTAAACAAAAGGGTGGGTCTCCATAGTTATCGATTGTAACAAGAGCCGTATCTACACTGTTTCAATGTCCATTTCTCTGTTCTCAATTGTTGATGACTGAAGGGATGATAACAACCAAACCTAACCCCCCCCCCCTCCACATCCCACACCCGGATTGTAAATAATGTAAATAATTCAATGTATATACCCTGATGATTATCTTGTGTGATGACTGTATTATGATAATAGTATATATCTGATAGTATATATCTGTATCATGTGTTTGCCCTGCGATGAGGTGGCGACTTGTCCAGGGTGTACCCCGCCTTCCGTCCGATTGTAGCTGAGATAGGCTCCAGCGCCCCCCGCGACCCCGAAGGGAATAAGCGGTAGAAAATGGATGGATGGATGAATCAATTTAAGTGGACCCCGACTTAAACAAGTTGAAAAACTTATTCGGGTGTTACCATTTAGTGGTCAATTGTACGGAATATGTACTTCACGGTGCAACCTCCTAATAAAAGTCTCAATCAATCAATCAATCAATCAATCAATCAATCAATCAATCAATCAATCAATCATCTCGTCGATACTATGATTACATTAAGTTTATTATTATCACAAACTCTTTTTTTTCCTTTTTTAATTTGGATTATGTTTATAAACTCAGGAAATACGTCCCTGGACACGACGACTTTGAATATGACCAATGTATGACCCTGTAACTACTTGGTATCAGATCGATACCCAAATTTGTGGTATAACACAAAACTTATATAAAGTATCCAAACAACAGAAGAATAAGTGCTTCTTACATTTGAACAGAAATGTAGATAGAACATGTTAAAACAGAAAATAACCAGATATCAACAGTACACAAACAATCAATTACCGTATTTTTCGGAGTATAAGTCACTCCGGAGTATAAGTCGCACCGGCCGAAAATGCATAATAAAGACGGAAAAAAACATATATAAGTCGCTATATATAAATGTGACTTATACCGGAGTATAAGTCGCATTTTTTGGGGAAATTTATTTGATAAAACCCAACACCAAGAATAGACATTTGAAAGGCAATTTAAAATAAATAAAGAATAGTGAACAACAGGCTGAATAAGTGTACGTTATATGACGCATAAATAACCAACTGAGAATGTGCCTGGTATGTTAACGTAACATATTATGGTAAGAGTCATTCAAATAACTATAACATATAGAACATGCTATACGTTTACCAAACAATCTGTCACTCCTAATCGCTAAATCCAAGGAAATCTTATAAGTCTAGTCTCTTACGTGAATGAGCTAAATAATATTATTTGATATTTTACGGTAATGTGTTAATAATTTCACACAAGTCGCTCCTCAGTATAAGTCGCACCCCGGCCAAACTATGAAAAAAACTGCGACTTATAGTCTGAAAAATACGGTAATAATCCATTCATTTTCTACAACTTGTCCCAGATATTTTTGACAAAATGATACAATGAGAAATGACACAATATGTTACTGCATATGTCAGAAGCCAAACTAGGAGCCAAGTTAAGTTTTCTTGTATGTTCACTATGTTATTTCAGGCCAAAATTATTCTTTGATTGCAATAAGAAACGCATGTTTAACGTATCATAAGATTTTTTGATAAAATAAAGCCAATAGTGCCATTTGCTGTGGTCCCATTTATCTACAAAAGTATGGAAACACATTTTGGTATTGGTGCCAAAATATTGGTATCGGGATGACCTCGCTGGCAGCTAATCACACTTTCCTCTCTAAGGCCAAGTCTACACTAAGTCGTTTAACCCCTTAAACGGATAATTATTTAGCCTAAGCCCCGTTTCAGCCACACTAAACCATCGTTTAAGGTCACCCTCCTCGGACGTGTAATTCTTGAATCTCTGGCACTTAGCTCTTTATGGACTCATTGATTTTTTACAAAGTGAGTTTGGAGAGGAAGTGACGCCAGAAAGACCCAGCCCACACAGGAAGTGACGCCTGAAAGACCGCGCTCCACACAGGAAAAGACATCAGAAAGAATGCGCCATAGTCAGCTTCATAACAAAGACGGAGGCAAATCATCCAGACATGCCCGTGTTTCTCCTTCTTCTACATGTACAGGCGCTTTTGGAAATCACAAATCAATACCTTAAGACAGTGTTTTTCAACCACTGTGCCGCGAGATATTGTCTGGTGTGCCGTGGGAAATTTTGCAACTTCACCTAATTGGTCCAAAAAATATTTTTTTGTAAATCAATAAATATAATCTGCAAATAATGTGCCGTTGTCCAGTGTCTGTGCTGTATAGAGCTCGGCAGGGTAACCAAAAAAGGGCTCAAAAAAGGTTGAAAAACACTGCCTTAAGAGAAGGCAACGGGCGATTGCAGCTATTTCGTATACAACACTGTTCAGACGACAAGAGAACTTTCAAATGTCCAAGTCAGCTGTGAGTCTATTTACCGAAAAACTTTGTCCATTCCTCCCGTGGATGCGATCGGGATAGGCAGTGTGTGACTACAAATATTGCTTTATGGATGTGACTGTGAAATGGCCAGGCAGCGTGCATGATGCCCGAATCTTCTCTAACTCCGCCATTAGCGCGCAGCTGAAAGATGGAACCATCCCCTCGTGTCCCAAACAACTGCTGGAAGATGAAGATCCGGTCCCTGTTTTTATTCTGGTTGAACCAGTTTATCCCCTGACGCCATATCTCACGAAAGAATACCCCAACGGCGGAGTCAACCCACAACAACAATACTTTGTGTATTCTCTGTCTAGATTAATTGTAAAATGTTCTTTACCACATTGTTAACGTGTCCAATAAAAATGTTATTAATTTATGATGTCTCAGGTGTGATTCACTACAATAGACACACTGGATTCTAGTTAGTTGAAATACCCCAACACTGGATACTGTTCAAAGAAGATACATTTTAATTTAAAAACTTGCACACAAAACACAGCAAACAAAATGTAAAAATGCACAACAAAATATTTACAATATACGTAGCTCTTTTAAATAACTTCACAGTGAAGTAAAGTCATCTACTGGCGAGATTGGAGCAGATGGACGCTCAGGTAGATTTTTTTTTCTTTCCCCGCGCATGCGTACTAGGTCGAGTTGCGCCGGCTGACGGAGGGGGACGGGGGTCTTAAACGGTGGCATTGTTGTGTGTGGACACGGATAAGGTTAGGTGTGATTTACCCTGGTAAACCTTATCCGGCTTAGTGTAAACGGGGCCTAAGTTAAAGAGGAACTGCACTTATCCAGGCTGTACACTGACTTTCGCCTGAGTGCACCACAAATTGGTGGCGTCGACACCAAGGGTAATAACAGAATATAGTCTGTACTGGAGTGATTAGATCGATATTTTTATTTCCTTAAAATAATTTTTTATTGTTTTTGTGATTGTTTGCAAATAATTAATTGGACACAAAAAACACTGAGGGCAAAAACCAAAGGATGTTAATTAGCAACAGATGGTAGTTTTCGTGTTTGTGTAAATGTTCTTTTTTTCTTTTCTTTTTATTTGTTTTTACCTGTCCAGTCATATGGGCAGATTATATTCTTAATCTAGATGCCCGTATTTGCTGTATGGATTAAAATATATAAACTAACTATAAAAAAAACATTTAAAAACAGTGAGGGGCAGGAGCATTTCATTAACAATCTGAGTGTACCTCCTAACACAAACCGTTAGCAGACAGATTTTCCAGAAATAGTTATAACTGCTACTGTGGGGCAAATGTTACACGAAAGCATATCCAAAAGATATTATCTCGACTACAATAAAGTGTGTTAAATGTAAATTATAATCATCATAGGTCCCCACTTAACACTCCAGAAAGTTAGCACCCTCTGGGCATCCGCGTAAAGATTGCAAACAGCCCCTATAATACATAAAAAAACGACAACATGGAACATCCCCTTTGTGCATGGTGGTTATGTTGATTCAGTTAAAAAGGAGGTTAGATTTCTTTCAGATTTTTCTAGATATATCAGTGGGAACAAAACATAGACAAACACAAACAAAAGCTAAGCCCATTGCAGAGGTGAAACTAAAGTTTGTGGTTATAGCAAGACAGTATTTTTACTCAATAAATCTTTTTAAGAAGCCTCCAAATTGAAATTCTTGTGAGAAACAGGTTCATATGCTTGGAATTACAATGGGATATGACGCCTTAGAAACACCTTCAGACAATGTTGATTCATGAAAATATTCAGATGGAGAATAGAAAGTAATCTTTTACACACAGTTATCGGTGAAAAGGTATTCAGTGTATAGGACTGTTATCAATCTGAGAGACCAGGAAGATCTAGTGGAAGGAAATTTATTGCTCAAGGCTCCCAAGCCTGTGTGCTTTGCTTTCAGCTCAACAGCTCAGCTCTCTCCTTTCCTTTCCTCTCCTCTTCTCCCCTCCCCATTAACCGGCTGACAGAACCGTAATAAACACAGCCTGTCACCTTCAAGGCCTGCCTCTCATTTACTTGAGAACACATGAAACCCTGCACTCACATTCCCTCTCTCCCTTCCCACTTCACTTCATTCGCAGGGCTCACTGGAGCTGAAACATGAGTTTTGGCCAAATTGTACTTTATAGCCTGGTCGGCCAGAAAATATATGAATATTTAATGGAAATATGAATGAATACCAAAAGCCGGTCTTCAGTCACTCAAAACTCTTTCGATTTCCCAATAGTGCACAGTACAGGGGGAAAAAAAGCACAGGGGAGAAATAGCGGGGGAAATGATCAACACATGGCGAGAAAGATAGATATTTGTTGTGTGATTGGCTTTCTTCATTTACAACTCCATGGTGGCTTTACATATAAAACCAAAAGATAACACAGATTGATGGCTTGTCGAGCAAAATCAAAGAGACATACGGTGTGTCATAAAAGTAAACAAACACCTCACATTTCAGCAGCTATTGTTTTAAAACAGTAAATCTTCTCAAAGGACAATACTACAGAACTGAAACTAAGACATACTTTAGTCAGTGCACACAGCGGGTATTGCAGTATACTTTACACACTGACTCAAACTCTTAAAGGGGAACTGCACTTTTTTTTACATTTTGCCTATCGTTCACAACTCTTATGTGAAACAAGAAGACAAAAGGGTTATTTTTGCATTCTAATTTGTAATAATCAGCTTGTTTTAGGTGGCTAGCAACACAGCTAATGGAAGCAATCCATTCAGCCTCTAAATCACTTTAAAAATGCTTCCAAAAACCACCAACAATACTTCATGTGCGTTCCGTAACCTGTATAATAACAAGCTGTAGCTACTTCTCTTTTTTTTTTTTTTGGTCCTGTCCATCTTCTCAGGCAAATCATATTGTTGATGTAGATGCCCATATCGGCTGTACAAATTTACTTTACGAAAGAGAAGTGTGGGATACTTCTCTTGTTGCCTTATTTGTATTGTATTGTATTTGTATGGTAAAAGTGATAGTAAAGAAGCAGTTAGTGAAATTAGTAATAATACAGAAATGACAATGAGCACTATTACACTACAAATGGAGCAATACAAATACCAATAGAAATAGCGCTATTGACAATGAATAATACCAATAATTTACCTCTATTATCAACAATACAGTTGTTGAAATGCAACAATACATACACGTAATGATAACTAGAGATACAAAAGAAAGCAGAAAGTAGTTACATTCTTATTGTAGGAGCGAACACCGAGGAACTCTTTTATCTAGCATAGTAACACATCGTCTGAGGGCGGCATAAGCCATAAGCAAGCTACGGAAAGAGGTAAGATAGCAATGGCAAGAGATGAGATAGCTTTTGCATCAGCAGCTGAGTTTGGAACACACAACAAAAATGCGATAGGACACCAATCTGTACTGACTGAAAAACATGAACAATCATATTACAGTATCTGTAAAGTATTTAGTATTTTACTCTCTTCTTCGTGCTCGCTTCTATAAGCAGCAGTTCATCCTACGTACATTCAGCTTCAAAAAGATAAGGTTGTGAATCCTCATTTGTCAAAAAATAGTCATCGTCGTTGTCTTTTACCAAGTCTGCCATGATTTCCGGAAGTAGGAACACACATTTATTGTCAGAAGTCGGAAGTGTACTGCTATTGAAACGGAAATAAATGCGCTGAAGAAAGAAGTTTCGGTTTTTGATTGATTGATTGAGATTTTTATTAGTAGGTAGCACAGTGAAGTACATATTCCGTACAATTGACCACTAAATGGTAACACCCGAATAAGTTTTTCAACTTGTTTAAGTCGGGGTCCACTTAAATTGATTCATGATACAGATATATACTATCAGATATATACTATCATCATAATACAATGATACAATAATAATAAAAAGACAAAAATATGGTAAATATTGTACATATTACATATTGTTATGAATGTGTCTGTTACTACATTATATATATATACTTGCATGCATATAAAACGTAGGAGGGTTTTGAAGTTGTTTTAGAGGGCTTTGAAGGCTAAAATAGTGATTAGCCACATCTCGAAAGCTTTTTTTTAATCATCTTTAAAATCCCCCTCAAAAAAGACATGTTCTTGTCTCTCATAAGGATTGCAAACAATAGACAAAACTCCAAAAAACTGCAGTTCCCCTTTAAAATGGCATAATTTTTGTTTGGTTTCAGTTTCGTAAATTCACCAAAACGTCACCGTGGAGTTGAGTCTGTTTAGCTGATTGGTGAGCTAGCTTCCGCAGCTTGTGGGTCCATGAAGATAACTTCTGTTTTGTTTGATCAGCTGTTTTACTGCAGTGTGACAAGCACTGTTTGGAAAACATGTAAGGTATGTACCGGTAAATAAACATTTACTAAATCCCCTGGGATGTCGTTGTGGCTTGTGCAGCCCTTTGAGACACCCGTGATTTAGGGCTATATAAGTAAACATTGATTGCTTGATTGATTGACTGTATTGGTACCGTATTTTTCGTTCTATAAGTCGCAGTTTTTTTCATAGTTTGGCCGGGGGTGAGACTTATACTCAGAGCAACTTATGTGTGAAATTATTAACACATTACTGTAAAATATCAAATAATATTATTTAGCTCATTCACGTAAGAGACTAGACGTATAAGATTTCATGGGATTTACCGATTAGGTGTGACAGATTGTTTGGTAAACGTATAGCATGTTCTATATGTTGTAGTTATTTGAATGACTCTTACCATAATATGTTACGTTAACATACCAGGCACGTTCTCAGTTGGTTATTTATGCGTCATATAACGTACACTTATTCAGCCTGTTGTTCACTATTCTTTATTTATTTTAAATTGCCTTTCAAGTATTTTTTCTTGGTGTTGGGTTTTATCAAATAAATGTCCCCAAAAAATGCGACTTATACTCTATTTCCTTCTTTATTATGCATTTTCGGCTGGTGCGACTTATACTCCGGAGCTACTTATAGTCCGAAAAATACGGTATATATCTGCAGCTTATAGTCCAGTGCGGCTAATATATGATAATATACATATTTATTATTTTTAAAATTTGGTGGGTGCGGCTTAAATACCGGTACGCTCTATAGCCCAAAAATAACTTTAAATCCTTGTGTCGAAGGAAACGTGGTCGAGCAGTAACTTAAAACACCTCCCGCCCCCCTCCTACCTCCAAGCGAAGAGTTGTACAGTTTGATGGCACGAGGGACAAATTAGTCTCTTTGTACTGCATCTGGGGAGAAGCATTCTGTCTCTGAACAGGTCTTCTGTAAAATCACACCTAAAATAAAACAATATTAGCCTTTTTAAAAAAGGGTGTTTGTTAGGTTGAGTCAAGCATCAGGGAAGTAACAGACATATAAAAAGTGTGGATACAGGAAATCTGTGTTCATGACAGACAGTCTATCAGTTTTCAACCCCCCCAAAATGACCTTCGGGTTGAAAAGTGTGCACACAAATACAAATGTTCACAGGATGTGAACATAAACCATTATGCATTTCCCTTATTACAGGCAGTGAGTCTTGGCTTTTTGCCATTTTAAATGTCAGACTCCTCCACAGGGTAATGACGGATCAACCTCAGCTTGCATGCAGCACACCCCTGCATATCATCTTAATGGCCAATTGCGAATGTAATTGGAGAGGCAGGCAACAAACATTTGAGTTTAGAATGACCAAGACACGCATGCAGGACTTGAATGTTCTCGAAGATACATTGGATACATGTGTTCCCCATACATTCATTAATTTGTGGCAAGACGCCAGCCGTAAATTTGGACTGCCACCAACACATTTGGCATTACCTGTTTGTCCTATATACTGTACACACCTTGCCTCATAAACACATAACAGGACTGTCTGTGAATGAAACAGGTATTGAAGGGATGCAACGGTACCTGATAAAATACAAAACTATCCTCCTTTACAAAATAGTTTTTTCGGCTTTGTAATTAATTTTGTCTGTGTGTGAGCGTGAGTGAGTGGGAGAAGCAGTCTCCCACCTCACATCGTACAGGGAAAAAATAAAAACAAGATTTATGGCCAGCAAGAGCAGAAAAGACAATATAAAGAAGCACCAACTTAATTCTAATGTGTTGAATGATCCTCTCGAGAGACAACATCTAAACACTGTAGCTCACGTTGTTGCCTGAACTAATTCTGCCCACAATGGGGACTCGAAGGTAATAAATACAATGTGACTGAATTACTGGTCCAAACTGGGAGATTGAATGTACCTACTACCTACTGAGTTAATCAGAAGAAAACAATCATTTTCATATTTAAATATTTTTCAATCACACTTTTTACTCATGTATTTTCTCTGATTCAACTCCTTAGATAGATTAAAAACTTCTACAGACACCACTGAGTTTGTGTTTTAATAATGAATGTTCGCAAAAACGGCACCCCTTTTCATTAAGGCGTGATGATGTGTCCAAACCACTTGTGAGAAGCTCTGGTGTGTACAAGTCATTAAGAGACCAATTTACCACTTGAAAGTGTTGTGTTTAGTTACTGTTAACTTGAGAAGTCTTATAGAATTTACAAACCCCAAAACCAGTGAAGTTGGCACGTTGTGTGAATCCTAAATAAAAACAAAATACAATGATTTGCAAATCCTTTTCAACTCATATTCAATTGAATAGACTGCAAAGACAAGATACTTAACATTTGAACTGGAAAACTTTGTTATTTTTTGCAAATATTAGCTCATTTGGAATTTGATGCCTACAACATGTTTCAAAAAAGCGGGCACAAGTGGCAAAAAAGACTGAGAAAGTTGAGGAATGCTCATCAAACACTTATTTGGAACATCCCACAGGTGAACAGGCTAATTGGGAACAGGTGGGTGCCATGATTGGGTATAAAAGCAGCTTCCATGAAATGCTCAGTCATTCACAAACAAGGATGGGGCGAGGGTCACCACTTTGTGAACAAATGCGTGAGCATATTGTCAAACAGTTTAAGAACAACATTTCTCAACCAGCTATTTCCAGGAACTTAGGGATTTCACCATCTACGGTCCGTAATATCATCAAAAAGTTCAGAGAATCTGGAGAAATCACCGCATGTAAGCAATGATATCACGGACCTTCTATCCCTCAGGCGGTACAGCATGAAAAAGTGACATCAATGTGTAAAGGATATCACCACATGGGCTCAGGAACACTTCAGAAAACCACTTTCAGTAACTGCAGTTTGTCGGTACATTTGTAAGTGCAAGTTAAAACTCTACTATGCAAAGCCAAAGCCATTTATCAACAACACCCAGAAACGCCGCCGGCTTCGCTGGGCCCAAGCTCATCTAAGATGGACTGATGCAAAGTGGAAAAGTGTTCTGTGGTCTGACAAGTCCACATTTCAAATAGTTTTTGGAAACTGTGGACATTGTGTCCTCCGGAACAAAGAGGAAAACAACCATCCGGATTGTTATAGGCGCAAAGTTCAAAAACCATCATCTGTGATGGTATGGGGGTGTATTAGTGCCCAAGACATGGGTAACTTACACATCTGTGAAGGCACCATTCATACTGAAAGGCACATACAGGTTTTAGAGCAACATACTGTATGTTGCCATCCAAACAACGTTATCATGGACACCCCTGCTTATTTCAGCAAGACAATGCTAAGCCACGTGTTATAACAGTGTGGCTTCATAGTAAAAGAGTGTGGGTACTAGACTGGCCTGCCTGTAGTCCAGACCTGTCTCCCATTGAAAATGTGTGGCGCAAAATGAAGCTTAAAACACCACAACGGAGACCCCCGGACTGTTGAACAACTTAAGCTGTACATCAAGCAAGAATGGGAAAGAATTCCACCTGAAAAGCTTAAAAAATTGGTCTCCTCAGTTCCCAAACGTTTACTGAGTGTTGTTAAAAGGAAAGGCCATGTAACACAGTGGTAAAAATACCCTGTGCCAACTTTTTTACAATGTGTTGATGCCATTAAATTCTAAGTTTATGATTATTTGCAAAAAAATAATACATTTCTCAGTTTTAACATTAAATATCTTGTCTTTGCATCCATCCATCCATCCATCTTCTTCCGCTTATCCGCAATTGAATATAAGTTGAAAAGGATTTGCAAATAATTGTATTCTGTTTTATTTACGAATTACACAACGTGCCAACTTCACTGGCTTTGGGTTTTGTAGTATACCAGTGCAAATTTGTAGTTTTTGCTGAGAAGCAAAATAAAAACACATTTTTAAAGGGAAGAAACCTGGAATCGGGGCCAAAAATGATGTACTGTTACACCCAAATGGATTGTAAGCGTAACACTTTTTAACACACCTCATATGCACCAGGGGCCTCATGTATTAAGAGTTGTGTGGATTTCTTCCTATAGACAGGCGGATGTTCAAAACCAGAAAACATTTTACGCAAGAAAACATTCCGATGTATTAAATTGTGTGCATGCACAAATCCAAGCACATTTCTTTGTTAGATTCAGAATTAACTGCAGATGTCTGCATGGTCTGGGCGTGCCCCTAATAAATACGAAAATCATCTTGAAATTAGCCATGTGCCTGAGCTAAGCACGCTCTGCCCAATCAGGATCCAGTATAAGGCCATAGTTGGAGATTCTTTCTCGTGTTTCGGGTGATTGAAGGAGGGTTAAGATTGTTAGAATGGTGTGTGCTCCGATAACTACACACTGATTGAATATAAAAATAAATGGTCAGGCATCAAGAAGAAAGTGAAAAAGAAGATGTGCGTGGCCAACAGATGAGCGTTTGAAAAGATAGTTGCTGCAATGATACGTAAAACTTTAGAAGTTGTGGGTGCTTCGGGTTACCACAGAGATAAACTATATTGCCAAAAGTATTTGGCCACCCATCCAAATGATCAGAATCAGGTGTCTTAATCACTTGGCCAGGTGTATAAAATCAAGCACTTAGGCATGGAGACTGTTTCTACAAACATTTGTGAAAGAATGGGCCGCTCTCAGGAGCTCAGTGATTTCCAGCGTGGAACTGTCATAGGATGCCACCTGTGCAACAAATCCAGTCGTGAAATTTCCTCGCTCCTAAATATTTCAAAGTCAACTGTGGGCTTTATTATAAGAAAATGGAAAACTTTGGGAACAACAGCAACTCAGCCACGAAGTGGTAGGCCACATAAACTGACAGAGAGGGGTCAGCGGATGCTGAAGCGCATAGTGCAAAGAGGTCACCGACTTTCTGTCAGCTTCTACAGAGCTCCAAACTTCATGTGATCTGCCAATTAGCCCACGTACAGTACGTAGAGAGCTTCATGGAATGGGTTTCCATGGCCGAGCAGCTGTATCTAAGCCATACATCACCAAGTCCAATGCAAAGCGTCTGATGCAGTGATGTAAAGCACGTCGCCACTGGACTCTAGAGCAGTGGAGACGCGTTCTCTGGAGTGATGAACAACGCTTTTCCATCTGGCAATCTGATGGACGAGTCTGGTACATTTCGGACTGCACTGTTCAGAGTGTGAAAATTGGTGGAGGAGGAATTATGGTGTGGGGTTGTTTTTCAGGAGTTGGGCTTGGCCCCTTAGTTCCAGTGAAAGGAACTTTGAATGCTCCAGGATACCAAAACATTTTGGACAATTCCATGCTCCCAACCTTGTGGGAACAGTTTGGAGCGGGCCCCTTCCTTTTCCAACATGACTGTGCACTAGTGCACAACAAAGCACGGTCCATAAAGACATCAATGACAGAGTCTGGTGTGGATGAACTTGACTGGCCTGCACAGAGTCCTGACCTGAACCCGATAGAACACCTTTGGGATGAATTACAAAGGAGACTGAGAGCCAGGCTTTCTCGACCAACATCAGTGTGTGACCTCACCAATGCGCTTTTGGAAGAATGGTCGAAAATTCCTATAAACACACTCCGCAACCTTGTGGACAGCCTTCCCAGAAGAGTTGAAGCTGTAATAGCTGCAAAAGGTGGACCGACATCATATTGAACCCTATGGGTTAGGAATGGGATGGCACTTCAAGTTCATATGTGAGTCAAGGCAGGTGGCCAAATACTTTTGGCAATATAGTGTAAATATAATTTGTGTAATTTACAACAAAATATGTTCATGTGGTATAGCCTGCTCACAGCAAGATTCAAGTTTCCTTTTAAAATGTATGTCAAATTTGGTTTGAAATCTTTTACATTTAAACATGCCAGCATAACACAAAGGATACGAAAGACTTTGACTGTAGCTTGATTACTCAATTTATTATTTACAAGCCGTACGTGACACAGAGATGGCCCAGTCCTCCACTGTTCAGTGTGCCGCCACCGGCTGCTGGTGCGGTCCGCCCGACTGGCTGGGCTGGAGCCACAGGAACAAACTGTGACAGCAGTAGATGGCAAATTGATTGCCAACATAAATTCGTAGACGTCCCCACAAATATTAACCGTAAAAGTGAATTTTGCGTCGTTGCCTCGATCTTTTTACATTGTTAAAATCAAATGTTGTCAAAGCCCGAACGTCCACCTCTGTGTCTCGCCAAAGTATCCAATTAGCCTGTAGAAATGTGTGTACGTGAAGCATGAAGTTTACCTGAGGCTGATTTGACTCTTGATGCAGTTCCTCTTTGCCGTGAAAAAAGGGCGTAAGGCAGGTTTTTTTGCATATGCAAACTTAACACATGAGGCCCCTGGTCTGCCAGAGACTAAGAAGATGGAGCAAGAACTACTATAAGCAAGTAATTAGAGCCCTCTAAATTCTATTTCTCAAATACAGCCAGTAGCTACAAATCTAGTGAAGAGACTGTTGGAGATTTGAAACTTGAGACATAAAAGCACACATCGCTCTTCTGAATGAGCGTCGGGTGCTGCTGTGGGAGCCTCTCCTAATCTAAAAGCACTCGCATGCCGCTATATCTTGTTTGTGACATTTAAAAAAAGACAAAATGAAGCGACGGAAAAAATGTTGACTTTTTGTCTCACACGACCTTATTCCTCTGTCCTACAGTGTCCGTTACCATTACATGTAAATGCATCATGGCCAATTATGCAAATGAGAAGACCTCATTGCGTCATTACCCGCCCCCCAGACACACATTGCTGTCCTATGGGAAACACTGCCCTTATAATACAAAACAATAAAAAGACTGAAATAATATACTTTTTTTTATCTTCTTCAGTATATTTGCACATGAAATGTGTTATTTGATTGTGATCATTGTGTTTGTTCATTTAGTTTGTTCAATAAAGGACAAGATACAGACTTCTTATATGCTATATAAAATAGGGCTGCAGGGGTGAATAAATTAAATTGATTAATTCCGTTAGAAAAAATCTTAGATTGACATTCCTTTTATTAAATTAATTGTTTAATAATCGTAATTAATAAAAATGTATAAAATCCGGACCGCATGGATAGACCACACATTAGAGCGGTGGTGTGTGGGTGCCGGTGGACAGTTTTTAATTTTATGTTAAAAGTTAAAAATGCAATTTCTGTGTTGATGTGCATTAATTAGAAAAAAACTAAAACAAAGGTTATGGCAAGTGGAAAAAAAAAATTAAAGGCCTACTGAAATGAAATGTTCTTATTTAAACGGGGATGGCAGGTCCATTCTATGTGTCATACTTGATCATTTCGCGATATTGCCATATTTTTGCTGAAAGGATTTAGTAGAGAACATCGACGATAAAGTTCGCAACTTTTGGTCGCTGATAAAAAAGCCTTGCCTGTACCGGAAGTAGCGTGACGTCACAGGTTGTGGAGCTCCTCACATCTGCACATTGTTTACAATCATGGCCACAAGCAGCGAGAGCGATTCGGACCGAGAAAGCGACGATTACCCCATTAATTTGAGCGAGGATGAAAGATTCGTGGATGAGGAAAGTGAGAGTGAAGGATTAGAGGGCAGTGGAAGCGATTCAGATAGGGACGATGCTGTGAGAGGCGGGTGGGACCTGATATTCAGCTGGGAATGACTAAAACAGTAAATAAACACAAGACATATATATACTCTATTAGCCACAACATAACCAGGCTTATATTTAATATGCTACAAATTAATCCGCATAACAAACACCTCCCCCCTCCCGTCCATATAACCCACCAATACAACTCAAACACCCGCACAACACACTCAAGCCCAAAGTACTGTTCACCTCCGCAAAGTTCATACAGCACATATATTTCCCCAAAGTTACGTACGTGACATGCACATAGCGGCACGCACGTACGGGCAAGCGATCAAATGTTTGGAAGCCGCAGCTGCGTACTCACGGTAGTGCGTATCCAACTCAAAGTCCTCCTGGTAAGAGTCTCTGTTGTCCCATCTCCACAAGCATGTGTATCCAACTCAAAGTCCTCCTGGTAAGAATCTCTGTTGTTCCAGGCCAATGGTAAAGCTTGTCCCAGGCCAATGGTAAAGCTTGACTGTCATCGTTCGGGAATGAGAACAATGAAACACCGGCTACGTGTTTGTGTTGCAGCAGCCGGCCGCTAATACACCGCTTCCCACCTACAGCTTTCTTCTTTGCTATCTCCATTGCTCATTAAACAAATTGCAAAAGATTCACCAACACAGATGTCCAGAATACTGTGGAATTTTGCGATGAAAACAGACAACTTAATAGCTGGCCACAATGCTGTCCCAAAATGTCCGCTACAATCCGTGACGTCACGCGCAAACGTCATCATACCGAGACGTTTTCAGCAGGATATTTTGCGGGAAATTTAAAATTGCACTTTACTAATCTAACCCAGCCGTATTGGCATGTGTTGCAATGTTAAGATTTCATCATTGGTATATAAACTATCAGACTGCGTGGTCGGTAGTAGTGGGTTTCAGTAGGCCTTTAAACTATTTTCCCTGAAATACGCATTGAGTGTGTTTATCAGATTTTTTGAGTAATCAAACAAACTAATCGATAAATTTCTCGATTCCTAAAATAAGTGATAGCTGCAACCCAAATATAGGTTGCACTCGGGCTGGGCGATATGTCTGAAAACTATATCACGACATACATTTTTCCCACTGATCGATGTCGATAATTATTGATGCTTTTTATGACTTATTTAATCCTGCCAATAAATACAGTAAAACAATGTCCAACTTACCAAGGCTGCTAATTATCAGTGGAGAGGGTGTCTGGTAGCCAGTTTGGATGAGTGCGGCTCAGGTAATAAAATATTTTAAAATTGATTCGAAGGTAGTTGCAGATTTGAAACACCAGATGACAGTAGTGTATACGCTATTAAACACTACATCATAGTTTTGGAAGCTGCTCAGTAAACCAACACATTGGAAGTGTTAGGATGTTGCTACACTTTAAAACCTACAAAACTAATGACAAGTTTATGTTATTGAGTTGATACAATATATTGCCAAAAGTATTTGGCCACCCATCAAAATGATCAGAATCAGGTGTCCTAATCACTTGGCCCGGCCACAGGTGTATAAAATCAAGCACTTAAGGCATGGAGACTTTTTCTACAAACATTTGTGAAAGAATGGGCCGCTCTCAGGAGCTCAGTGATTTCCAGCGTGGAACTGTCATAGGATGCCACCTGTGCTACAAATCCAATCGGGAAATTTCCTCGCTCCTATATATTCCAAAGTCAACTGTCGGCTTTATTATAAGAAAATGGAAGAGTTTGGTAACAACAGCAACTCAGCCACGAAGTGGTAGGCCAAGTAAACTGACAGAGAGGGGTCAGCGGATGCTGAAGCGCATAGTGCAAAGAGGTCGCCGACTTTCTGCACAGTCAGTTGCTACAGAGCTCCAAACTTCATGAGACATTCCAATTAACCCACGTACAGTAGGCAGAGAGCTTCATGGAATGGGTTTCCATGGCTGAGCATCTGCATCTAAGCCAGGGGTGGGCAATTAATTTTTACCGGGGGCCGCATGAGCAACCCGAGCACTGCTGGAGGCCACATCGACAATATTTCAATTAAATTTTGCTCAATATTATTTTTGATATATACCGTAAGATACATAATAATTATAATAATAATAATTAATAATAATAGTAATACTTCAACATAGTGTGTGTAACAGCATTCCATGACTAATATAAATAAATTAACATTAATAATAAATGACAGTAAAATAAGCACACGTATGACTGAGCAGTCATAGTGTAACTTTGTGTGGTGTTTGAGTTGTCCGACTTTTTGTTGGCCATAAACGCACCAGTGGTTTAGTGCTATGCGTGTTGGTGACAGATGACAAGTTGGTTTTGGCCTGGTTTGTACGGCAGAAAATGACTAGTTTTTCAAGATAGAAGTGTTTTACTTATGTTTTTGGTGTGGTTATGTCCGAATATAAACAGTTTTGCTCAATAAAGTGATCGATATAATTCCTGGCCTCGAAGCATCTGGATAGACGTTACAATAATTGAACGGTGTTCAATTGAACGGTGTTGACGAACACCGTTAGGGCCGCTTGTTGTCACTGTCACTCAAAGTTGCATTGCAAAATTACATAGAATAAATATGTTTATTTTGTTTAGAATTCAGATGGAATTTGATTTGGTGCGGGGCATATATTTGCTGCGCGCAGCAGACGCTTGAGCAGTGCGCAATTGCGCAGGCACGCACCTTAGAAGGAACGTTGCATGGCAGTCCATGTCTTGTTGGAAACACGCCATTCTTCATCAACTTCTCTTTTTAGCGTCTCGGGTGTAAACCGTGCATCACTTGTCGCTGCATGTGCACCTTCACTCGCAGGTTACACACGGACACACGCCCATAAATAATACTTTTCAAAATAAAAGCAGCACAGTTGTATTGCGCGCACGACATAGATGTTTTTTCAACTTTATTTTGTAATTAATGATTGCAGCTGTTCACATTCACTCACAATCACGCGCACGCATACGTCCACACGGAAGTAATACAAATAACGATTTTCAAAACAAAAGCAGCACTGTTGTATTGCACACTCGACATAGATACTTTTTAAAATTTATTTTGTAATTTATAATTGGCCTCACGCGGGCCGGACAGGGACGCACAAAGGGCCGGATGCGGCCCGCAGAATGCCCAGGTCTGATCTAAGCCATACTTCACCAAGTCCAATGCAAAGCGTCGGTTGCAGTGGTGTAAAGCACGTCGCCACTGGACTCTAGAGCAGTGGAGACACGTTCTCTGGAGTGATGAATCACTCTTTTCCATCTGGCAATCTAATGGACGAGTCTGGGTTTGGAGGTTGCCAGGAGAACGGTACATTTCGAACTGCATTGTGCAGAGTGTGAAATTTGGTGCAGGAGGAATTATGGTGTGGGGTTTTTTTTCAGGAGTTAGGCTTGGCCCCTTGTTTCCAGTGAAAGGAATTTTGAATGCTCCAGGATACCAAATCATTTTGGACAATTCCATGCTCCCAACCTTGTGGGAACAGTTTGGAGCGGGCCCCTTCCTCTTCCAACATGACTGTGCACCAGTGCACAAAGCAAGTTCCATAAAGACATGGATGACAGAATCTGGTGTGGATGAACTTGACTGGCCTGCACAGAGTCCTGACCTGAACCCAATAGAACACCTTTGGGTTGAATTAGAACGGAGACTGAGAGCCAGGCCTTCTCGACCAACATCAGTGTGTGACCTCACCAATGCGCTTTTGGAAGAATGGTCGAAAATTCCTATAGACACCCTCCGCAACTTTATGGACAGCCTTCCCAGAAGAGTTGAAGCTGTAATAGCTGCAAAAGGTGGATCGACGACATATTGAACCCTAAGGGTTAGGAATGGGATAGCACTTCAAGTTCATATGTGAGTCAAGGCAGGTGGCCAAATACTTTTGGCAATATAGTGTATATTAAGATATTACAGTTTCTCTTCTCACTCCATGCAGATAATCCACAGCGAGACAGAAAGATGGCGCAACCACACTGTTGATACTGTTACGTGATTGGCTGTTAGCGTGTCCCTCCCATTGTTCAATGACACTTCCTGTTTCCCCAAAGCAATAGTGACTTCATGAAACGAATCTTGCTTCTTCGTTCCTGGTTTCTACCGACCAAAAAATATAAATATATGTCGATTATTTTATCGAACACATTATATTCATATCGACTATGTGTCTATCGCGATATATATTGATATTGTTTTATCGGCCCAACCCTTGGGTTGCACAATATAAAAAACTAAATCACCTTAACCGGGGAAATTCTGGTCTATACTATACACAAAGATAGGTTCAGGAAAGAATTGTTCATCTCATTCTGATATATGTCAGAGACAAACTGAATGTAGGCTGCTAGGGTAGTAAAAACCACATGCTCTGCTTCTGTGTGTAAGATGAGTAGAGATGCTTTGACCTGTAAGACCCATGCATTGGGAATAGAGGGGGCCTGAGACCAAAAAGCAAGCTGTTGACACATGAATATGACATGATGGAGGGTTGGGATCTGGCAGGCACGAAGTAATGAGATCATGTTGTGACCATTGCATATGACAAATGGATGTATCAGAGCTGTTCATTGAGAGAGACACACTGGATTGGTGTCTCAATACAAATTACAAATATATTATTTCACTCTGTGTTTCATATGAGACATGGAAGGTCCAGAATAACAACATGCAGCCAGAATAATGAAGACCCTAATTATTCTAAATGCAACAAGATAAGTTATATCTTTCTAAGACAGAACAATTCAGCATTACCTTAAAATTATAGACACTAAAATGAACATTAACACTTTTCTCAAGGAGATGCAATCACAACTGCAATTCTGATGAAATATAGACTACATAAAACTCGGTATGGTTAATTGGAAAGAAAGTGCTTTCAAAATCATGTCAGGGTTAAGAAAGATTATTTTTGGTCATTAAACTGATGGAAGCAGGATTATGATTGCATTGCAGTAATTCATTACTTATGAAAATTAAGATACACTATGCAGCCAAAACAATGTAAAAAATAAATAACTATATCAGTATATTCCCACATTTTTCCATTTAATTCTTGACTCATGTTTGAAGGAGGGAAGGCATCAGAAGCAGAACAAATATTACCTTTTAGCACACGTATTGTTATAGCTTCATGATTTCATCTGCTGTGGTAAACACCACTAGACATCCCTAGGTAATTTGATCCTTTCTAAAGCTTAGAAACACTGCACAATAAAGAGACTGACAGAAACCGTATAGCTGCCAAACTACAAGTCAACTGTCAAAAGTATGAATGCTATGACGCAGTGACAAGCTATTGTACCACTGACGATACAACGATGTATTTCTCTGACAGCAGCCATAAACTTCATCCCACTGTCCTCAGACAAAAAGTATTTCACATATCAATCTTAAAAACTAACTAGATTTATGTAAAAGGCAGACAATATCTACACACTATTGTTGAAAGGCCTGCGAATCACACCCATTTATTTCTTAAAATGCAACGATTATGTGATTTTAGAGAGAGATTAATTAGTCCTTGTATCTGCAAGACTAATGTGCAGTGCAATAAGGGCCCTATTCTCCCGTTTGCGTTTAAATGTTGTTTTTTTATGTGCTTAACGTTGCGCACATTTCTCCGAATTGTAAAAGTGTCAATCTTTGGGCACCTAACAATTCAATCCGATTCCAATTCCTGGGGGGTGACGATTGGATTCAGAATCGATTCTCGGTTCAACCCAATTCTCGATTCAAATTGTTTCTTTATAATAATAATTAGAGATGTCCGATAATATCGGTCTGCCGATATTATCGGCCGATAAATGCGTTAAAATGTAATATCGGAAATTATCGGTATCGTTTTTTTTATTATCAGTATCGGGTTTTTTTTTGTGTTTTTTTATTAAATCCACATAAAAAACACAAGATACACTTACAATTAGTGCACCAACCCAAAAAACCTCCCTCCCCCATTTACACTCATTCACACTCATTCACACAAAAGGGTTGTTTCTTTCTGTTATTAATATTCTGGTTCCTACATTATATATCAATATATATCAATACAGTCTGCAAGGGATACAGTCCGTAAGCACACATGATTGTGCGTGCTGCTGGTCCACTAATAATACTAACCTTTAACAGTTAATTTTACAAATTTTCATTAATTACTAGTTTCTATGTAACTGTTTTTATATTGTTTTACTTTCTTTTTTATTCAAGAAAATGTTTTTAATGTATTTATCTTATTTTATTTGATTCATTTTTTTAAAAAGTACCTTATCTTCACCACACCTGTTTGTCCAAATTAGGCATAATAATGTGTTAATTCCACGACTGTATATATCGGTTGATATCGGTATCGGTTGATATCGGTATCGGTAATTAAAGAGTTGGACAATATCGGCATATCGGATATCGGCAAAAAGCCATTATCGGACATCCCTAATAATAATTAAGTTTTTTCAATCGATTTTTGAACATTCTGAAACCATTTAGAATCAGGATGAATAAGAATCATGATTCTTTGGTGCATCCTCCTCCTTCAAAACCGCTCTAAAAGAACACCTCCAGGCAGCTACAACCCTAGCCTAACCCCCTCTCCCCACCACATCCCACCTCCCCGGATTGTAAATAATCAAATGTAAATAATCAAATGTATATACTTGTTCTTATGCTTTCTGAGCTCACTATGTTCACCGCTCGCTGTACATATCCTACGAAGTGAGACCTACACTGTTACAATGTCCATTTCTCAGATGATATAATTGTTGATGACTGAAATATGCTGATAGCAATACAACACAACCTAACCCCCCAAATTCCACCCCCCCGGATTGTAAATAATTCAATGTATATACTCTGATGATTAACTTGTGTGATGACTGTATTATGCTGATAGTATATATTTGTACCATGAATTGATTAAGGTGGACCCCCGACTTAAATAACTTGAAAAACTTTTTCGGGTGTTACCATTTAGTGGTCAATTGTACGGAATATGTACTGTATTGTGCAATCTACTCAATCAATCAATCAATCAATCAAAACCCCTACTTATTTTTAGTCTCCTTTGTGCAGTGAAGCCTTTTTTTGGGCTGCGTGAAAATCATTTAAAATGGAGTTTTACTTACATTTGTGAATGTCTTTGAAACCCATGACAAAGTTAATACTTTATATTTGAAAAGGCCATATCAATCTAGGCAGTGCTTGCTTGTCATGTGTATGTGTGTCGCCCTGGTGATGTAGCGTGTGTATTAGAGATGCGCGGATAGGCAATTATTTCATCCGCAACCGCATCACGAAAGTCGTCATCCACCCGTCATCCACCCGCCATACACCCGAACCAACATTTTATCAAAACCACAACCGCCCGCCACCCGGGCGGTATTTATCATTATTATAATATTATTGTCATTTCCATTAAGAAAGTGTTGACTATTGTTGCCAGGAGTGCGTTCCTCACACTTTGTGTGCGCAGTTGCAGCAAGCAGAACGATGCTTTTAAGAAGTGAAAAAAATGTTTTAGAAAGACAAGGCCTATATTTTCATTAGGTAAAAAAAAAATTCTGAATTTATTTCAATGAATATTAACTTGTTAACGTTAAAGTGCTCAAATAGGGACGAGGGCGGGGTGCACAGTGAAACAGTGAACAATCTTGCGACAAAGATGAACCTTTATTGATTGATCTGCAGCCATGACAAAATATCAGACAATCTCCATTGTCAACGACAGGCAGGAAAATAAAGATAAACACATAGCCTATGTTGTAGACATAGGCTCATACGTTTTTAAGTTGAAATAGAAAAATAAATAAAAAATGTGCCTATAAGCCTTAGGGTGTCAATCACACGCACAAACTTAAATTATACAACAACATATGTATGTCATCCCTATTCAAACAAAAATAAATTAAATAAATAATAATAATTTAATTATAATGAAAATAGACGGTCGCGACAAACAAAGCAGGCTAAATGGCCTTACATTGTAGCCAATCGGAGATGCGCTTCACTTGAAAGCGAGGCCAAATAATTAACACACAGTAGTATATCTCCAATAGAAAAAAACCCACAATAAACAACACAATTGCCTTAATTCCTTTGCATTGTAGTGCGCCCAAACAACACGTACCCATCACAATTATTCAGCTGACCGAACTCAATATAGGTTTGAGTTTGAGTTTGAGTTTATTTTTTGAACATGCAAGCATACAACATGATACATCACAATTTCCAGTTTCTTTTCAACATGTTCGAAAAGGAGTAGGAAGAAGCAGAGCTTATTTAATCCTACCCCTTTTCTTTACATAACAGTTGCAAAACTTTTTGTTCACTTCCTGTTCACAATTTTTTCACAATAAACTCCATAAGTAATTACAATAAAAATAAATAAATAAATAATAGTAAGAATTTAATAATAATAATTGGTGAAGTAAGTCATATTTCATATGATGAGATAAGTAAGATTACTTTAAGAATGAATGAATGGATGGATGAAATAAATTGAGAATGTTTGTCATGGTTCTTCTTCATTGTACTTTGTAAACACTTTAAGTTTGAAGAGTTTCTTGAAGTGTATCATATTAGTACATTGTTTGATTGCTTTGCTTAATCCATTCCATAATTTAATTCCACATATTGATATACTGAAGGTCTTAAGTGTTGTACGTGCAAACAAATGTTTTAAATTACGTTTTTCTCTAAGATTATATTTCTCCTCTTTTTTTGAGAAGAATTGTTGTATATTCTTGGGTAGCAGGTTATAGTTTGCTTTGTGCATAATTTTAGCTGTTTGCAAATTCACTATGTTGTGGAATTTCAGTATTTTTGATTCAATAAATAAAGGGTTTGTATGTTCTCTATATCCAACATTATGTATTATTCTAACTGATCTTTTTTGTAACACCGTTAATGAATGAAGTGTACTTTTGTAATTATTTCCCCATATTTCTACACAGTAGCTCAGATATGGTAACACTAGTGAGCAGTAGAGAATATGAAGGGATTTTTGGTCTAGAACATGTTTTGCTTTATTCATTATTGACGTGTTTCTTGCAACTTTATGTTGTATATTTTTTACGTGAGATTTCCAGTTCAATTTATCATCAATCATTATACCTAGAAATTTGGTTTCGTTTACTCTTTCAATTTCTATTCCGTCTATTTGTATTTTGTGTTTGACTTTCTCTTCTACTGTTACCAAATTGCATTATTTTAGTTTTACTAAGATTCAACGATAGTCTGTTTTTGTCAAACCATCTTTTTAATTTGTTAATTTCTTCTGTTATTATTTGTATTATCTCCTGTGTGTTCTCTCCTGAACAAAACGCTGTTGTATCATCCGCAAATAATACTAACTTTAAATATTTTGTAACTTTACAAATGTCATTTATATAGAGATTGAATAATTTAGGTCCTAGTATTGATCCCTGAGGTACACCACAGGATATATTTAGGTTAGACATGGTCTTATTTGGTGTAGCCTAGGTAACGTAGACTAATTCGTTTAACATATCCAACCGTATGTCTACTTACTTTTTTTTTTTTAGCACTATGCAGGAATAAAATGGCATCTACAGTGCCAGGATTCATGCAGGCGAGAGCGCCTGGCCTCTAAAATGCGCCCTGCTGCGCTGAAGGAGCGCTCACTTGCGGCACTCAATTGTTGCTGGGACACATAGGATTCTCTTTATACATTTACTATGTATATATATTTCCGAATCGGTTCAACCGCCATCCGCCCGAATCTATTTCAAATCTATTTTTTTCGTCATTCATGCGCCCAACCCGCGGATTATCCGCGGACACCGCGGGTGTGTCCGCAAACCGCGCATCTCTAGTGTGTATACACGTGCAACAGCTCATTTTACCTGGCTGGATGTAACACGCAGATGAACTTTGTTTAACTTGTTATTATAACCACACTGATGTTGTTAAGAGACGTGTATAGTAGAAATGGTTTTGAAGCTATAAAGTGTCAGTTTTTATGTTATGTTTGCTAAATTTTTGTTGATCCTATGTGTTCTACAAAGCAATTGTTGATCACCTCCTTTGTTCTTCTTATCGCTATTTTTATTAAATAGTCACATAGATCAATTGTGTCTTCACAGTCCAGCCTAAATTGCATGCATAGAACGCCCCAAAACGTCCAAATGCGGCTGATACTGTATATGCGCGGTCGGCTTGCGTTTTATGTTGTGGTGGCGTCCTCCTTCTCTCCCAACGCACAGAAAAAGCAAGTAAATGATGTGTTTTTTGATTTTTGATCGTTAATTCGGAGTGGCATTGTAATTTTTTTTACACTCATCTCAATGCAAGTTTCCAGGTGTCTCCGACTTAAGCAATAAGAACTGATTTATTAGCCTTCTGTAAGTTTCTTATACAGGGATGTGAGAACCCTTTGAGCAAATTGAGGGAAATTCAAGGAAGAAAAAAAAGAGGAAAACTTATGTCAGCTCCAAGTGCTGCCAGGCAAATTCCAAAAGAAAATTTTGAAAATCAATACGACACAATACATTGTGGACGGCGTGGCGCGGTTGGGAGAGTGGCCGTGCCAGCAGCCTGAGGGGTCCTGGTTCAATCCCCAGCTTCTACCAACCTGGTCATGTCCGTTGTGTCCTTGAGCAAGACACTTCACCCTTGCTCCTGATGGGTTGTGGTTAGCACCTTGCATGGCAGCTCCCGCCATCAGTGTGTGAATGTGGTAATAGTGTCAAAGCGCTTTGAGTACCTTGAAGGTAGAAAAGCTCTATACAAGTATAACCCATTAAACCATATTCTGCAATTTGGTGCATTTGTACACTATATTTTACCTTTATATTTATTCTTATCTACCTTTTTGACACATGTCCCATGAAATGTATCACAGAATTTTTGGGGTTTTTTTTGGTAGATAATTTACTAACATTTTTATTAGAGATGTCCGATAATATTGGACTGCCGATATTATCGGCCGATAAATGCTTTAAAATTTAATTTCGGAAATTATCGGTATCGGTTTCAAAATTATTGGTATCGGTTTCAAAAAGTAAAATTTCTGAATTTTTAAAACGCTGCTGTGTACACGGACGTAGGGAGACGTACAGAGCGCCAATAAATCTTAAAGGCACTGCCTTTGCGTGCCGGCCCAATCACATAATATCTACGACTTTTCACACACACAAGTGAATGCAACCATACTTGGTCAACAGCCATACAGGTCACACTGAGGGTTGTGTATAAACAACTTTAACACTGTTACAAATATGTGCCACACTGTGAACCCACACCAAACAAGAATGACAAACACATTTCGGGAGAACATCCGCACCGTAACACAACATAAACACAACAGAACAAATACCCCGAACCCCTTGCAGCACTAACTCTTCCAGGACGCTACAATATACACCCCCCGCTACCCCCCCCCCCCCACCTCAACCCCGCCTACCTCAACCTCCTCATGCTCTCTCAGGGAGAGCATGTCCCAAATTCCAAGCTGCTGTTTTGAGGCATGTTAAAAAAAAATGCACTTTGTGACTTCAATAATAAATATGGTTGTGCCATGTTGGCATTTTTTTCCATAACTTGAGTTGATTTATTTTTGGAAAACCTTGTTAGATTGTTTAATGCATCCAGCGGGGCACCACAACAAAATTAGGCATAATAATGTGTTAATTCCACGACTGTATATATTGGTATCGGTTGATATCGGAATCAGTAATTAAGAGTTGGACAATATCGGAATATCGGCAAAAAAGCCATTATCGGACATCTCTAATTTTTATCATTGAAAATGGAATGTCAAATTCTATAACATGTATGCAAAGAACGTTTCCCATTTTGGCAAGTCTATTCTATAGCCACACCCGCTAGGGCGTTTACAATCCATCAAAAATGTTCCTTCTCGCTGGCTACTAATAAATGCTCTAGAACTACAACTGGTTTGGAACTAACAGTATTCGATTGTAATCATACAAATATGATTGGCAGCAAAGTGGACAGCCGTCGACGTTGTGGCTCAGAGAGTGAACAGAGACAACAAGTAAGCTCGCTAGATGGTTAGCTAACTAGCGAGCTTATTTCTGTGCTTCTGATTGTCCGCCTGTCCTGCAACTCAGTGCGGCGTTCAGCCAAGCAGAACAGTGGGTACCTGCGTTCAACAAGTTTTGTTTAAAATGTTTTCTATTGATATTTGATTCACAAAACGCAGCATTGATATTTTGAGGTCAAATTAACATTTAAAAACGCAGATTTCTGCGTTTTCGCAGACATTTATCATGCCTGCTTGTATCATTTTATTATGTGTGGTGCACACTGCATCCGAACTTCAAGTGCAATATGAAGTTTTTACCTTCCAGGGGTGCTGCTGGATTTATTCCAGTCACAGCGAGTCGGAAAAAAAGTACTATAATCGATTAAAAAATATGCGCAAGGCAGAATTGACGAGGAACGCCCACATTTAAGGCTCGCTCCACCCAAAGTGCGCATCTTGGATAAAGACGAGCAGTGACAGACTTAAGCGGACGAGGGAGAATGCTGCATGGCCAGAATCTGTGAAGTTGCGCAGGTTTTTCACCTTTTCACTTCACATGGAAAAACAGGGCCCTAATAGAATATTAGCAAAAAGTCTAGCTTTATATTGTGAAATCAAACCACTCAATTAAGAGTTATCCACACTAACTAGTCGTTAGTTTTTGACACAGAAAACTATGCTGAAAAGTGCAATACTACAGCAATTTGCTTTGTTCAATGCAAACCAGAGTCCCTCAGCTATTATTGGAGTTGTAACTTACGTTGTGAAATATATTGTTTCACAGTCAATTTTCAATGTATCTTTATATGATAAATACCGAGCTGTTAATATGAATTCATGTTCATGTATACTCAATTACAGACAGATAAGACTATAGATGCCAAATGTTGAGGTGTTAATTATCTACGTTTCCCATGAACCTGTGGGGAAAAAAAGGCGCTAATGTAGTTCCTGATACACATAAAGCGTTGGGTGTAACAGGATCTTTTTAACCTGACACCTTCGGAATATAAAGAACTTGTCAACCGATATCATGTCTCAATCAAGTGAAAGTGTCATATTACTACAATGTATCAGATTGAAAGTATAAATAAAAAAGACAATATTGGAAAATGTACCCAGTTTTGAGACCTCTAAATGAAACCATGAATGAATGACATGTTTACAATCCTATAGATTTAATTTGTGTTCAAAACAATTAATGCAAGATGTTCGACTCAATTGTAGAGAAAAAAATGGAACAGTGTGGAAAGATCTTAAAGACTCCTTAGCGGATAAAAAAAAAATACCTGCAAAAAATTGCAGTAGAAGTCGAACTAGAATGATAAACTATCTTACAACTTTTCTGATTTTAGAAGGATTTCACCAAAGCTGCACTGGTTTACTCCTCCGTGATAACATCACAAAGCTGTTAGGATGTTAGACACCTTTAGCTCCTCCACCTTCGGCTTAACGAAACCCCAGGGCTGTTCAACCGGGTTCAGGCATGGAGACATACTTGGCCACTCCATCACCCTCACATGTATCTTCCTCTGCAAGGCACTTGTCAAAGTGGAGGTCTGTATGGGCTCGTTATTATGCTGGAAAACTGCCATGCGACCCAGTTTCTGAAGGGAGGGGATCATGCTCTGCTTCAGAATGTAGCAGTGCATGTTGGAATTTGTGTTCCTCTCAATGCACTGCAGCTTCTCAGTGCCAGGAGCACTCATGCAGCCCCAGACCATGACACGGCTACACATCATGCTGGCAAGACATAATTATCTTTGGATTCACTTGTGGTGCCAGCCATTTAGACAATAATGGCTGTGTGTTGAGTAATTTTCAGTGGATAACAAATCTTTACTGTCTGCTATACATGCTGTACACTGAGCCAAGCAATCAACAACCTGATACCAAGTATATCTATATATTACATTTCCATTTTGTAGTATTGTTGTCTCTTGAGGAGATAAGAGTGTAATGATGTGCTGAAATGTGAGGGTTTACTCTCTTTTTGTGAGATACTATGAGCGGGTCCTATTATAAAGCACTCGACCAAGCAACAACATGTCACATACAGAACTGGCGTGTCCCCCAGGAAACCAGAAACAAAAATCACATTTACAGATCTGTCTTGGAGAGGATCAGTGCATTATTGCACTGATAGAATGCATTGTGTGTGCACTTTGGTTTCACCAGTTCCAATACAGTTATCAAGATCTCAGGTGAACATTCATCTGTTATATGCTCATTTAATGTGTGCACGCAAGTGAGCATTCACACACAACAGAATGATGATTTAAGAGTGTCCCAGGGAATTTCTATACACAAATTTTGTCTTAATATTAAAAAAGGAGGACTTACAGATTTTGTGCTTCCCTTTCATTGAGAATTTCACCAGGAGCTCCTGGGGGCTGGAGCAAATGAAGACAAATGGCGAAGCCGACTCCTCGCGGGCACTGGGGAACTGTGGGCAAGGACAGAAATGGGGGGAAAAAAGAGCTTTTAGCTCGCTATTGACCATGCATGAACATACAGAAGTTTTCATACAATGTTAAAGGGGAACTGCACTTTTTGGGGGGCAATTTTACCCAATGTTCAAAAATCCTTATGTGAGAAAAAAACACATATATTTCTCTTTGGTGATCAATCTAGATCAGGGGTCGGGAACCTTTTTGGCTGAGAGAGCAGTGAAAGCCAAATATTTAAAAATGTATTTCCGTGAGAGCCATATAATATTTTAACACTGAATACAACTAAATGCGTGCATTTTTAAGTAAGACCAACATTTTTAGAGTATAATAAGTCTCTTATTCTTTTTAATACCATTGTTATTCTGAAGCTAACCAATAATAAATAAAATACTTCTTACCATTAATGTGACTTCTTGAACAGGTGCGATAGAAAACGCATGGATTAAAATGCATGAGAATGTTTTATATTTTGAACGTTATTTTTAACACTGTGATTACCAGCGGAATTATTCATTACTTATCGTGTTAAGCAATGTCAGCTAAAATGTATCTGAGAGCCAGATGCAGTCATCAAAAGAGCCACAGGTTCCCGAACCCCTGATCTAGATAGTGGAGGTAATGGGGATATGACCTATTCCCATACTTGCCAACCTTGAGACCTCCGAATTCGGGAGATTGGGGAGGGGGGGAGGGGGTAAGGGGGGAGGAGTATATTTATAGCTAGAATTCACTGAAATTCAAGTATTTCTTTTATATATATATATATATATATATATAAAAGAAATTCTTGAATTGCAGTGTTCATTTCTTTACACATATACACACACAGAACACTCCTCTCTACTACTTGCCGTAGTTTTGAAGCAATGCATGATGGGAATCCGGATGTTGTGTGTCAGTGTAGTAACGTGCCGGCTGGAATAAACACACGCTCAGCAATAGCTCCATGCCTGCCTACTTTATGGGTTATAGATAAACCTACGGATAACGGAGACATATATAATAGTCTCCTTGCTGTGTGTGCAGTTGCGCACTGAGCTCCAAAAGCCGTATGTGTTATAACGTGACTGGGCCGGCACACTGTTTATAAGGAGGAAAAGTGGACGTGACGACAGGCTGTCCTCACTCAGGTCCGGCTGGAAATCGGGAGACATTCGGGAGAATGGTTGTCCCGGGAGATTTTCGGGAGAGGCACTGAAATTCGGGAGTGTCCCGGAAAATTCAGGAGGGTTGGCAAGTATGCCTATTCCACCTATAATGTCCCCCCAAGAAACATCCAACAAAGTTTTATATACATGCTGTAAATATGTATGTAATGTACAAACAGGAACATTCATGGTAACATGAAATATTTACAGTATTTTGGTCTTTTTAAGCATAACCCAAACTTCATAACCATGAATTGATTAACGTGGACCCCGACTTAAACAAGTGGTCAATTGTACGGAATATGTACTGTACTGTGCAATCTACTAATAAAAGTTTCAATCGATCAATCAAACTTTCCTGGGTGCATTGATTTCCCTGGCGGCATATCAATGAATGCTGCGTCCATCAACAACAACAACATTGAGAGCACTTTCTGTGTTTGCTAACAATAATCATGGCAGACTTCGTGAGAGCCTTGAAGCGTTATCATGTAGCATTATTGCTAAATGTTCAATGGACAAACTATGAACATACAAAAACAGTCACTTAATATTGTGAGCTCTCATAAGAATGCCGACTAATTAGATGGTTGCATCTTTCCGCACAAGATTTGTGCTCTCATTGAATTGGTAAATTAAAAATAATAATAACAATGATAAATCGTAATCCTCAATCTTCAGATAAAAATTGCTGGGAGGAAACGAGAATTTGCTGAGTCTTCCTACCGATGTTGACGGGTTTTATGCTGCATTCCATTTGTTGGAAACCAAGTTGAGAGCAAGTATCTACTGCTTCAGTCAGTCCAAATTTTTAGGTATCATGTGGAATTTCTAATTGGACCAATTTCTTGGCTAGGTGCTACAACCTTCTACAATACAGGTGAGCGGTATTATTTATAATTAATTCATAATTAACATTTACAGCAGTGGCAGCAGCAGCAGCAGAAGGAGCTCAAGTAGCTACCATGAATTGATTTACGTGGACCCCGACTTAAACAAGTTGAAAAACTTATTCGGGTGTTACCATTTAGTGGTCAATTGTACAGAATATGTACTGTACTGTGCAATCTACTAATAAAAATTTCAATCAATCCAATCAATCTACAGAAGCATACCTCTCGCTAGTGGCTGGAGGAGCAGCGTGAACATAAGCCAGAGAAGTAGTTCCTCAGCGTTAGCTCTTATAATAACAACGTTACTATAAGTTGGTGACTATGCAGGGAACTACATGTAAATGGAGTGTTGTTGGCGGTTTTTAGATGTTTTTTAGAGGGCTTTATAGGTTGAATATGGGGCATAGTGACCGTGCCAGAACCTTAAAGCTATCAGCTTCAATTACAGCTTCCGCCATCCTAGTCACGTTGTGTCCTTGGGCAAGACACTTCAACCTTACTCCTGATGGGCCGTGGTTAGCGCCTTGCATGGCACCTTCCGCCATCAGTGTGTGAATGGGTGAATATGACGTATCATGTAAAGCGCTTTGGGTATCAATCAAGGTATAGTACAGGGCTATACTAATACAGACCATTTACCATCTGAATAGAGGACTCCATAATACCTGTATTGTTAGCCACCTCTTGATAGCAGTATTTTACTATTTAGAACACAAAGAAAATTGGAAGACTCTCATTGGGATTGTGGCTGATAAGCAAAATTTCCATATAACAGTGCAGTTTTCCTTAAAATTTTGTCATGCCTTGTATTACCAGGGTTTTCCCTTAACGTAATTAATCGTGGCAGGCCGACACAGCAAAATAAAAGCCACTACACCTTAAAAACTAAGGTTTTTACGTAAAAACAAATTAAAGTAAGGTGATGTATTGTAGCCTCCAGAAAAGGTCACATTAAGTCAGAGTCTCTACTTAACTTTTATTGCCAATCCTATGCTAACAACCGGCCCAATTCCAAAAAGTATTACCTCCGGTACACACATGTCCATCTCTGTGTTTCACTGCCTGACACACACGACTTCCCCATTCTCCGCCAACACGGTGTGTTCACGAACATGGGAACAATGGACATTAATAATGTTAACTTTAACATCAGCAGGTCGTTACAGTATAAACGGAGATATATAGCCTAATATTTGTGCACTATTGACGCGCCAAAAATTGGGCCACCGAAAAAAGACTTTGACCACTGGAACACCACTGTCAAAACTGGATGCTGTGATGACGTAGGTAAATTCACACAGGGTTGTCTGGAACGGAGGCAGCATGTCTGCGATGTGGATGTACTTTAATATATCCAACATATGCCTGCTTTGTACAAAATATACAATGTGCAAATACTAAGACGACGTGGCGGCTTTTCAGGAGAGAAAGTGGAGCAGCAGCACGAAGCGAGTGTGACGTCAGTGAGGGTTTTGGAACGGTAAAGGCTCACTGCAGCTCTCGCTGTTCCTCCTGTACATGGAGCGACAGAAGAGCCTCGAAACACAAGTACAGTCTACAATAACACCAGAAAAAGATGCTAGATTGGTTGGCAGTCATTTTTAATCAAGGAAAAATCACTAAAGGATTGGAGAAGGGAGGAACTTGAAAAGATTCTCAACAAAGTACATTGTACAATAACTAGCAAAAATTGAAAATCGAGCAAAACGACATAATATACGGAAAAATATATGATAATACTAATTAATAACACAGATTTGTCTAATGCATGCAGGGTTTCCCCTTAATGTAATTGAATTTGGCGCACCGCCACGGCATATTCATTACCACCACAAATTGAAAATAAGGTTGTTGTATTTTTTACTTAAAAACAAATGAAGTAATATGATATACTGTAGCCCCCAGAAGAAATCACACAAAGTCTGACGCTATTTTTTTAACTTTTATTACCAATCTTATGATAACAAACAGCACAAGTTTTACCTCTATTGTAACGCTTTCGTCTCGTGAGTCTGCACTTTCCCGGACACAGAACAACACTTCCTCATTCTCCGTCAATCACCTTTCAGGCACAGATGGTGTGTTTGCAAACATGGGAAAGACGAACTTTAAATCCAAACCACAAGAACATAAAACATTAACACCAGCTGGTCGTTATCGTGTGAACTGATAGATACAGCCTATTATTTGCACACTATTGACAAGTGATGTACCAAAAACTTGACCACCCAAAAAATACTTTGTTCACAGAAAACCGCACTACCGAAACCGGTTGTAAACAAAACCTTCGCCATTTTCTGGAGCGTTGTCAGCATGTCTGTAATGTGGACGTAATTTTAATATATCGTAGATTTACCCACGGACAGCCATCTACAAAATGTGCAAATATTAAAAGGCACAAGGGCGGCTTTTAAGAAGAGAAAGTGAAACTCGAGCAACAACGTCATGCTTGTTGCAGCTTGTCAAAGACATCGAGGGACAGAAGTTAAGAGCCTCTAAACACAAGTACATTTTATAATAACACCAGAAGAATATGCTACATTTGATGCTAGTTGTTTTTAGTAGAAAACATTATTAAATGTCTGTAAACACTTGAAAATATCTCAACAAAGTACATTGTACAAAAAGCAGCAACAATTGAAAATAAGGCAAAACGATATAAAAAAAGATATGTTAATACTAATTAATGATAACCGATTTGTTTTAAATGTAAGTATACATATTGGAGCCTTTTTAAAGAAACTCTTATCATCATAGCAAATTATGCAAATTACGCGATGATGCCAAGATGACCACGGCCATAACCCCACCCCTAGAGCCTCTGGTATCTTGGCCGTTTAGGGGAAACCCTGGCATGCATTTTTTAGCCTTTTAAAGAAAATATATGATTTTTAGCAGATTATGCAAATTATATGTTGGCCCCTGCGCCCACCACGTCCCTAGCCGCACCCCCACAGGTGTGTTGACAATCTGGGGAAATCCTGATCACTGTAATGCAGCCTTTCCCAAAATATTTGTCAGGACTTACAATTTTTGGGTACGTTTTTACTACAATGCTGTAAACTACTCAATGAAAAGGCCTTTCAATGTGAACTGTAAATAATGAGTGATACAAACTAATTTCTTTTTGTCACATTGTATCGTTATTTTGTACCTACACTTTGTCAAAAGTTGATATATGTTTCCATGTTTGTGTCCTGGGTATGAATGAATCCAATCTAATTTGGGTCTTGAGCTACAAGGGCACACCCATATCCAAGTCTCTGCAATTATGTAAAGCACATTTGTGATAATTAGAAAATGTTGTGTAGCATGCAGAGGCCAAGAGACAAAGAGAAACCTCTTTCTCACAGTGATATTGATTGGTCTCTCAGGTGAGAGTAGGGAATTGACTGACACAGTGACAAAGGAGTCATCTTTTCCATCACTGGCAGCCAATGTCTCTCAGCTCATCCAATTTCCCTCAGTGCTATCAGATAGTGCCCATGATAGCATCTAGGCAGCCAGGAAGCTGCTCTCTTCCTGACAGCATGTTTCCACTCCCCCATAACTCCCCTCTCACTTAATCACAGCTTCTCTATTTCCCTCGAAGGAGCACTGAAGGTTGTGACAAATTTGGAGCTTTTAGGGGAGATGATCGAAGACAGTAATTTATCCATATGGTCTCTGACAAACTGGTATGAGATGGTAGATATATTTATTTCAGATAACAGTCCGCGCACACTACCGTACATGAGTGATGCAACATGTAAACTCATAAAAAGTAATGTGATGCCCTCCTCTTATATACTGTAGAATATTTCATTTTAGTTAGGATATCAAGAACACTGTCTTCAGGTTGAAACATTTGTAAAAGTCGTTCAGTAAAATGATGTGAAAAGATTCAAAAGGTGAGGGGCCTGATACCGGTAAAAAAAAAAGTTTTATTTATTTATTTTTTTGACTGTCAAAATCTTTGTAAACTTGTAAAAAATATGTATATTAAATCATGATATAATCAGATAGTTCCTTCACATTACACACAGTATCCTAATGTGAAATGCGGCATAAAACTTAAACTCTCTAGTATGCTTAATGATTTAAATGGGAATTGCACTTTTTTATTTTGCCTATCATTCATAATCTCTATGTGAGACAAAAGCAAGTAAGGTTTTTCTTTTTGTTGTGCATTGTAGTTTCTAAATAAATGCTAGCGAGAGTCAGCTAACAATGGAGGTAATGAAGGTCGATCATTTCCGCCATAAAGCGCTCTAAAACATCCCAAAACCTCCATCAGCATGTTATGAACATACTGTAAGCATATACGATACATAATGTAGTAACAGACACATTCATAACATGTAATATTTACATATTTTGGTCATTTTAACCATACAGTGGCACATTATTTTAACGTTTGCTATTTTCTTCAATAATACTTACTATTACTACAAACGCTGTTTCCATATGAGTTGTGAAATTGTTAGATGTAAATATAAACGGAATACAATGATTTGCAAATCCTTTTCAACCCATATTCAATTGAATGCACTACAAAGACAAGATATTTGATGTTCAAACTCATAAACTTTATTTTTTTTTTGCAAATAATAATTAACTTAGAATTTCATGGCTGCAACATGTGCCAAAGTAGTTGGGAAAGGGCATGTTCACCACTGTGTTACATGGCCTTTCCTTTTAACAACACTCAGTAAACGTTTGGGAACTGAGGAGACACATTTTTTAAGCTTCTCAGGTGGAATTCTTTCCCATTCTTGCTTGATGTACAGCTTAAGTTGTTCAACAGTCCGGGGTCTCCGTTGTGGTATTTTAGGCTTCATGCGCCACACATTTTCAATGGGAGACAGGTCTGGACTACAGGCAGGCCAGTCTAGTACCCACACTCTTTTACTATTAAGCCACGTTGATGTAACATGTGGCTTGGCATTGTCTTGCTGAAATAAGCAGGGGCGTCCATGGTAACGTTGCTTGGATGGCAACATATGTTGCTCCAAAACCTGTATGTACCTTTCAGCATTAATGGCGCCTTCACAGATGTGTAAGTTACCCATATCTTGGGCACTAATACACCCCCATACCATCACAGATGCTGGCTTTTCAACTTTGCGCCTATAACAATCCGGATGGTTCTTTTCCTCTTTGGTCCGGAGGACACGACGTCCACAGTTTCCAAAAACAATTTGAAATGTGGACTCGTCAGACCACAAGAACACTTTTCCACTTTGCATCAGTCCATCTTAGATGAGCTCAGGCCCAGCGAAGCCGACAGAGTTTCTGGGTGTTGTTGATAAACGGTTTTCGCCTTGCATAGGAGAGTTTTAACTTGCACTTACAGATGTAGTGACCAACTGTAGTTACTGATAGTGGGTTTCTGAAGTGTTCCTGAGCCCATGTGGTGATATCCTTTACACACTGATGTCACTTGTTGATGCAGTACAGCCTGAGGGATCGAAGGTCACGGGCTTAGCTACTTACGTTCAGTGATTTCTCCAGATTCTCTGAACCCTTTGATATTACGGAGCGTAGATGGTGAAATCCCTAAATTCCTTGCAATAGCTGGTTGAGAAAGGTTTTTCTTAAACTGTTCAACAATTTGCTCACGCATTTGTTGACAAAGTGGTGACCCTCGCCCCATCCTTGTTTGTGAATGACTGAGCATTTCATGGAATCTACTTTCATACCCAATCATGGCACCCACCTGTTCCCAATTTGCCTATAAGTGTTTGATGAGCATTCCTCAACTTTATCAGTATTTATTGCCACCTTTCCCAACTTCTTTGTCACGTGTTGCTGGCATCAAATTCTAAAGTTAATGATTATTTGCACACAAAAAAATGTTTATCAGTTTGAACATCAAATATGTTGTCTTTATAGCATATTCAACTGAATATGGGTTGAAAATGATTTACAAATCATTGTATTCCGTTTATATTTACATCTAACACAATTTTCCAACTCATATGGAAACGGGGTTTGTATTATGACAGACTTCATGAGAGCCAACTCTACAACTACTTTGGGACAAATGATGATCCAGGAACTTATATTTTTGAGCCTGAAAATGAGGGGGTTGAGCTACAAGTGTTAGAAGCTGACTGATAAATGTTAAACACTAAGCATCCTGTACTGTAACACTAATGCTAAGTGCTGAACAAGAAATACAAACTACGAGCATAATAAAACAATCTGTTACTGTACAATGTCTGCTTTCACTAAGATGTTGACTGATGGGATGTTTATATATTCCCATTTAGATGAAGAATAAATTATAATCTCTATGCAGGTAAAAAAAAAAAAAAATTCTGTATTTAACTTTTATTGCCAATCTAATGCGAACAACCGGCCCAATTTCAAAAAGTATTCCCTCTTGTACACACATATCGGTCTCTGTGTTTCACTACCAGACAGACACGACGACTTCCTCATTCTCCGTCAACACGGTATGTTCACAAACGTGGGAACAATGGACATCAATAATACACAAACATTAACTTTAACACCAGCAGGTTGTTACACTATAAATGGAGATGTATAGCTTAATATTTGCGCACTATTGACGTGCCGAAAATTGGGCCAGCGAAAAAAGACTTTAAAAAAAATATATATATACGTATATATAAATAATTAATACAGGGGGCACAAACGAGCGTCTTTTTGTACCTTCTCACGATCTCCGGGTCTAAATCGTATGATAAAATTAACCAACTTCTCGGCTCTTGGCCACCACCATCAACTACACAAGTGTAAGGCATGATTTATAATCTCGCACAAAGTTTCACCAACTCAGAAGTGTTACAGCGGCTCTGTATGTCAGTAGCTGCAAAAGCTAGTTACCACTCAAGGCACTCTAAAAGTAGTTCCACGGTGTTAGCGCTTATAGTAACAATGTCATTAATACTCGGTTAATATTCAGGTATTGTTGGCGGTTTTTTGGATGTTTTTAGAGGGCTTTATGGGCGCAATAGAGGACTCCCATCAGCTTCATTGCCAGTTACTTCATTCATACTTGCTTTATATTACAAATTAGAATGCATAAAAAAGAGAAAAACATTTGTTTTCTTGACTCACATAAGGATAGTGAATGATAAGCAACATTTTTAAAAACTGCAGCAGATGTGCAGGACATTAGGCTTAATGTCCTGCACATCTTCTCATCTTCTCCGTAGAAGAAATATAGCCTGATATGGGCCAATAAACATTTTGAGTCGTTCAATATGAGTAATTTAAACATGCAAAAAAGACGGACATTTTTGTTTATTTTGAAATGGCAAGCAAATGGCAACAATTCAGGGTAATGATCCCTGTGATGGATGGTTTTTATGTACAAATCACTTCTTGGTCTGGTTCCCTCTTATTTATGTTCTTTTATGTGTAGATACTCTAGGTGCTACAGTTTTAGGTCACAGAACATCCTTGATGTGTTGGTTTCAAGAGCAAACACAAATCTCTGTAAAGCCTTTAGATCTGCCACTCCATGGTCCTGGAATGAATTACAAAAGGATCTGAGGCTACCTGAACTGATCATTTTGGGGGAATTTCCGGCCATTTGAAAGGATCGAGAAGTTGTTTCTATTGGGTACTGTACTTGTTTTAACTAAAACTTTTTATTTTTTACCTATATCGTGTTTTTTTATGTTTATGTTGTAAGTAATTTGTACTTTTAACTCTAGTGTGTGACTGGTCCTTTTTTTTGTTGTTGTTCTATTTATTTATGATACCTGTTTTTGCTGCCCTCTTGGCTAGGTCACTCTTGCAAAAGAGATTTTAATCTCAATGAGTTTTTTTTACCTGGTTATATAAAGGAAAATTAAATGAATGAATGAAGTGTCACGGCGAGAGCATCCATAAACAAAAGTTAATAAGAATCTGTTAATGGTATTTCTGCAATAATAGCAATAATCTAATACTATTGTCATTTATCTGTGTATGAAAGGACGAAAAGCACAATATCAAATTGGAACACGGTAGAAAAACAAACAAAATTAATACTGACTAACCAGCCGTACAAGCCTAGAGTTTGTTTTCCGGAGAGAAGATGATAATAGCGTTTTTTTTGGTGTGTGAATGACAGCTTTTACTGTCTATTTTATTGTTTCACGCAGTCTCACACAAGTTGTTATAACTACTTGGTATAGCAACATCATCTCAAATATTGTTGTTCTGGGTAGTTCTTTTTAATGTGTCAAAACAACAAACTTCTCCCCACACACAACAGACGCGCAGGTCGTAACTATGAAGAAGGTGCTGTCAAAATGTTGGTGAAATTTGTAGTTTTTGTCTGTCCGTTCTCCTGGGAAGTTTTTGTCAGCGGCCCCGATGAAAAAGCTTACATAAATATAGACAGTACACTTAAGGCCAAATGTTTCAGGTGTGCGTGTATTAAAATGTGCACGCGCAAACCAGATACCACACGTAAAGCTGATTTACTAAACGTGTGCAAAGTGGATTGCATCTCAAGTGAGCAGAGTAAGGCGTGCAACCCATTTTGCATCTCTGCCTTTGTTAATATGCAAAATATATGCTGATCATCCAAACAATACTGGGAGGAGAAAATGCGAATATATTATACAGCACGTGTTATGTGATTTATCAACACCGTTTTGGGAGCACTACTTTGCGTTTTATTTAGTACGTTCTAAAAGGACGTGCACGCTGACACAGAGACACACACAGCTGTGAGAGAGGAGTGCTCGCGTTGCAAAGACACATAATGGACGTGGACGTTTCAAAATATTTGGACGGTCGGATATAAAACGCATTAGACACATCGTCTATTCAGCAACATCCTTTTATAATTTCATAGCTGCTAGATTACTTAAGGGGCTGATTAAAGGCCTACTGAAATGAATTTTTTTCATTTAAACGGGAATAGCAGATCCATTCTATGTGTCATACTTGATCATTTCGCGATATTGCCATATTTTTGCTGAAAGGATTTAGTAGAGAAAATCGACGATAAAGTTCGCAACTTTTGCTCGCTGATAAAAAAAAACCTTGCCCCTGCCGGAAGTAGGGTGACGTCACAAGCGGTAGTGCTGCTCACAATTCCCCGTTGTTTACATGGAGCGAGAGATATTCGGACCGAGAAAGCAACGATTACCCCATTAATTTGAGCGAGGATGAAAGATTCGTGGATGAGTAACGTTAGAGTGACGGACTAGAATGCAGTTCAAGAGATATCTTTTTTCGCTCTGACCGTAACTTAGGTACAAGCTGGCTCATTGGAATCCACACTCTCTCCTTTTTCTATTGTGGATCACGGATTTGTATTTTAAACCACCTCGGATACTATATCCTCTTGAAAATGAGAGTCGAGAAGGCGAAATGGACATTCACAGTGACTTTTATCTCCACGACAATACATCGACGAAGCTCTTTAGCATGAGCTAACATGATAGCATCCATCTCAATTGCAGATAGAAACAAAATAAATAAATCCCTGACTGGAAGGATAGACAGAAGATCAACAATACTACTATCAGGAGACACCGAACCAAACACTGGACATGTAAATACACGGTTAATGCTGTGTCGCCTGTCGAAGCCTGGCAATGATGTTGCTAACGACGCTAACTTACCAACGGGACCTCGTCAGAGCTATGATAAAAACATTAGCGCTCCACCTATGCCAGCCAGCCCTCATCTGCTCATCAACACCCGTGCTCACCTGTGTTCCAGCGATCGACGATGCGGTCGGCGGCCCGGAGACGTAGGAAGTCAAGATGAGGTCGCCGGCGCTAGTGTCTGCTATCCAACAAAGTTCTCCTTGTTGTGTTGCTACAGCCAGCCGCTAATACACCGATCCCACCTCCGACGTTCTTCTTTGCAGCCTCCATTGTTCATTAAACAAATTGCAAAAGATTCACCAACACAGATGTCCAGAATACTGTGAAATTTTGTCAGTGTCCAATAGGGTCCAAACACTTCCGTGGACCTCGCAACGTCACGCGCATACGTCATCCTCCAAAGGCGTTTTGAACCGGAAGTTCCCCGGGAAATTTAAAATTGCACTTTATAAGTTAACCCGGCCGTATTGGCATGTGTTGCAATGTTAAGATTTCATCATTGATATATAAACTATCAGACTGCGTGGTCGGTAGTAGTGGGTTTCAGTAGGCCTTTAAAATTATATCAATTGATGTGTTTTGGTGTCATTAAATACATTTTTTATGACGTAAATTTTTTCACTTAGAATATATTACTAAAAGCTTGCAGCCTCCCTACCATGCACCTTTAGCGGTAACAAAAAACTAAACAAAACTGCAAGACTGCTGCTAAAATGTTCATAAAAAAGGGTATATGTCTCCTGGTTTTTGAAAACAGCAAAACAACACAGGAAAGCGTATGATAACATGAATATGCAGTAAATGAGCGTCTTCGTGATGATGCCCCATATAATAAACGAAAAATCCTCATTCAAATAAGGCTGTCTGCACCCTTAAAGGCCTACTGAAACCCACTACTACCGACCCAGTGTTTGGTTCGGTGTCTCCTGATAGTAGTATTGTTGATCTTCTGTCTATCCTTCCAGTCAGGGGCTTATTTCTTCTGTTTCTATCCGCAGTTAAGCACGATGCTATCACGTTAGCTCCAAAGCTAAAGTGCTTCACCGATGTATTGTCGTGGAGATAAAAGTCACTGTGAATGTCCATTTCACGTTCTCGACTCTCATTTTCAAGAGGATATAGTATCTGAGGTGGTTTAAAATACAAATCCGTGATCCACAATAGAAAAAGGAGAACGTGTGGAATCCAATGAGCCCTTGTACCTAAGTTACGGTCAGAGCGAAAAAAGATACACCCTGGCGTCCTGCACTGCACTCTAATCCTTCACTGTCACTTTCCTCGTCCACAAATCTTTCATCCTCGCTCAAATTAATGGGGTAATCGTCGCTTTCTCGGTCCGAATCGCTCTCGCTGCTGGTGTAAACAATGTGCAGATGTGAGGAGCTCTTCAACACTGTGACGTCACGCTACTTCCGGTACAGGCAAGGCTTTTTTTATCAGCGACCAAAAGTTGCGAACTTTATCGTCGATGTTCTCTACTAAATCCTTTCAGCAAAAATATGGCAATATCGCGAAATGATCAAGTATGACACATAGAATGGATCTGCTATCCCCGTTTAAATAATAAAATCTCATTTCAGTAGGCCTTTAATCAATTGCACATGCAGTGTTAGTAGATGGCACGCAAACTAAAGGAACATGTTACTATATGGATTATACACGCTGTTTAGAGCGAGGTATTTAGATCTTAGTAAATCAGGCCCTTATTGTATATTGTTATCATTAAATAGAAGTATAATTTCCTAAATGGATATATTTTTTTATATTTAAGTTTTGAGTAGTTATTTACCAAACGGGAAAAAAATACATTAAATTGGTGTGAGGAGTATGATTAAATGACAATTCTTACTAGGTACTAGGGTTGTCCCGATACCAATATTTTGGTGCCGGTACCGGTAGCAAAATGTATTTCGATACTTTCCGATACTTTTCTAAATAAAGGGGACCACAAAAAAATAGCATTTTTGGGTTTATTTTAACAAAAAATCTTACGGTACATCAAACATATGTTTCTTATTGCAATCGAAGAACAATTTTGGCCTTAAATAAAATAGTAAACATACTAGACCAGTGGTCCCCAACCACCGGGCCGCGGCCCGGACCTATTGGTACCGGGCCGCAGAAGAATTAAAAAAAAAAAAATTTTTTTTTTATTTATTTATTAAATCAACATAAAAAACACAATATCAATACAGATCAATACAGTCTGCAGGGATACAGTCCGTAAGAACACATGATTGTATTTCTTTATGAAAAAAAATAAAAATAAAAAAAAATAGAAATTTTAAATTTACAGTGGAAGTTAGGTGTAGATCCACTCATGACATTTGTTTACTTTCAGGCATGCTAGCTTTTGTTAGCGGTGACGCCAGTGAGCTATTGTATCCTCCTACGGTGTGTAGTTAAGCATGTTTAGCAATTCCTCGTCCTGCAGGGATAATACTTGTGAGAAACGTACTTTATTCGTCGCCATGGAGGCAAGAAAAAGTGATTTACAAGTAGCTACCTCACTGCCGACTGCGGATGGATGTTCGCTGATAGCTAGCGAGCCATGTCTTAAAGCACCTCTTCCTGAGGGCGTTTAAGTGTTATAGCTTCACTTTTATCGTTAGTTTTTAGACCAAAATGCGTCCGTTCTCCCTTTTCTGTCTAAACACTGTGTCTGCTTGTAAGTCCTCTGTGGTTGTGCACTGCCGAACATGCTCTTCTGCTCGTAAACCCAGCAATGTCTGGCTCGCCGTCATTCCCGTTTAAAAAAACAAAAAAAAAAGGAAACCCATCCATCCATTTTCTACAGCTTGTCCCTTTCGAGGTTGCGGGGGATGCTGGAGATGCTATCTTATTTATTTATTTTATTTTACTTAGCCTTTATTTAACCAGGTAAAATCCCGTTGAGATCAAAGATCTCTTTTCCAAGGGAGACCTGGCCAAGAGGGCAGCAGCAAGGTTACATTAAAAACAGTAAACAACACATAAAACATCAAATTTACTACATTAAAACTTGCTCACATAACACGTGCATACAGACAAGGTAGACTGCAATCCTTTCACAGAAGCTTTAAACTCATTTAATGTAACAAGGGTTTGAAGTTGAAGATTCGATTGTAGGTTATTCCAAGTCTTCGGTGCCGAAAACCTAAATGCTTTCTTGCCCAGTTCAGTTCTTACTTTGGGGACGACAAATTGCAGAACATTCATTGAACGAAGATTGTGACTTCCTTGTTTCTTTGTTAAAAGACAAGATAGATAAGATAAGAGTGATACCCAGAATGGTTTTGTAGATGAACACATACCAATGATTGAGGCGTCGAGCACATAAAGATGTAATCTAAAAGTATCTGAGCTGCATTCGGGCGGTAGGCGGCGTACACCCTGGACAAGTCGCCACCTCATTGCAGGGCCAACACACTTTTCAAACAGAGTATAGTACCGTTTTTTATTCATTCGTACCGTGATACTATACTAGTACCGGTATACTGTACAACCCTACTAGGTACACAACTGTATTCCCCGGCTAGCAGACTTGCTGTGTGTTTTTCAGTCTTTGACTATTATCAAAAACATACTACTATTTTTGCTATGTCGCTGTCGAATACACAAAGGCCCTCTGGTAGTAGTGCTCGTTGCAAAAATAGCAATGTGTTGAGTAATGGCAGCAGTGTGGAGTAAATGGCTTTCTAAGCACATGCAGCTCAATTTTGCATACCACAGGGATAATCATGTAATCTCTGACCGATTAAATAGAAGAATTGAAAAGCACTTCTTAAGATGAGCCTCATTTGACATCATCAAAAGGAAATTGGGTAAAATAAGACGGCTGTATGTTCAAACACAGACAAGGAAACAAAATGGTGGTGGCCGAGCTCAATTCTGATAACCACCAAAGTGAAAGCTGAGTGTGTTCATGTGGAACAACCGCCAGTCATCTACTTTTTTATCCTCCATTAGCTAATTAGCATTTTAAAGCTGTTGAATGTGCTACTTTGACTCACTACCTCCCCCATCTAGTTGTTTCCATTCCATGTTAATCAAAAGGGCACTTAACATTGGGTGAGTGACAAGGCGCTTTGCTAAAGCACTCCATATTCATCAAGAAGGATCTAACAGAGTGAGAGTAGACTGGCCTACAAATTCAATTGGTTGCCTGAAACACACACACTGAAATAAGGAATTAATTATATTTCCACGAAAAGACTTCTGGTGAAAATAACCGTCACATCATATTAATTCTAGGGCACCTAAGTCACAGTGGCAGTTCCTCAAATAACTGAAGTTGGCATTGGAGCTTTTGGATATTTTGGGTCGTGACACGGACAATTTGCAAATGTGTAGTTCTTGTGATATGTGTATTTAAAGGCTTAACAACTTATTTGAGTCTTACTTATAAACTTCCTCTGAACAAAATACAGGTCTTGAGCTTTGTATTTTTCTATTTGCTCATAAATATTACAAGGACTGGCATTTGTAGCGCACGCCTGGTTATTTGATTTTTATTAAGGATCCCCATTAGCTGGTTGCCTCAACAACCCACTAGTCTTCCTGGGGTCCACAATTCAATACAATTACAAGTAAAAGCATATACAGTAATTATAACTACACAATACAAAAAAATACAAAAAATAAAAGCACCAATAAGAAAACAAGCAAACAATTTACAGTCACAGAATAATAATTACCATATAAATATAACTACACAATATAAAACCAAACAAATCATCAACGAGCAAACTAATTTAAAGACTCAGATAAAATATTACTTTCTTTTTAAAAACCTGTTTACTTTCAATGCCGGTGAGAATTGGAGGCAGGTTATTCCAGAGCGATAAAGATCTATAAATAAAAGATTTCCGCAAAGCATTCTTCCTGGGACGAGGGAGTACAAAATGCCCCTCACTGGACGCCCTGGTATTATGATCATGTATAGTGCTACTGTGAACTATTTGGGCCATGAGAAAAGCAGGAGTTTTACTACCGGTTACTGATTTGAACAATATAAGAGTATTAGCTGACAACCTGGTCTGCACTGTTAGCCAGGAAAGAGAAGCATGCATTTGGTTCACATTGGTTCTTAGTGAACAACCAAGAACCAGCCTTGCTGCCCTATTCTGGACAATCTGGAACTTACTGATCTCCCCACTTGCAGCAGACGCCCAGACTGTAGAACAATAGTCAAGATGACACAAGACTAAACTCTTAACAATCTGACAAAGAAGAGGTGGATCAACAAAAGCAGCACATTTCCTGGAAATACCAACAGCCCTTCCCATCTTTGTAACTGTATCACTGATATGTTTTGACCAGGATAGAGTGCAGTCCAGCATCACTCCAAGGAGCTTGGCACTTCTGACCTGTTGAACTGTTGAAATACCTAGCCTCAGATCCAACTTTGGGTCACAGGATAATCCTTGCCTAGTCCCCAATATAATACTTTTTGTTTTTGATATGTTAAGGACAAGTCTGTTACATACTGTCCAGCTTTTAGTTCCTCACTCAATACTACATTAAGTACACTGCATGATGGTGCAGCATGATATAAGGTTGCATCATCAGCATAAAGAACAAATCTTGCACGCCCGGTAGCCCAAGGTAAATCATTGGTGAATATAGAAAAAAGTAAAGGTCCTAGGCAACTTCCCTGTGGAACACCACAATCCAAACTTCTGCTATTAGACAAAGCTGCCATTAAGATACACCTGTTGTGATCTTGAGGACAAATAACTCTGTATCCACATTAAAGCCGAAGTATTAAAACCATAACATTTAAGTTTCTCAATAAAAGGAGAGTGGTCAATCACAGCTCCAACCAACATAGAATTATCTATAGCATTAAGCCAATCGTCGGTCATTTGTATAAGAGCAGTAGACGTAGAGTGGCCCGTTCTATATGCATGTTGAGAATCAGTTGCTAGCCCATTTGATTGAAAGTAAGCTTGAATTTGAGCATACACACATTTCTCCAGTATTTTACATAAACCAGGTAAGATGCTTATTGGTCTAGAATTGCCCTCATTGAAAGCCAATTTGATATCCTTATGTAGAGGAGTAACCTTAGCCACCTTCCATATCTTTGGACACAGGCCCACTTGTAAACATTTATTAAAAATATGACAAACAGGCACTGATATGATACCAGCAGTCATTTTCAGTAATTTACTATCCAGGTTGTCTACACCACCTACTTTGTTGTCCGGAAGAGAGTGTAGTAACCTCTCAACCTCACTGACTTCAATCTGATGAAAATTGAATTCACAGTCCTTAGTATCCATTATAATATTCCTAATGAGGTCAGTTGATTTGTTGTTATTGGATATATGCATACCATGCCTTAATTGAGATACCTTGTCAACATAATAGTTATTAAAATGATTTGCAATGTCACATGGCTTAGTGAGTACCAACCCATTTGATTCCACAAAAGGTGTACAGACATTGTTCTTTCTACCCATGATTTCATTCAAAACATTCCATAAGTTTTTGCTATCATATCTCACATCATATAACCTCTGTTTGTAATATTCCCTTTTTTTCAGTTTGTTTAACTTTGTGACCTGGTTTCTTAAGGAACAGTACTTATGCCTGTCATCAATTAAACCTGAGTTGACGGAGGCTTTTTTAGCCATGTCTCTTTCTGTCATTAAACTTCTAAGTCCATAATCAATCCATGGGGCAGACTTAGTTTTGACTGAAAACTTTTTTAAAGGGGCATGCTTGTCCACAACACTCATGTACATTAACATAAATAAGTCCAGTGCAGCCTCAGGGTCTTCCTCACTGCACACCTCATTCCAATTTAAACAGGATATATCATCAATAAAATATTCTTCATCAAATCTCTTATAAGACCTTGTCAAAATAATTTTCGCTTTAGGTTTAGGAACCCTTGTCTTTCTAGTGACAGCTATTATATTGTGGTCAGTAAAACCTACAGGAACCAAGACTGTTTTGGAGCATTGGTCAGGAACATTTGTATAAATATGATCAATGCATGTAGTTAAAATAATACCATCACTATTACTACCTATTCTCGTGGGAGGGGCAACAATTTGGGACAGATTGCAAGCATTTAAAATGGATAGTAACTTATTTTTGTTTGTACACCCCTGTCCCAGCCAGTCAACATTCATATCACCCAGTAAATAGATTTCTCTATTCTCATCTCATAAAATTATCTCTGATAATACACTCTACTTCCTGCTATTATTACGCAGGCTGCGTACATTCACGTGAGCTAAAACCAGGCCCCTATGAAGGCCCAGCTTAGTGCAGGACATAACAGTACTGGAAGTAGTCATGAAAACACCCACGAATGCCCATTCTAAAAAAGCCAAGGGGTCCCGATACAGCTGTCCATTTATGTACAGCCTATCCACTGTTAGTGCCACTCTCTTGTTCTGGGCCCGGTTCTCTCTCATGATCGGTGACAGTTTCTTTCTCCTATTGTTGATCTCAGCCAGAAAGTGGTCATTTAACCAGAGAGAGGTCCCTTTCAGCTCCTTTCCTCTGCTTTTCACCAACTCTTTGTACTTAAAATGCTCAAAACGAGCTATTATGGGACGGACTTTATTGTCCACAGGTCTGCCCATTCTATGCACTCTGGAGAAAGTAATGTCTCTTACCACCTCCGGGGAGAGTTTGAGCTTATCCGACATGAACTCTCTTACAGTTTTTTCCGGATCGGCGTTGCCCTTTCGGATCCCCGAGAATATGAGATTGTCTCTCATGTCCCTGCACTGTACATCCAACAGCGTGTCTTTAATGCGCCTATAGTCTGCGGTAAGAAAGTCGGTAGATCTCTGCATGTCAGTCATCGCGCCTCTCAGAAAGGCATTATCCTTTCTTAGATCCTCAATCTCCTTCTGACTGAATTCCAGGCTACTTCTCAAGTCACGGATGTCCTGCTGTAGTGCATCCAGAATATCCAGCTTGCTCAGTATCGCGTTGATCGATTCCAATACCGATGCGTCCACCTCCACCCGGCTCACCTCCGCTATCGGTCAAGCCTCGCTGGGGTCGGTGTCTCCTAACTGGTTGTTTGACTTTACACGCAGCCCCACCAGACACCTCCTTCTTTTCACTCTTTTCGTTGGTCATCGCAACTGTGACTGTCCAAAATCCCGGTATTCAAACGTGCGAATGTTAAAATACCAAGCTCAAGGCGAGCTGGTGGTTAGCGACTGGCTAGCTAGCCACCTGGCTAAAAACAAACCAAGCTAGCTAGCGGTCGGTGATATTTTTAAACAAACAAGGACACCTTGATCACTTTAGAATTGTCCATAAAGTGTTCATAAAAGTATCCAGAATAGGTATCCAAAATAAAATATGATATTATTTGCAACCTAAAATTGGATAAAAACGCCAATTTCTGCTCGCGGCAACGGAGACGTACAGTAGTGAAGTGAATTACATTTATATAGCGCTTTTTCTCAAGTGACTCAAAGCGCTTTACATAGTGAAACCCAATATCTAAGTTACATTCAAACCAGTGTGGGTGGCACTGGGAGCAGGTGGGTAAAGTGTCTTGCCCAAGGACACAACGGCAGTGACTAGGATGGCGGAAGCGGGGATCGAACCTGCAACCCTCAAGTTGCTGGCACGGCCGCTCTACCAACCGAGCTATAGCAAAATAATGTGTGACCCCGGTGGCAACACACTTGAATTGTATTGCACAATAATTGATCAAGGATATTTTACAGAAACAATACTAAAAAGTAGGCACGCACCAATTGAACGGCACTGTTCAGTAGCAGTCAATTTTCGTGAAAAAGTGTTGATGAATACCTTTCAATGTTGATCACAAAAACCTATCCCCTCAGGCTAATACTTATTAATTTTGGTGCCCTGACTGACACAAGGGGCTTACAGCCAACGGTGTATGTCCATACACAGCGAGGAGCCACTCCCACAAGCTAATAATCATCACTTCCATTGTGGCAAATAGACTACATTACAGTATTTTCTGAACTATAAGGCACAAAAATCATTTTTTTCCCTAAAAACCCGACAGTGCGCCTTATAACCCGGTGTGCCTAATGTGCGGAATAATTCTGGTTTTGCTTACCGACCTCGAAACAATTTTATTTGGTACATGGTAAAATGATAAGTGTAACCAGTAGATGGCAGTCAAACACAAGAGATACGTGTAGACTGCAATATGACTCAAGAAAACAACACCAACATTTTATACGTTCCATTGAAGATATAGAACATTACACTCAGCGCTCTAAAATCTATCAAAATGTTTTAGTGCGACTTTGGTAGCTATGAAGCTGCACCGCTTGATGGCGCTTCAACATACGAGTATTATTATGGTGTGTGTATAAAGGTAAGACATTATCTGCCGTTTTATTTCGCAATATTATGCAAAAGCAACTTTTCTTACTTTCTGGTACCTGCTGATCTGTATTTGGGATCTGCATAAGTCCTGAAAAATTGCACGAGCCCGCCTTTGTAGTTCGTATTCGATAAGCTTCTTCTTTTGCTCTATCTTCTTGTTATGGGACATTCATCCTCCGCTGTTGCAATTTCTAATATAAAGTAGTGTAAAGTTCTTACTTATATCTGCCAGTAAACTCGCCATGAAAGCGCTAAAACATTACATTATTCACCCAAGGAACTTTAGTTATTAGAAAGTTCCGGTTGTACGTTTTTTCACGGGACACATTTACGGCGGCGTTGTTTCCGGATGAGGAGATTCTGCTCTGTTATTGATAAGTAATGTCTGAATGTCATTAAAACAGTTAGCGCCATCTTTTGACACTTCTTCCACTCCCGTCCTTGCACACTACACCCCTACAACAAAGATGACGGGGAGAAGACGCTGCCGAAGGTGAGCCACGTAAATAAGACCGCCCACAAAACGGCGCATCCGGAAGAGACTGTCAGAAAGCGGCTTGAAGATTATCTGTAAAACATAATCTATGCAACATTTTGACCAAAGAACCACCATTACATGTTTTGTAGACCACAAGGTGTTTTCAATTGAGAAAAAAATAAATATAAGACTCCTTTAATGCGCCCTATAATCTGGTGTGCTTTATATATGAAAAACGATTGAAAATAGACCATTCATCGGCAGTGCGCTTTGTAATCTGGTGCGCCCTATGGTCCGGAAAATACGGTACTTACAATGGATGAGGCCAAACATATTATAAACCGAGTAAGAGCAAGCACAGGAGCAGACAAGAAGGCATGCTAATTGCTAAGCTAGCCACTAAACTAGCTTGAAACAACACAATAAATTAGTGCAGAGTAAACTTTAAAGAAGTCTAGATGGAAGCGCGTTACAGCAGAAAGTAACTAGCGAGTAACAGGAAATAAACAAGTGGATTAATAAGAGTGGTTAATATAACAATGCTCTGGGGACGGCGTGGCGAAGTTGGTAGAGTGGCCGTGCCAGCAATCGGAGGGTTGCTGGTTACTGGGGTTCAATCCCCACCTTCTACCATCCTAGTCACGTCCGTTGTGTCCTTGGGCAAGACACTTCACCCTTGCTCCTGATGGCTGCTGGTTAGCGCCTTGCATGGCAGCTCCCGCCATCAGTGTGTGAATGTGTGTGTGAATGGGTGAATGTGGAAATAGTGTCAAAGCGCTTTGAGTACCTTGAAGGTAGAAAAGCGCTATACAAGTATAACCCATTTATCATTTATTTGCTGTGTAGCGGCCAGGTGTAGACGTAAGAGGAGGGCGGATCGATCCATATACTGTATCTGTAGTGTCGATACCAAGGGTATGTACAGTATATGTATATCCAGGGATTAATTATGAAGTGTACAATTAAAGGGGCAGTTTGCAACATTTACACAGATGCCTAGAGGGCGCCAACTTTCCAATGTATTTTACACAGTATATATTGTACAGCCCTCTTACGGCTTCTTGTATAGAATTATGTACGTACACAACACATGCACACGCATTAACTGTTGTTAGCAAATAATGGCAACTTGGATAGATAGCGTTGTCATTGAATGTACAAACCCCGTTTCCATATGAGTTGGGAAATTGTGTTAGATGTAAACATAAACGGAATACAATGATTTGCAAATCCTTTTCAACCCATATTCAATTGAATGCACTACAAAGACAAGATATTTGATGTTCAAACTCATAAACTTTATTTTTTTTTTGCAAATAATAATTAACTTAGAATTTCATGGCTGCAACACGTGCCAAAGTAGTTGGGAAAGGGCATGTTCACCACTGTGTTACATGGCCTTTCCTTTTAACAACACTCAGTAAACGTTTGGGAACTGAGAAGACACATTTTTAAAGCTTCTCAGGTGGAATTCTTTCCCATTCTTGCTTGATGTACAGCTTAAGTTGTTCAACAGTCCGGGGGTCTCCGTTGTGGTATTTTAGGCTTCATAATGCACCACACATTTTCAATGGGAGACAGGTCTGGACTACAGGCAGGCCAGTCTAGTACCCGCACTCTTTTACTATGAAGCTACGTTGATGTAACACGTGGCTTGGCATTGTCTTGCTGAAATAAGCAGGGGCGTCCATGGTAACGTTGCTTGGATGGCAACATATGTTGCTCCAAAACCTGTATGTACCTTTCATTAATGGCGCCTTCACAGATGTGTAAGTTACCCATGTCTTGGGCACTAATACACCCCCATACCATCACAGATGCTGGCTTTTACACTTTGCGCCTATAACAATCCGGATGGTTCTTTTCCTCTTTGGTCCGCAGGACACGACGTCCACAGTTTCCAAAAACAACTTGAAATGTGGACTCGTCAGACCACAGAACACTTTTCCACTTTGTATCGGTCCATCTTAGATGAGGTCAGGCCCAGCGAAGCCGACGGCGTTTCTGGGTGTTGTTGATAAACGGTTTTCGCCTTGCATAGGAGAGTTTTAACTTGCACTTACAGATGTAGCCACCAACTGTAGCTACTGACAGTGGGTCTCTGAAGTGTTCCTGAGCCCATGTGGTGATATCCTTTACACACTGATGTCGCTTGTTGATGCAGTACAGCCTGAGGGATCGAAGGTCACGGGCTTAGCTGCTTACGTGCAGTGATTTCTCCAGATTCTCTGAACCCTTTGATGATATTACGGACCGTAGATGGTGAAATCCCTAAATTCCTTGCAATAGCTGCTTGAGAAAGGTTTTTCTTAAACTGTTAATGATTATTTGCAAAAAAAAAAGTTTATCAGTTTGAACATCAAATATGTTGTCTTTGTAGCATATTCAACTGAATATGGGTTGAAAATGATTTGCAAATCATTGTATTCCGTTTATATTTACATCTAACACAATTTCCCAACTCATATGGAAACAGGGTTTTTATATTCTATCATAACAACAACATGATTGCAAATTGTTTGTTGCTTCTCTTTGACTGCTTTTGTATGTGTGCACGCGCTCCCTGCACGTACGTGTTGACGAGAGCGGGTGAGTGACCGCCGTAAACACAAATCATTTTATTCGGGCCGGTAAAAATTGTTATTACATAAACTTGCAATTGAGAAAAAAATAGACAATTGTCAAACAAATGTATTCTGATAAACCACTAATTGTAACAAGCTAGCCGGTGGTGTGCTTGTTATATTTTTTGATTCGAAAAATATTACTGTGAGGTAGTTGCCCATAGCACCGTTACGTAAGACAATTCAGACCAAAACGTATGTTTAGTCTTTTCTTTCTTCCTTTCTTTCACAAGAGATATGAACTTAATTTGAACATGTAAAAGTTATGGTGTGAATGAATTATCAACAAATCACACAATGTAGTGCAAATGTTTTGAGAAAGTTTCTGTGTTGTCATGCTCCATCAAAAAGCAGAATTTATGACCAGGTTTTAGAAAGTTCAAAGATTATGGGACTGTGTAAAATGTGTATTCTAAAATCCCAAAGAGGAATGTGTTTGAGTAATTGGCAATTTTGCATGCCGTGTGCAAATTTTCCTCCGAGGCCGCAGAGCACATTTGGAGCATATTTTGGAAAGAACATGACTTTTATGCAAAGTGACCAAGACATTTAAAACTTAGGGGACTGATCATACACAGACTGAAGTGTAAGGTCAGCAGATGTCTTTTAATATACTGTAGGATTTAATACACATTTTATGGGTTCGATTTTTTGGGGTCACCTGTACTACTGACTTTATTTAGCTCAAACAATTATACGTAATGAAAAAGAATAAGGAAGGACTTAAAATATTCCGTTGGTATTGTTCCACTGTCGTGCTTTGTCTTTCCTGATTATAATTGTGATGACATTTTGAAAAGAAAAATCATTAAGACAGCTTAAATATTTAAAGTAAAAGTATTGGTATCACTATAGGTGCTGTTTTATCAAATTAGTCGGCTATTAGGAACATTTGTCAAAAGATAAATAGTTAGTGGCAGCTGTAGTCTAAACTAAGGTGATTTTATGGTTCTTTTTTCAGATCATATGGTCAATATTCCACGGTGTGATAGGGGTTAGTGCGTCTGCCTCACAATACGAAGGTCCTGGGTTCGATCCTGGGCTTGGGATCTTTTTTTGTGTGGAGTTTGCATGTTCTCCCCGTGACTGCGTGGGTTCCCTCCGGGTACTCCGGCTTCCTCCCACCTCCAAAAACATGCACCTGGGGATAGGTTGATTGGCAACACTAAATTGGCCCTAGTGTGTGAATGTGAGTGTGAATGTTGTCTGTCTATCTGTGTTGGCCCTGTGATGAGGTGGCGACTTGTCCAGGGTGTACCCCGCCTTCCGCCCGAATGCAACTGAGATAGGCTCCAGCACCCTCCGTGACCCCGAAAGGGACAAGCGGTAGAAAATGGATGGATGGATGGTCAATATCACTCACAGGCGATCGCAATCATGGATGATTAATGTAGGAATTGGCAGCATAAAACCCCAATTGGACCAACCCTAGTAAAAACTTATATATACATGAGTGAAAGAAGAAAGTAATACCGTATTTATTCATACCTCTACCGAATTTTCACTTAAAGGGACTTTTCTTCTTCACAGTTACATTTTTATAAGCAAAAAATATATCATGAACACCACTGGCTAGCTTATGTTACCATTGGTAGTCTAACAAAACACATTTGTTTGACAATTGTCTATATGTTTCACAGTTACAAAGTTACACATTTTAGTGGCCCGAATGAAAAGATTGGTGTTTACAGCGGTCACTCACCCGGTCGCATCAACATGTACGCGCAGGGATCGTGAAACATACAAACCCCAAAACCAGTGAAGTTGGCATGTTGTGTAAATCGTAAATCAAAACAGAATACAATGATTTGCAAATCCTTTTCAACCTATATTCAATTTAATAGACTGCAAAGACAATATATTTAACATTCGGACTGGTAAACTTTGTTATTTTTTGCAAATATTAGCTCATTTAGAATTTGATGCCTGCAACATGTTTAAAAAAGCTGGCACAAGTGGCAAAAAAGACTGAGAAAGTTGAGTAATGCTCATCAAACACTTATTTGGAACATCCCACAGGTGAACAGGATAATTGGGAACAGGTGGGTGCCATGATTGGGTATAAAAGCAGCGTCCATGAAATGCTCAGTCATTCACAAACAAGGATGGGGCAAGGTGCGTGAGCAAATTGTCGAACAGTTTAAGAACAACATTTCTCAACTAGCTATTGCAAGGAATTTAGGGATATCACCATCTACGGTCCGTAATATCATCAAAAGGTGCAGAGAATCTGGAGAAATCACTGCACGTAAGCGATGATATTACGGACCTTCGATCCCTCAGGCGGTACTGCATCAAAAAGCGACATCAGTGTGTAAAGGATATCACCACGTGGGCTCAGGAACACTTCAGAAAACCATTGTCAATAACTACAGTTGGTTGCTATATCTGTAAGTGCAAGTTAAAACTCTACTATGCAAAGCGAAAGCCATTTATCAACAGCACCCAGAAACTCCCCTGGCTTCGCTGGGCCCGAGCTCATCTAAGATGGACTGATGCAAAGTGGAAAAGTGTTCTGTGGTCTGACGAGTCCACATTTCAAATTGTTTTTGGAAACTGTGGACGTCGTGTCCTCCTGAACAAAAAGGAAAAGAACCATCCAAATTGTTATAAGCGCAAAGTTCAAAAGCCAGCATCTGTGATGGTATGGGGGTGTATTAGTGCCCAAAGCATGGGTAACTTACACATCTGTGAAGGCACTATTCATGCTAAAAGGTACATACAGGATTTGGAGCAACATATGTTGCCATCCAAGCAACGTTATCATGGACTCCCCTGCTTATTTCAGCAAGACAATGCCAAGCCACTTGTTACAACAGCGTGGCTTCATAGTAAAAGAGTATAGGTACTAGACTGGCCTGCCTGTAGTCCAGACCTGTCTCCCATTGAAAATGTGTGGCGTATTATGAATAGGGTTGGGTATCGTTTGAATTCGCACGATTCCGATTCCGTCTCCAATTCTTTGTTTCGATTCCGATTCCTGACGATTCTCGATTCCGATTCTTTTAAGAGGCAGGGTAAAAAAAAAAGTTTAGGATATTTTAAATGAGCTAGCTAACCTACAGTCTTTCTGAATGAAATAGTCTGACATTCTCCATCAATTTTAATTCTATTAACTTTTTATGAACTTTACTATAAATTCCTCACAAGGCTGTTTTCAACTAGAATATAAATATCAAATCTATGAACTTGAATATAAATATTATAAATTATGAATACATTTTCCCAGGAGTACACTTTCCTCAAGAGAGCTTTATTTTTGAAAACCTCATGAAAACACATTTACACACAAGTGTATGATGCTGCAGGAAACCTCATGAAAACACATTTACACACACAAGTGTATGATGCTGCAGGTACTTAAAAATGTTACAGTGCTCCCACTGATGGGCTAACCTGGTGCAGAAAAGCAAATAAACAATAAGAAACAACTTGCAAAACCCAGTCCAGATTAGCAGCAGGTACAGTATAAAATCAGAGACAGTTCTTGTTTAGGAAAATGACCATATCCGCCTTCTCAGGCAGGATGCGTGAGCGTTCTGGACAGATAGTGTCTCCTGCTGTGGAAAATACACGTTCGCTGGGTGTGGAAGAAGCTTGAACGCATAAATAGGAGAAAGCGCGATCTAACAGCAAAGGATAAGTCTTTTGTTGGTTCCACCGGACCACCACCATGCAGCAGGGTCGTCAGACATAAGTATCGGTGGAACGTCCTGGTACATCTGCAGCTCTCTCTCCACTCGTTTCTTGATGGACATGGAGCTCTGTTATTTCGCGGTTATTTCATTTTTTTTTGTAAAGTAAAGCCACACTTTCGACTGCCGACGCCCGCTATCCATGCTTGAGCTTGACTGACTCACTCGGCTATGCTAACACTTCCGGCGGTGGGCGCTTCTTCGTTGGTGCTCAGCGGCTTCTTCTTCCGGTTCGGCGGACATATTTTTTTTTCTCCGGTCGGCGGACTGGGTATCGAAAATAGGAATCGAAATTTAAACTTTTGAACGATTCCGGGAGAATCGGAAAGTTAGTCCCGGTTCCAATCGATACTCGATACTCGATACCCAACCCTAATTATGAAGCATAAAATACCACAACGGAGACCCCGGACTGTTGAACAACTTAAGCTGTACATCAAGCAAGAATGGGAAAGAATTCCACCTGAAAAGCTTAAAAAATTGGTCTCCTCAGTTTCCTAACGTTTACTGAGTGTTGTTAAAAGGAAAGGCCATGTAACACAGTGGTAAAAAGTCCCGTGCCAACTTTTTTGCAATGTGTTGCTGCCATTAAATTCTAAGTTAATGATTATTTACAAAAAAAAAATTAAGTTTCTCAGTTCCAACATTAAATATCTTGTCTTTGCAGTCTATTCAATTGAATATAAGTTGAAAAGGATTCACGTGTGTTCTTACGGACTGTATTTCTGCAGACTGTATTGATCTATATTGATATATAATGTAGGAACCATAAATATAAAAAAAAATAAAAAAAATAAAATAATTTATAATTTTTTTTATTTCTTGTGCGGCCCGGTACCAATCGATCCACAGACCGGTACCTGTTGGGGACCACTGGTGTAAAATACATTGGAAAGTTGGCGCCGTCGAGGCATCTGTGTAAATGTTGAAAACTGCCCCTTTAAACACAACCAGAAAAATATGTTAATTTTTTTGTGTCATTTACAATCAACTTTAGGCGAGAATATTTCAGGCTTGACTGTAAATAAAAAGTATTTTCACGTTGTTGTTAATGCGCCTGAATAAAACTCAGTTCCCACATGCTAAAAAATATTATAGCTTAAAATCTCATATGTACCATTTTTATCCTTAGCTCTGTCCAATATACGTCAATCTTTTAAAAAATAGCAAATACAGGGCTGTTTTGTTTAAAGTGATCGTATTAACATTATATTCTATATTTAAAACACTTCCTAATGGGCTACATATCATGTAATGGTGGTTCTTTAAATAAAAACATGGCATAGATTTGGTTTTACAGATCATCTTTAAAGGGGAACTGCACTTTTTTGGGAATGTTGCCTATCATTCACAATCATGAGAGACCAAAACACACAAGCTTTTTTTTAATTAGGATTTTAAAGATGATAAACGCTTGAAGGATGCGGCTAATGTGAGTCACCGCTGTAGCCTTCAAAGCGCTCTAAAGCCATTTCAAAACCCTTCATCAACATTTTGTATACACACCGAAAGTCTATATAAAATGTAGTAACAGACACGGCCATAACAATTTGTAATATGTTGTAATCATGGCAGATTTGGTAACAGACAACGAAGATTACTATTTTTGGACAAACCAGGATTCACAACCTAATCTTTTTTAAGCTGAATGAACGGAGGATGAACTGCTGCTTATGAAAGCGAGCATGAAGAGGCTGAAATGTTGGAGCAGACTGAAGCCGATAGAGGGAGGTCGGAGCGACACAAAAATGCAAATGTGGAATTTGGAGACAAGCTATTTTGACATAAATGGCGTGCTTACCCCAAATTAACCAAGAAAAACGTCCCTGACCAGCTGGACCAAATGCACAACTGTCCATCAGGTGAGTCACATCTTAATATTGATCATGATACATGCAGCACGTCATGCGTGTTATTACAACTACAGTGCATACGCTGTCTGGCTAGCTGTGTACAAACAAAATATGAAATGTGGGCTAATACTTTACAGATACTGTAATATGATTGTTCATGTTTTTCAGTCAGTACAAAATGATGTTGTATCGCCGTGTTGTGCATTACAAACTCAAACGCGTTTCATGCTGACGTAGATGATAGCTTATCTCTTGCCGTGGTTAGTTTTTACGGCTAATACCAAAGCACGGCAATGTGTTACTATGCTAGAAAGAGAGTTCCTCAGTGTTCGCTATTACAATAATGTCGCTACAGCTTGGTTATTATACAGGTTACGGAACGTAATTGAAGTATTGGTGATGGTTTTTGAATGCATTTTTAAAGTGATTTGGAGGTAGATTTAATTGCTCTCATTAGCTGCGTTGCTAGCTACCTAAAGGGAGCCGATTTTTACATGTTACAATGTTAAAAAAAAAAAAATCCCCAAAAACCTTTTGTCTTGTTATCTCTCTTAATGATTGTGAATGATAAGCAAAATTCCTAAAAAGTGCAGTTCCCCTTTAAACCGATTTCTGTCCGTCTCTTCAGGATGCACCGTTTTGTGGGCGGTGTTTATTTACGCTGCTTCACTTGACTGTGTCTTCGTCAGCCATGTTGCAGTTTTTAGCGCTTCCATATGGAGTCTACTGACAAATATAAGTTTGAACTATACGCTACTTTGTATTGAAAAGGGCAACAGCGGAGGATGCATGTGCATGTACAACCCCGTCTGCCCCACAACAAGAGGATAGAGACAAATAAGGAGATTATTGAGTACAATGTCGGACTTCAATGGAAGACTCGCACAAAATTATTTTGGTAAATGTATACTATACATTAGGGCTTGTTGATATGGCCTTTTATTAATATCTCAATATTTTTAGGCCATGTCACGATACACGATATATATCTCGATATTTTGCCTTAGCCTTGAACGAACACTTGATGCATATAATCACAGCAGTATGATGATTCTATGTGTCTACATTAAAACATTCTTGTTCATACTGCATTAATATATGCTCATTTTAAACTTTCATGCAGAGAGGGAAATCACAACTAAGTCAATTTACCAAAACTGTATTTAACAAACAGTTATTAAGCAGTGGCACAAACATTCATGTCATTTTAAAACAGAAAGTGCAAGATTGTAAGAGACATTTTAAAACAAGCTATTAGTGCACTTTTGTGCATGATGTCACTAAGATGACAAATCAAACAACACTCAATTAAAGTGCACTTTTTGTACAGAACACCACTACAATACTTTAAAACAAATAAAGTGCACTTTTGTGCATGATGTCACACAAGATATTTCAAAAACTGTAAAATAAAAATTAGCTGCATAATAGGAAATCAAATAGTGTATGTCCTTCGCTATGTGGTAGGTTACTGCGGACGTGATCTCCTTCTGTTTTTGACTATTTTTTTCATACGGTGTTGATCTGGAAATGGAAGACGCCAGGCTCAATTGGGTCAGTGCTGGTTGCTTTGGGCTGGAGATGACATGCAGAGTTTCAAGCACTCCTTATTCTCTAGCGGGTGACTTTTCAAATGAAGGCACAAATTAATAGTGACGCTACTTTTTGTAGCAACGCTTTTGCCACATACTTGACATATTACGGTGGTCTGTTCAACATCTTCCTGCTTGAAGCCAAACCACCGCCAGACGATGGACCCCGTGCTGTTTTTCTTGAGAATTAATTCTTCTTCCTCCATTTGCTACCAGAGTCGCATCTTTCTTTCTCTCGTATTACCACTCGCACCGCTCCGCTTGCACCACCTGCCACCGCTAACCTTACCCATGCCGCTACCTCTCTGTTCGGCGAGGGCGTATGACATTGCACGCGCGACAGTATGTGACGTATGTTAACAAGGTGCGCTTGTTTTATGTCTCTGTGAGAAGGAGAGACAAGAAAGAGTGAGAAAAGCCTTTAGTGTAATGCCCACAGCTAAAAGCAACAGCGTGAGAACAAATACTTGAATACGAAATAGTTATTTTCTACAAACCCCGTTTCCATGTGAGTTGGGAAATTGTGTTAGATGTAAATATAAACGGAATACAATGATTTGCAAATAATTTTCAACCCATATTCAGTTGAATATGCTACAAAGACAACATATTTGATGTTCAAACTGATAAACATTCTTTTTTTTGCAAATAATCATTAACTTTAGAATTTGATGCCAGCAACACGTGACAAAGAAGTTGGGAAAGGTGGCAATAAATACTGATAAAGTTGAGGAATGCTCATCAAACATTTATTTGGAACATCCCACAGGTGAACAGGCTAATTGGGAACAGGTGGGTGCCATGATTGGGTATAAAAGTAGATTCCATGAAATGCTCAGTCATTTACAAACAAGGATGGGGCGAGGGTCACCACTTTGTCAACAAATGCGTGAGCAAATTGTTGAACAGTTTAAGAAAAACCTTTCTCAAGCAGCTATTGCAAGGAATTTAGGGATTTCACCATCTACGGTCCGTAATATCATCAAAGGGTTCAGAGAATCTGGAGAAATCACTGCACGTAAGCAGCTAAGCCCGTGACCTTCGATCCCTCAGGCTGTACTGCATCAACAAGCAACAACAGTGTGAAAAGGATATCACCACATGGGCTCAGGAACACTTCAGAAACCCACTGTCAGTAACTACAGTTGGTCGCTACATCTGTAAGTGCAAGTTAAAACTCTCCTATGCAAGGCGAAAACCGTTTATCAACAACACCCAGAAACGCCGTCGGCTTCGCTGGGCCTGAGCTCATCTAAGATGGACTGATACAAAGTGGAAAAGTGTTCTGTGGTCTGACGAGTCCACATTTCAAATTGTTTTTGGAAACAGTGGACGTCGTGTCCTCCGGACCAAAGAGGAAAAGAACCATCCGGATTGTTATAGGACCAAAGTTGAAAAGCCAGCATCTGTGATGGTACGGGGGTGTATTAGTGCCCAAGACATGGGTAACTTACACATCTGTGAAGGCGCCATTAATGCTGAAAGGTACATACAGGTTTTGGAGCAACATATGTTGCCATCCAAGCAACGTTACCATGGACGCCCCTGCTTATTTCAGCAAGACAATGCCAAGCCACGTGTTACATCAACGTAGCTTCATAGTAAAAGAGTGCGGGTACTAGACTGGCCTGCCTGTAGTCCAGACCTGTCTCCCATTGAAAATGTGTGGCACATTATGAAGCCTAAAATACCACAACGGAGACCCCCGGACTGTTGAACAACTTAAGCTGTACATCAAGCAAGAATGGGAAAGAATTCCACCTGAGAAGCTTAAAAAATGTGTCTCCTCAGTTCCCAAAAGTTTACTGAGTGTTGTTAAAAGGAAAGGCCATGTAACACAGTGGTGAACATGCCCTTTCCCAACTACTTTGGCACGTGTTGCAGCCATGAAATTGTAAGTTAATTATTATTTGCAAAAAAAAAAAAAATTTATGAGTTTGAACATCAAATATCTTGTCTTTGTAGTGCATTCAATTGAATATGGGTTGAAAAGGATTTGCAAATCATTGTATTCCGTTTATATTTACATCTAACACAATTTCCAAACTCATATGGAAACGGGGTTTGTTTATCGCACAGACACAAACCAGCAATATATCGAGTATATTCGATATATCGCCCAGCCCTACCATACATGGAGATATCTGCTGACGTCGCATGTTGGAAAGATCAGAATCAGAATCAGAATAGTTTTATTGCCATTGTTTGAGAACGGGTTCACCAAATAGGAATTTTTCTTGGTGATGTCACAAGTTGCGCAAATTCCAAATGGTTCGATAGGAGAAGGTATGAAGGAAGGTAAGATTGTTTTATAAATATCTCCACAGTTTGAGTAAAAATTTTAGGGACTTATGCAGATCCCAAATACACAAAAACAGGTACCATCAGGTAAGAAAAAATGGTTTTGCATAATAGTGCCCCTTGAAAGGCAAACAAAATCCAAACTCTGAGTTCATGCATGCCAAGTAACTGCTCAACAAGCTAACAGTATACTCTTCCCAGCTTTCTACAATGTCTCTCTCTCTGACTCCACTCAGCTGCTGTCAGCAATTAAGGGCAGGAGAAACAAGTAATCTCCTTCTGGGCGACAGGGCCAGACCAGAACAGGCATGTGGAGAGAGCTACGCTGCAGGGGGAGGGGAGGAGGTGGCAGTGGTATGTGTGTGTGTGTGTGTGTGTGTGTGTGCATGTTTGTGTGTGAGTTTGGCCCCAGCCAGGCCCTGCTTGGCTGCACACAATCTCAGCCCAATAAAAAGGCCTTCATTGGCGGAGAGCAACTGAGCCAGACGGGCTGGGAGCATGTGGCTTTTAAAAATGAGGAGGGCGGATTGAAGGAGGAGGAGGAGGGGAGGTAGGTGGGGGGGGACGACAGAATGAAGAGACAGGGAACTGGAGAGTAAAAAATAAAGAATTTGATTTGGCGAGGACGACAGAAAATAAGAGTAGATGGTGTGTGAGGTTGAAACACAAAGGCAGATGTTGATAGGCACATAACTACGCATAGTCGCTCTTTCTGAAAGCAATGCTGGATCAGTACTGTCAAGGTTGTTTTTCACCACGGGAAGAAACAGATGGGTCGTCTCTGAGATATGAGCTCGAGTACATGTGGGAGGTGAAAGGGTGTTGTTGGGAACTGTGTGCAGCAGCAATTGTACGCCAAATGTTCTTTAATCTATCGTGTTCACTCAGCAACACAAGCCGGTTTCTGGCATTCATTAGCCCTTCTAACAAAACGCAGCTGCCCTCAGGAAACGTCATTGTAACTGCTGTCAAACTCATTGCAGGCTATAGCATAATTACTTGGTTTTCCATTGCTGCACAACAACACAATACAGCACTCCTAGTGCTTCTCATGTATGTGTCAAATATAAAAAAAAGTAGATTTGATTTCTAATATTTTCCATTGCAGCTACATTTATTTGCGTATTGGCCTTGTTACTGTACATAAAACCCAGAGATTATTGTCGTGAAATGAGCCTTAATGTGAAGCTACTCCAAAACCAGACTACTTGAATCTCAACAGCCAGCTATTTGCAAAGCACGTTGTGTCTATGATTGATCTTAAGCACATGCTGGATGAAATACATAATGATGATTAAAAATTAAACAGTGCTTCACCTACGGAATCAACTGGTGTCAATTTAGAGAGCTAACATTAATTATCTATGAGTCTGCAAGACCCGTTCCAGATTTTATTTTTTTGAATTTTTAATAACCCAACGAGAAAAGCGTGAAATGAAGCCTTCGTTATTAAAAGCTCAACATCAAGGCCACGCTTTTCAAAATTACTGTGCACATGTCCATCTGCTCAACAAGTTCAGTTTCAGTGCTCCTAAATAAGACACGTTTCACACCATAAAAAGTATAATATCTTTACAGAGTAGTCTGACTTAAACGGAAATGTATTTTGAAACTTGTAAAATACAAGTAAATTGTATAAATCAACGTATCTCATTTAATCTGTTTGCTAAACTTTAAACTAAAACTAACTCAATTTAAAGTACATTTTCAATAAGTGCTATCAATGTCAGTCGCAAAGTAAAATATATATATTTTTAATTTCCAATGCTAAAATACAGTAGATCCCTGCTATTCGCGGGGTAATGTTCCAAGACTCTCCATGAAAGGGCAATAAAATGCAAAAAGACAGACCTATAAAAAGCCCTAAAAATGCCAATTTGTGAATCTCTACTTGTCTAGGATGTACCCTGCCTTCCGCCCAGTGTGCAGCTGGGCGGAAGAGAGGACCAAGCGGTAGAAGAGGGATGGATGGATGGATGGATGGATGGAAGGATAAAATAGGGGTTTCTAAAATTTTTACGCCGAGGGCAGCATACAGACATATAAAAGAACACAGGGGGCATTTTAAAATTATTTATTTTGTAAAAAGGATTTAGAAAAAAACACGATTACTCTCAGCAGTAATTAATTACGCATATTGAATAAATTGTTAATAAGTCAATACATTTTGGGACAGTAACAAATAATAAGTAACTGTAATTAATTACTCTTTAAATTATTTTTATTAACACTGGTGGGGTATGAAACAAAAATAAATGTTACGCTTAAAGCTGCATTGCGCCAGGTTTTCAGGACAATTGTGGTAATTTCAACCAAAAACAATATTTTTTCGGTTTTCTATAAAAATTATTGAGTCGTAAATGTTTATTGTTGCAGCTATATATATATATATATATATATATACACACTACCGTTCAAAAGTTTGGGGTCACATTGAAACGTCCTTATTTTTGAAAGAAAAGCACTGTACTTTTCAATGAAGATAACTTTAAACAAGTCTTAACTTTAAAGAAATACACTCTATACATTGCTAATGTGGTAAATGACTATTCTAGCTGCAAATGTCTGGTTTTTGGTGCAATATCTACATAGGTGTATAGAGGCCCATTTCCAGCAACTATCACTCCAGTGTTCTAATGGTACAATGTGTTTGCTCATTGGCTCAGAAGGCTAATTGATGATTAGAAAACCCTTGTGCAATCATGTTCACACATCTGAAAACAGTTTAGCTCGTTACAGAAGCTACACAACTGACCTTCCTTTGAGCACATTGAGTTTCTGGAGCATCACATTTGTGGGGTCAATTAAACGCTCAAAATGGCCAGAAAAACAGAACTTTCTTCTGAAACTCGACAGTCTATTCTTGTTCTTAGAAATGAAGGCTATTCTACAATATTGTTTGGGTGACCCCAAACTTTTGAACGGTAGTGTGTGTATATATATATATATATATATATATATACAGTCGTGGTCAACAGTTTACATACACTTGTAAAGGACATAATGTCATGGCTGTCTTGAGTTTCCAATCATTTCTACAACTCGCATACTTGTTGGTCACAAAAAACATTCATGAAGTTTGGTTATTTTATGAATTTATTAAAGGCCTACTGAAACCCACTACTACCGACCACGCAGTCTGATAGTTTATATATCAATGATGAAATCTTAACATTATAACACATGCCAATACGGCCGGGTTAACTTATAAAGTGACATTTTAAATTTACCGCTAAACTTCCGGTTCGAAACGCCTCTGAGGATGACGTATGCGCGTGACGTAGACCGGCGAACACGGGTATGCCTTCTACATTGAAGCCAATACGAAAAAGCTCTGTTTTCATTTCATAATTCCACAGTATTCTGGACATCTGTGTTCGTGAATCTGTTGCAATCATGTTCATTGCATTATGGAGAAGGAAGCTGAGCAAGCAAAGAAGAAAGTTGTCGGTGCGAATTGGACGTATTTTTCGAACGTAGTCAGCAACAACAGTACACAGCCGGCGCTTCTTTGTTTACATTCCCGAAAGATGCAGTCAAGATGGAAGAACTCGGATAACAGAGACTCTAACCAGGAGGACTTTTGACTTCAATACACAGACGCCTGTAGAGAACTGGGACAACACAGACTCTTACCAGGATTACTTTGATTTGGATGACAAAGACGCAGACGTGCTACTGTGAGTATGCAGCTTTGGCTTCTAAACATTTGATCGCTTCACCGTATGTGCGCAACTTTTTTTTGCGTATGTACGTAACTTTTTTAAAATATATAAGCTTTATGAACCTTGGGTTAGGTGAACGGTCTTTTGGGCTGAGTGATTGTGTGTGTTGATCAGGTGTTTGAATTGTATTGGCGTGTTCTATGGAGCTAGGAGCTAGCAGAGGAGCTAGGAGCTAGCGTAACAAACACGCAGGTGTTTTTATGCAGGATTAATTTGTGGCATATTAAATATAAGCCTGGTTGTGTTGTGGCTAATAGAGTATATATATGTCTTGTGTTTATTTACTGTTGTAGTCATTCCCAGCTGAATATCAGGTACCGTGAGTATGCAGCCTTGGCTGCTAAACATTCGATAACTTGACCGTATGTGCGCGTCACGTACGTAACTTTTTAAAAATATATAAGCTTTATGAACCTTGGGTTAGGTGAACGGTCTTTTGGGCTGAGTGATTGTGTGTGTTGATCAGGTGTTCGAATTGTATTGGCGTGTTCTATGGAGCTAGGAGCTAGCAGAGGAGCTAGGAGCTAGCGTAACAAACACGCAGGTGTTTTTATGCAGGATTAATTTGTGGCATATTAAATATAAGCCTGGTTGTGTTGTGGCTAATAGAGTATATATATGTCTTGTGTTTATTTACTGTTGTAGTCATTCCCAGCTGAATATCAGGTACCGTGAGTATGCAGCCTTGGCTGCTAAACATTTAATAGCTTGACCGTATGTGCGCGTCACGTACGTAACTTTTTAAAAATATATAAGCTTTATGAACCTTGGGTTAGGTGAACGGTCTTTTGGGCTGAGTGATTGTGTGTGTTGATCAGGTGTTCGAATTGTATTGGCGTGTTCTATGGAGCTAGGAGCTAGCAGAGGAGCTAGGAGCTAGCGTGGTGTGGCTGTTTCAAGATGCACAATAAGGAGGCACTTGAAGAAAAACGGGCTGCATGGTCAAGTGGCCAAAAAGTTAAATGTTGTTCTCATCACTCCAAATTACTTTGTTCCAGAAGTTTTGAGGCTTGTCTCTGTGCTGTTTGGCATAATGTAAGCGGGATACTTTGTGACATTTGCGCAGAAATGGCTTTCTTCTGGCGACTCGACCATGCAGCCCATTTTTCTTCAAGTGCCTACTTATTGTGCATCTTGAAACAGCCACACCACAATTTTTCAGAGAGTCCTGTATTTCAGCTGAAGTTTATTGTGGATTTTTCTTTGTATCTCAAACAATTTTCCTGGCAGTTGTGGCCGAAATCTTTGCTGGTCTACCTGAATCCCTCATTTTCCACTTCTTAATCAGCGTTTAAACACTGCTGATTGGCCTTCTCAATTCCTTGGATACCTTTTTATACCCCTTTCCTGTTTTATGCAGTTCAATTACCTTTTTTTTTCACAGATCCTTTGACAATTATTTTGCCTTCCCCATGACTTAGAATCCAGAAACATCTGTGCAGTACTGGATGAAAGATGCAATGGTCTGTCAGAAGCCCAGAAACTCACTGACCTTTTATACACACACATTAATTACAAACAAACATGTCACAGGTGAGGATTGGAACCTTGATTAGCCATTCAAACCTGTTTGTGTCAACTTTTGTGCATGTTATCAGATCAAAGTCACTGGGGTATGTAAACTTTTGATCAGGGTCATTTGGGTACTTTCTTTTGTCATTTTGATTTAAAAAGAGTAAACACAGTTGTTTGCCAATAAATAGCTTCACACAACCATTAAGCATGAGTGGAAAAAAGGTTTTTGTGTTATCATTCATATTCTCTGAAGAATGGCCAAGAAATCATAAATTCTCCCAGGGTATGTAAACTTATGAGCACAACTGTACATATGCATGTATACACATATATACTGTACATATACATGTATACATATGTATACATATACATGTATACATATGCATGTGTAAATGTATTTTTAAATGTATTAAAAATAAAAATCGCAAAAATCACATGTACATAATAAGTATTCAGACCATTTGCTCAATACTCTGTTGATGCACCTTTGGCCACAAGCTTGGCACACATATCTTGGGCAGTTTCGCCCATTCCTCTTTGCAGCACTTGTTTAAATTTTCTTTTAAAATGTATTTCAATGTACCGTGAGCCAATAAAAAAAAGAGCCCTTCGGTTACATTTTGGACATTCCCGCTCTGCAGACTTTATTAAACACAGTTATTAAACATATTCTATAAGCAGTTTTATGCAATGATAAACAATTACAGGGATACTGTATACACTACAGCAGGAGTCACAAAACAGCGGACAACAGTCCGAGTATGAACCCAGCAACAATAGTCAATTAATAATTAGAATTTTAAGTTTTGACCAGAGTGCTTCTTTCTATTTTGTCCAGTGCAGCTTTTGTAGACATTAAGGTACTGGTTCATCAGATCAGGAATTAGACTGACCGTTTGCATTACCCAAAATACTACTCGCCCAATTAAATCTGTGTTTTTCCCTGATCTGTATTTGGACCTATTTGAATTTTAGTTAAGGACTCTTGGTATACTGCATTATACTTCCAAAAAGTGCAGTTACACATCACGTCTTGCTAAAGCATCTACCTGCTAGAATTACCATATTTTTCGGACTATAAGTCGCAGTTTTTTTTCATAGTTTGGCCGGGGGTGCAACTTATACTCAGGAGCGACTTATGTGTGAAATTATTAACACATTACCGTAAAATATCAAATAATAATATTTAGCTCATTCACGTAAGAGACTAGACGTATAAGATTTTGTGGGATTTAGCAATTAGGAGTGACAGATTGTTTGATAAACGTATAGCATGTTCTATATGTTATAGTTATTTGAATGACTCTTACCATAATATGTTACGTTAACATACCAGGCACGTTCTCAGTTGGTTATTTATGTATCATATAACGTACACTAATTCAGCCAATTGTTCACTATTCTTTATTTATTTTAAATTGCCTTTCAAATGTCTATTTTTGGTGTTGGGTTTTATCAAATAAATGTCCCCCAAAAATGCGACTTATACTCCAGTGCGACTTATATATGTTTTTTTCCTTCTTTATTATGCATTTTCGGCCGGTGCGACTTATACTCCGGACTTATATAACGAAAAATACGGTAGTTGAGTGAGCAAATATGCAGTGATGCTTAGCCAAACTGCAAATAGGCGGGGATGTACTATAATAGCTAAAATAGACTAAGTGTATTTGGGCTACCATCCAGGTACGATGCTGTCTTTTTCCCGAAAGAATGCACTTCAGCATAACACCTTTATAATGACTGTGAAAACATTACTGCTCTGCACAATATAATCAACTCCAAAAGTTGAATGGTGTAATTATAATGTGGAATGTTTATCCCATACTCTGCTGGCAAGAGGTATTAGAATCAATCTCATGCATTTTTGTTTGCATAACATTTCAGTTCCGAGAGAGTTTTGGTTAAAAGCCAGCCACAGATTAGCCCTTCAGCTAGCACAAGTGCTAACAGGTGCAGCAAAGCCATGTGCTTTTGCAAGAAGATTCACACAGACTTCCTTGCACAGCTCGCTTCTACTTTCCTAGGCATGTTTATGACTGCACCTCCTGCGGTGGCCCTCGGGCAAGGAGAAAAACAAGACAGCCTGACAATAGTGCAAGCTTTTGAAAGTGGGAACTTTCTAAGGAGAGCGTTATAATAACAAAATGAGTGGGGGAAATGCATATAACAATATAAAATGCAATAGTCAAAAAAACAAACCGCATGCACGCTCCAATAAATTCATGAAAAGGTGTATCACCCAACTACACAGAAGGTCAGCAGGCAGTTTCCTGTACAGCAGTGGTCCCCAACTACCGGTCCGTGGATCGATTGGTACCGGGTCGCACAAGACATTTAAAAAAAAAATAATAATAAAAAACTTTTATTTTTTATTAAATCAACATAAAAAACACAAGATACACTTAGAATTAGTGCACCAACCCAAAAACCCTTCCCCCATTTATACTCATTCACACTCATTCGCACAACAGGGTTGTTTCTTTCTGTTATTAATATTTCTGGTTCCTACATTATATTTCAATATAGATCAATACAGTCTGCAGGGATACAGTCCGTAAGCACACATGATTGTTTTTCAAGCGTTGACCGGTCTGCAGTTACAAAAAGGTTGGCAACCACTGCTGTACAGCACATGTTGACACACAAGAACCCTTGGAGACAATTACAGTCCACTTTCAAACCTTGACCTCAAAGAAAATAACCAAAGTAACATAAGGCATTAAAGTAAAGTGAAGTGAATTCTATTTATGCAGCGCTTTTTCTCTAGTGACTCAAAGCGCTTCACATTGAGAAACCCATTATCTACTTTTAAGCTACATTTACACCAGTGTGGCTGGCACTGGGAGGAAGGTGGGTGAAGTGTCTCTTTCCAAGGACACAACGGGAGTGATTAGGATGGCTGAAGCTAGATTCGAACCCGCAACCCTCAAGTTTCAGGTCGGTCGCTCAACCATCTGAGACAGTGCTGTCAGCAATAAGGCTCTCATGTTACAGAGAGTAACTCAACATTTTACAGCAGGCATCACATGATTTCATAACATGGAAATTGAGAAGACACAGGAGTTTATGAACCTGTCGTTCACTTAAGGATATTTGCTTTGATATTCTGTCGCAGGGGTACATTTTTCCTTTCTCTGTGAAAAGTATATTTGGAGCTTTCCAATGACCAGAGGAATTTAAAAGAAAGCCTGCCCTGTAATTTCCTTAAAACATATTGAGGGCAAGTTAAAAGTTTATGTATTAATAGTCCAACACAATTAGTCAACCCCCATGTGGCTTTCACTTTTCTGGAAATATCTTAAGAGTTGTGTTTGCGGGGACGGTTCACAATCTACATTGAAATGATTCCCAAAGGTGTTTTATGGGTTTCAGGCAAGAGCTCTGTAAGTTATTCCTTACCAACCAGCGCCAACTATGCCTTTATGAACTCCAATGCAAATGTCTATGAAAACACAATTGCAGGGTAGTTTTTCTTCACCAAGTTAGCAAGTCGAAATGAACAGTTTTATTCTTCACAAAACCTTGACAAATATTGACAACAACAAAAATAGTTAGTTTTGTTGTTCACAACACTTTTTCAAAGTATTGTAAACAACAAAACTGTAACTTCAAGTTTGATGCAGTAATATTTACACCATTGCAAACTAGGCATGGACAATATTACTTTTTTCAAGTCGTTTCCGAAACAAAACTGTCGGCTTTTCAGGACTGATACCGATAAAGTAATTATGTCTATGGCTGTTCTCATTCAGCGAGGTCATTGTATTCTCAGGGAAATCTCAATCAATCGCAACTGAACTGTTCAGTTTGTCTTAGAAGGCGTTGCGCCTCTAATCCGAGCAGGCTTATTAATCAGTTCATAATCATATACTTATGAGCAGTTATTGTTCATATACTTAGATTGTTCAGATCTAATCTAATCCAGTTGTGATCAATTGAATGCCCTGAGAATAATAATATATATATATATATATATATATATATATATATATATATATATATATATATATATATATATATATATATATATATATATATATATATATATATATATATACATATATATATATAATGTAAGAAAAAGTGGTTATGCATAAAACACCAGGTAAGTCTGCTAATAGGTGTTATTTTGCAGTCCCTATAAACACACCCTCATAATACCCGTATGTTTAAGCACTGATAGCTGTAATTCATCAAGCGGTGCGGCTTCATACCTTACCAAAGTCGTACTAAAACAGATTTTTGAGCGCCATGTGTAATGTTCTATATTCTCAATGGAACATTTAAAGTTTTGGTGTTGTTAACTGCCGTCATCTTGCAGTCTCCACATATCTCTTATGTCTAACTGCCATCTACTGGTCACACTTATCATTACACCATGTACCAAATAAAATAGCTTTGCGGTCGATAAGCACAACCACAATTATTCCATACATTAGGCCCACCAGGTTATAAGGCGCACTGTCGATGTTTTAGAAAATGAAAGGATTTTAAGTGCACGTTACAGTCAGAAAAATACGGTACTGTATTCATTATGCACCAGCTGTTTGGTTGTAACGTGCATCTTAGTTGTAGTTTTCGTTAACAAATTTGTAAGTGTTGATATCGCCAGGTAAAATCGTTAATCATTAGCATGTCAATAGCAAAGCCAATGTATATAAGCATTGTGTAGAAACGTGGAGCATTCCTTTACTTAAGTTTGTGCGTGTTTTGAGTCAATTTCATTGTTAAAATTGAATTTTGCGACATTACCTAAAGGTAGTTTGGCGGAGTCCGCTTTCAGTGCTGCTGGAGTGACCGTCATGTGCCGAAGTGCAAAAAGCCATTAGAGTTGGCGACCAGGCGTGATGTCACGCGCAACCCAGGTACCGTAACATGACACCTTTGGGACCGGCGGGTTTCGGTATCTGCCAAAAAAGTACCGGATTCGGTACCCATCTCTAGTTGCTACAAACCATTTTTAAGGGTGTCTCAATTACTGTCGATATTCTACCATTCCTAGGTAGCCTTGGAATCTAACACCCACAAATGGCAGGGATCTACTGTATATTGGTTAAGTCAAGGAGATTGGAGTAGTAAATATATTCTTTATAAATATTTCGGTATTTAATTTAATTTTAACATTAGGGTATTTGTGTGCAGAAAAAACATTTTGTTTGTGAACACACAGCATTGACGGAGGGCCGTTGAAAGTGCCAGCGTCATTCAAATATGTATCCTGGATTGCATTATTCATGCACAGACCGCAAGAGTTTGAGTGGTAAGGGAATGATGTTGTATATAAATCAATACTCTCCCCCACACACTGAGTTTGCAAAAGCATCTGATAGCATATTTACTGGAGTGTGGCAAAAAAGCTTCTGCGAGCTATGGTTCAATCCATTTCCCAAAACATGACAGGCACATCAGGAAATATTTGAAGCAAGCAGTAAAGAAAATATATTCACTGATTCAGAGGACTATTTTGAAAACACTATTAATTCCTCTCCGCGTAAACTGATTTGCAACTGAAATATCTGCAAAAAAGATTGCAGCTTATAACACTGGTTGCAGTAACAAACTTTGTCAAACATTTCTAGTCCGAAATTTAAACAGGAAGAGCACGGAGACATCAAAGAATCATTTTACTTAAGCATATCAGGTTTTTGGCACTGTAACGTCAAGCCAACAGTACTTGAATGTTTTCAATTACCCACAGTAGGAGGTTATGATTTCATCAGTGCATGTTTGTTTGGTCTGTTATTTCTATTACGCAACACAGTTATCATTTTTAACTGGCGGGAGGAGCGTTCACATTTATTAAACCAGATGTCAACGTTCCAAGCCCTGTGCTTATATGTATGCACAGTGCTGAAGCACAATTCTTACACCTATGATTGGGACCCAGAGCACTCACAGTAGTCAATCCAAACCTCAAGTGTCAAGTGTGTAAAAGCAGGGTATAATTTTCTAGTGTGATTGCGTCTAAATACTGATGAGATATATTCTGTCAAAGATTAATAGTGTTGAAAGCATGGGTTGCATCCCTTGGCACCCTGTCTTCCAATATATCCCAGGCAGGAAGTTGCTGAGCTTCCATGTTACTGAGGTAATAACAATCCAGACTGTAATCTCTGAGCCTGCAATGGCAGAACGTCACTCACTTCCTCCTCATGTCAGATACTTGTGGTCGTCAGCAGCTATCTTGTAATACAAAGAAGTCAATCTAGAAAAATGCAACTTGGCACATATGATATTTGACTGGTGACAATCATAGCAGTTTGGAAAACGTGTACAAATTGTGTTTAAACTAAACTCGATTTCCTCTATTAGGAACTCTGTATGGGGTACCAGCGGGGCTTCTTGTTGACTTTATGCAAATACTTACAGACACAAAAGGCAAATTTGTCTTAGACAAGGACATTCGGGGCCAGGAAAACAAACAACAAACATGGAGAGAAAAGACAGCAGCCAATTGTATCGATTCTGTACTGCACTACAGCAGATTTTGAGGACCTTAGGACACAATATGGCAAGATATTGAGTAAATCTTGGAATTTCACATTGCATGTTTATGCCAAATACAGTCTGGGCTCTTTCAAACAAAGAAAAACCTGAGCCTGAAATAATAAATCTTATCAACTTAATCTGGGTATGCACCTCTGTGACAGCATTTCAAACATGTTTTATGTATATTTTTAACCTGGGTAATAAAACCATATTCAAGCTAGAATTAGTAAGATCCTGCCTTTCTCCAAAATCACAACTATCTGGTACGGAAGGGATTCATGACCCCATTCCTGGGTGGATCTGATGTGAGAGGAAGTTAATCATTTTGCAATGGAGTCTGCTGAAAATTATGAAAAACGCCACCCTACATAGCAACTGATGTTGTGGTCAAAGTAGGAATTGCCACAAAATGCATATTAAGATATTCAACACTGGTGGTTAAAGTGGATAGCCAGCCCGGGGGAATTGATGGACTGCAAAGCTTGAGACGTTCCTCTGTGTTTAGTTTATCAGGTGATTGTGCGCAGATTAGCAAGATCTTGTGAAGTCTACACTATTTTGCTGCACGGCGGACCCGCAACAGAATGGCGTTGGGGATTACCGGACAGCAAATGGTGGTGCCATTCCGTGTCGGTTATGTTTCGCTATTGATCTGCATTCAGTGGAATTCCAAGGTTACAGACTGCAAAGAAGTCATCCACTAAGAATGTGTTACCCAAAAATAAAAAGAAGAACTGGTTATGTTGCATTTCTTTACCTATTGTTTCAACACAACATGGGTGCAGGTTCCACTTAGGGAGCAAGGACATGTCCTATCAGATTCATTATGTTAGCCCCCCCTCTTTTCCTATGTGATGTGACAAACCGCCAGTAAAAAGAGGAGTAACATTCTGTTATTTAAACTAATTTACATTGCAGTGCATGTAGAGTCTGACGTTTGGGTGCTATGCCAGTGGTGCGTTCAAGGTGTACACAAATGTCTGAATTTTAATCAGAAAGAGGAACTCGTAGCTACGGTTAGACCATTGTCTGCTATGACCCTTTGGTGGACCAGGAGAGACACAGCCACCGAAGAATGTTTAACCTACTCAGTGGCCTAGTGGTTAGAGAGATCGGTAGGTTGTGAGTTCAAAGGTGCGGCACCGCTGCTGCCCACTGCTCCCCTCACCTCCCAGGGGATGGGTCAAATGCAGAGGACAAATTTTACCACACTTAGTGTGTATGTGACAATCATTGGTACTTTAACTTTTAACTTAATTGCTTCATTAAATAGGCTGTTTGTAACATTTACGCGGATGCCTAGAAGGCGCTTACTTTTGAGCTTAAGTATTGTAATACTCTGCCCAATTCTGGCTTGTAGCAATGAGGTAACTACGCCCATATGTACCGCACAAACACACACTTCAGCTATGAGTGTGGTCAGCTAATGATAGCGATTTAGCAAAGTTTAGCTACTAATGTTTGCTATCATTAAATGTATATTCTATGACTGCAAAATATTAGTTGCTTATTTTGGACTACTTATGCATAAGGTTCTTCCATCCATCCATCCATTTTCTACCGCTTATTCCCTTCGGGGTCGCTGGAGCCTATATCAGCTACATTCGGGCGGAAGGCGGGGTACATAAGGTTCTAAATCGATTAATTCAGATTTAATTTGATTCGGTCTATACTTAAATATTGAAAATGTCTCAAATAGAAATGTATCTGTTTTTTTCTCTTCACCATAAAAAAACACTCTGGACAGTTTAAACGTCCTCCAAAGTTGCAAAAGTGAAATTTCTAAATAAAGAAGTTACAGGGGAAAATGTACTTGTACTGCAACATTCCATCGCTGCAAATTTTATTAAGGTATTGTTTCTTCAAGGGCAAATAATACTGTAAAAACAGTATGTACGATATTTTTCTGAGAGTCTTATTTTGTTAGCACATTCAAACAGGATGTAACAAACAGCAATTTTATTGTTCAGGGTGGAAGTATACGTTTGGTTTTTCTGGCGCACTTGACATTGCTCCAGCTAGTCGATATTATTATGCGTTGTGAATCAATATTACTGAACTATAGAATATTTTGTTCTATATTCGATCAAATAGATAATTTTACCCAGCCTGAGTCACTTGGCAATTTAAAGGGGAACTGCACTTTTTTTGTAATTTTGCCTATGGTTCACAATCATTATGAGAGACAAGAACACATATGTCTTTGTTTTTTACGATTTTAAAGATGATTAAAAAAAACGCTTAAGAGATGCGGTTAATGGGAGTCACCGTTGTAGCCTTCGAAGCCCTCTAAAACAACTTCAAAAACACGTTCATAACAATATCTACCGTATTTTGATAAGTGTATTAATTTCCGGGACCGATTTCTTTAGCGCGCTGATTTCTGTTTTCATAGCAGCGCACGTCTGACTTCCGGCAACATGTGTGTGTTTCTACTTCCAGAATCAAACAAGTGTTTTGTAATCATGGCAGACTTGGTAACAGACAACAAAGACGACTATTTTGGGAAAAATGAGGATTTACCTTATACTTTTGCCGCTAAATATACTGCTGCTTATACAAGTGAGCACGAAGGAAGAGTGAGATGGAAGCCCGGAAAGAGAGGTGAAAAAGATGTTGACGCTATAAATATGGAACTTGGAGACAGCTATTTTGACATAAATGGATTGCTTACCCAAAATCAACAGGAAACATCCCCGGCCAGCTGGACCAGACGAACAACTGTCCATCGAGTGAGTCACTTTAATATCGATCATGATACATGCAGCACGCCATGCGTGTTAGTACAACTACAGTACATACACTGTCTGGCTAGCTCAGCTGTTTACAAACAAAAGATGAAATGCGGGCTAATACTGTACAGATACTGTAATATGATTGTTCATGTTTTTCAGTCAGTACAGATTGGTGTCGTATCGCATTGTGTTGTGCATTACAAACTCAAACACGTTTCATGTTGTCGTAGAAGATAGCTTATTTTTTGTTGTGGCTAGCTTTTACAGCTAATACCAAAGCATGCCAATGTGTTACAACGCTTGAAAAAGGGTTCTTCAGTGTTCGCTCTTACAATAACAATGTCGCTCCAGCTTGGTTATTATAAGGGTTACGGAATGTAAATAAAGTATTGTTGACAGTTTTTGAATGCATTTTTAAAGTGATTTAGAGGTAGAATTGATTGTTCCCATTAGCTGCATTGCTCGACACCTAGTACAAGCTGATTTTTATATGTTAGAAAGCGAAAAACACAAAAATCTTCTGTCTTCTTGTCTCTCATAATGATTGTGAACGATAGGCAAAATTCCCCCAAAAAAGTGCAGTTCCCCTTTATTTAGTTATTTTTTTGTCCTTTCCAGCTTCTCAGGCAAATCATATTGTTGATGTAGATGCCCGTATTGGCTGTACAAATTTACTTCACAAAAGAGAAGTGTGGGATACTTCTCTTGTTGCCTTATTTTTATTTGACTGTATTAAATGTATTTACATTATCATTTGGTGTAGTCGGGCCAGAGCACGAGGTGATAGAAAGAGAAAAAAAGGAAGACAGAGTGGGAAATTGTCGGGATAAGACAAAAACAACAACAGCAAACACAACAATAACAACAACAATAGAACAACATCAGCAAATAGGATATGTACAAATATGATAGTAAAAGTGATAGCAAAGAAGCAGTTAGTGAAATAAATAATAATACAGAAATGACAATGAACATTATTACACTACAAATGGAGCAATACAAATACCAACAGAAATAGCACTATTTATAATGAATAATAACAATAATTTACCTCTATTATCAGCAATACAATTGTTCAAATGCAACAATACATATATGTAATGATAACTTGAAATTAAGGCTGGGCGATATATCGATATACTCGATATATCGCGGGTTTGTCTCTGTGCGATATAGAAAATGACTATATCGTGATATTCGAGTAAAAGTTCTCACGCAGTTGCTTTTAGCTGCGGGCATTACACTCCAGGCTATTCTCACTCTTTCTTGTCTCTCCTTCTCACAAACAAGCACACTTGAAATACAAAAGAAAGCAGATAAACGGAGAGGAAGAAAGAGAAGCCAGCTATATTAACCTTGTAGATTGTTATAGTATCAATAGGTTAAGCTTTGTCAGTTTCCCATGCGTTAACAAGTTTACCCTAGGGTAACAACGTTAATATATGTTTGATGAAACGTGATTATATGCATGAGTGTATGTATGTACAGTATATGTACTTGTATATGTATATATGTATGTTTGTACAGTGAATGTATATGTACAGTATGTATATATGTATGTTTTTACAGTGAATGTATGTGTACATGTATGTTTATATGTATGTTTGTATACTGAATGTGAGTGTGGATGTACAAACTTTGAGTGTGTAGGTATGTACTGTATTTGTGTATGTATGTGGGAGCGTAGGTACCTATGTATGTATGTATGTATGAATTATATACCGTATTTTCCGCACCATAAGCCGCCCTGTGTTGTAAGCCGTACCTTCAATGAATGGCATATTTCAAAACTTTGTTTACCTATTAGCCGCCCCGTGTTATTAGCCGCACCTACGCTGCGCTAAAGGGAATGTCAAAAAAACAGTCAGATAGGTCAGTCAAACTTTAATAATATATTACAAACCAGCGTTCTAACAACTCTATTCACTCACAAAATGTAATGTGCAAAAGTGCAATCACAAAAATAGTAACACTCAAAATAGTGCCGAGCAATAGCAACATCAATAACTCAACGTTGCTCGAACGTTAATGTCACACAACACACAAAATAAACATTTAAAGCTCACTTTCTGAAGTTATTACTCATCCACAAATCCCTCGAATTCTTCTTCTTCGGTGTGCTTCACTTGTTTTTTGACACCATCTGTGATGTGGACGCGCATGGAGTCGTAGATCAACAGGGACGGAGCTGCGTGAAAAAAGTCACCCGGTCTCTTCGCTCATCTTTTCTTCATCCATCCATCCCTTCGAGTTAGCTTTTATGATGACGCCGGCTGGAAAGTTCTCTTTTGGCAAGGTCTTCCTTTTGAATATCACCATGGGTGGAAGTTTCTGGCCGTTAGCATGGCAAGCTAGAACCACAGTGAAGGACGACTTCTCATTCCCTGTGGTGCGAATATTCACCGTACGTGCTCCCGTTGTATCCACAGTGCGGTTCACATGAATATCAAAAGTCAGTGGAACCTTGTACGCGTGTCTTTTAGTAGGAGCCATTTTGTGGTCTTTACAGAAACACACAAATGAAATGAAACGTAATATCCGCGCGCTGCTTCTTCTACGGGGGCGGGTGCTCACCTTGGCGGTTGCTTACAGTAGAAGAAGAAGCGCTTCCTCTTCTATGGGGGCGGTTGCTTACCGTAGAAGAAGCGCTTCCTCTTCTACGGGGAAAAAAGATGGCGGCTGTTTACCGTAGTTGCGAGACCTAAACTTTATGAAAATAAATATTAATATGAATCCATATACAAGGCGCACTGGGTTATAAGCCGCACTGTCAGCTTTTGAGAAAATTAGTGGTTTTTAGGTGCGGCTTATGGTGCGGAAAATACGGTATGTATGTATGCAGTTCCTCTTTAAATGCACATGCTCATGCGCTCTTATCTCATGAAACAGCTCTCAATGGCATACACGGCTACTACTTATTACTTCTGTATTATTATTATTATTATAGTGGTAGCTAACTTACGAGTAATTTTAGATACGAGCCGTCTATCGGCTTTTATTAGGCTTTAAGTTGCGAGCATAATTTGAGTTACAAGCCCATCTCTCCACCGGTTGAAGTAATATCTGTCGCAGGGTTTAGTCGTTTAAGCAATCAAGATTAATACATTGTTATATTGTTACACCTCAGTAACACCACCATCGTCGACACGAGAAACAAACATACGTTTTCATAACACAGGTGAGATGCGCATTTGAGCGCTTCCCAGGGATCAACACAATTCTGCCCTCCAAACCCCTGAACTGAGAAAGTTAGTGCAAAGGAGAAGAAGCGCATGACTAAATCAGAGAAACAAACTATTAAAAACAAGTTCTTCCGGTTAACAGCCGACACAGCCCCACCGCTGTGTCAGTCCGCATCACAAGTGGCAGCAGACAGCATCCGTGGGATGTAGCCACACACGTCCAAGTGACAATAATTGAAGTGTTTCAGTTGTTCTATCTCGTCCTGACTCAACACACTGAGCATTACCTTTGTTACACAGACATAAATAACGCTTGTGGTGAACTATGACCTCTCCGGTCCGTGTGCAACATAAACAATGGTTTCGTAATTCCTATTGTTACACGACGGTGAAGTAGCCCGCAGAAGACACTTACAAAAGTCCTCAGAGTAAATACGGAACAATATTATAACATTATTTCATAAAACTACTGTATTTGTTCTTGGTATTTGCTATTGTAATTATTTTCAAACAATACTGTCAAATAGTTTTTATTTTTAAAAAGCATTTTACATGTTAAAATGGTGATATTTTGGGATGCTCTTTTATGTATGGACTAGGGTTGTACGGTATAGCGGTACTAATAAAGTACCGCGATACTAATTGATATAAATCGGTACTATACTACCTTTGAAAAGTACCGGTACTGTTCTTTCATCAAGGTGCCGCGGTGCGGCGGTGACTACAGAGCCGAGGCGCATGATGTTGAGTGTGTCAAAACGCACACACAAAGTGCATACAAGCAATAACATCGTGGTGGGGAAGCATGGCAAAAAACAACAATTCTACTGGTTAATAAAGACGGTGCGTGAAGCGCAATATGGAGATATTTAGGCTTCAAAACTAGCGATAAAAGGTGACACTTTAAACAAGGAAGCGCCGCGCTTCAAGTGTTGCTTTAAAAACATGCATTGCCAAATGAGGCGATTGGTATTACCACCTTTGCTTCAAACTTAAGTAAACATTTAAATACTAAGCATTCAGATCTGCACAAGGAGTTATAGAGAGTGACAGGTAATAAAGTTGTTGTTACACCTGTCCTGCTGTTCAGCTCCGGTGCAGACCGTAGTAGAGGAGCACAGGGCAGACGTTCTCTTTCGTTCACTTTACATCACAATGGGTCTGTTAAGCTCTGCTTTAAAGTCAGAATTTATGACAATCTGGTTGCTTTATTGTTAGTTTTGCAGGACACAACCAAACCCATTCATCACTTTACTGCGCAGTGCAAGCGCTACCGCTGTCTCTCTTTGCTCGCACCACTCACTCAGTGACGTCACTCAGCCAACACATTGCCTTTCTCACAAACACACATACACTACATTTATAAGTTAACAGCTCTTCTGTTGTGCACATGTAGATACGTAGATGCGCACACAGCTGCTCGGCTTAAAGCCAAATATTAGCGGAGTTACAACCGCCCATCTAACGTCAACTCGTAAAATGACTGAATTTGGTAACAAATTGCTACAATTTGTGCTTTATCTTTAACAAATGTGTGTTTTACCTGCTACATGGCTTATCTGGGTACATTTATCCATACCATACCAGGATTGGCAACATACCAGGCAACATACAGCACACACCAGGATTGGCAACCATAAATCATGAATCATTTGATATAATGTAAAAGCTTTTTTATTATATTTTAATCTACCAGGATCGGCAACCATAAATCATGAATCATTTGATATAATGTTAAAGCTTTTTTATTATATTTTAATCTAATCCTTGATTATGGCAGACTATATACAATACGGAAAATTGTAAATAGTTATTTGAGTGCAATAAGAAAAACACAATGTGTTTAATGCCCTTTAATTTATATTTTAACCTTCTAAAATTGCTCTTTGAGTGCAATAGGAAACATGTTTATTGTATTGTAAGATTTTCTGTTAAAATAAAGCCAAAATTGACACTTTTTCATAGTTCCCTTTATCTAGAAATGTATTGAAAAGTATCAATATACATTTTGGTACCGGTACCAAATTATTGGTTTCGGGACAACCCCAGTATGTACGTATGATGTTTACACTTCAGTTATTATAAACAATTATATATTGGACAATTTGCATTAAGGCATAAAGAGAAAAAATAATTTGCTGACAGCTTGGGTAAAAAAAAAATTTCCCCTGCAAAACAAATAGTTTTTGGAAAAGGGAGACAATTAGGATATAACCCTTGTCAGGTAAGTCAAAGAAAGAAGCGGTCTAAAATCCTCCTCATATTGTCTGTATCAGTGCTCCAGGAGTCAGTTATGGAGAAAGGGGCATGTTTTATGATTTGAGCAGAACAAAACCCCAAAGTGGTATGTACTTTGTAATAAAAAAGGGCCTGGCAGTCAATTTCCCAAAGAGTATTAGCTGAAGTGTACGGAGAACAGCAGTGAAATTCCAAACAGTGCAGCAGACCCTTTTCGGCAGCCAGATGGTTCTGCTGAATGTATTTTTCATGCTGTTGAAAACCCTGTGACTGAGGTTTGCTTGGTTGTCATCCAGTGCCTGGGGAACGATGGGCTGAATGCGTTCTACACACAAATGCTGAATCGCATGATGTTTGACCTCTGCGCTATGGCAAACTGCCCAGTGAGGAGAAGGGAGGAATGTGAGAAAGAGGAGTGTGTTAGTGTGCGACTGAGGTTGTGCAGAGAGAGTGAGAGATGGAGAAAGTGTGTACATATACGTTGATAGAACATAAATCGAATTCCCCACACAAGGACATTTACTCTACAGTCCTGGCCTGCAAATCATACTGTCGGATGCAGAATTGGGGAAATATGACGAAGAAAAGAATTTGTGCAACATTAAATAGAAAGAGAAAGAGCAGGGGGGAAAAATAGTACTAACTGGGCAACTTCAGTTTCCCTGGAATGTGTGTGTGGCTTTCTGTCAGGAAGGGCTTTCAGCATATAAATATCACATTACCACACAAGGAAACACAGGCATCAGATTTAGCTCCCTACCAGCCTAAGAAGCACTGGAGCTCCACTCTGGAGGGCAGAGACAGAGCTTGCTCTAATGCAATTCCATAGAAAACACTTCTATTGCAGATAAGTGGCTTTAGGCTTGCACTGATGTGATGTGTGTACAGTATGTAAGCCTAGGGCTGGGTGATATGGCCTTTTATTAATATGTCGATATTTTTGAGCCATGTCACGATACACGATATATATCTCGATATTTTGCCTTAGCATTGAATGAACACTTGATGCATATAATCACAGCAGTATGATGATTCTATGTGTCTACATTAAAACATTCTTGTCACATACTGCATTAATATATGCTCATTTTAAACTTCCATGCAGAGAGGGAAATCACAACTAAGTAAATTTACCAAAACTGTATTTATTAAACAGTTATTAAGCAGTGGCACAAACATGCATGCAATTTCAAAACAGAAAGTGCAAGATTGTCAGAGACATTTTAAAACAAGCTATTAGTGCACTTTTGTGCATGATGTCAGTAAGATGACATATCAAAACAACATTAAAGTGCACTTTTTGTACAGAACGGCACTACAATAGTTTAAAACAAATAAAATGCACTTTTGTGCATTATGTCACACAAGATATTTCAAAAGCTGTAAAATAAAAATTAGCTGCATAATAGGAAATCAAATAGTGTATGTCCTTCGCTATGTGGTAGGTTACTGCGGACGTTATCTCAAATTAGTAGTGCTGCTACTTTTTGTAGCAACGCTTTTGCCGCATTCTTGACATATTACGGTTGTCTGTTCAACATCTTCCCGCTTGAAGCCAAACCACCGCCCAGACGATGGACCCCGTGCTGTTTTTCTTGTGAATTAATTCTTCCTCCATTTGTTACCAGATTCGCACCTTCTCTCTCTCGTATTACCACTCCGCTTGTACCACTTGCTACCGCTAACTTTACCCATGCTGCTACCTCTGCTCCGCGAGAGCGTATGACGTTGCACGCGCGACAGTATGTGACGTATGTAAAAAGGTGCCCTTGTTTTATGTCTCAGGGAGAAGGAGATACAAGAAAGAGTGGAAAAAAGCCTGTAGTGTAATGCCCGCAGCTAAAACCAACTGCGTGAGAACGTATACTCACGATATAGTCATTTTCTATATCGCAGAGACAAACCCGCGATATATCGAGTATATTCGATATATCGCCCAGACCTATATAAGCCTATGGTTTTAGTTATATGGCTCCAGTGTTTGTAATAATGGTGTTAGTAACGTTATTTTTACTAGTAACGTGTAATGTAATTAATTACTTTTATGTCCGTTACAACGCCGTTAGCAATTGCTTCATGTAACGTGGCACGCTACTTTTGGTGTGGTTTTATGTCAATAAGACAGCGTTATAAGTGCAGCAAGTTTCATGCAGGAAATATCTTTTTACCAGTGAAAGCAACAAGCAGCACCACACTAAAAGGAACTTGATATTAAATAGGAAGAGGCACCATCACACTGTGAAACAGCAGACAACAACATACGCACAAGTTCACATTGGGAATAATCATGAACAACAAATCAATGATTTAAGTGACAAACTTGCCATTCAAACTACACACCGGTACCATCAAAGCACATTCAATCTATTTATTAACCACAGGTAACACAATCTGGTGAAAAATGCCACTGCTAACTGCTAAAGCTAACAAACAGAGCTCCGTTGATACCCTCGATGACATCACACATCAGGCAACATGCCCCACCTTTTAAAACCACACACACACTGCTCCCATGAAACGTCACAACTGCGTATGCCAGATATTTAAATTGTATTTTTTATTTTTTTTAAGCGTATTAATTACTTCCCTATAGGTAATTAATTACATTTATTAAAGAGTAATTCCGTTTGTAATTCAATTACTTTTTTGGTAAATTAATGAGTAACTATAATTCATGACTTTTTAAAAGTAATTTTCAGAACACTGGATCAATGATGATACAGAGGGTTGACATATACACAATGATCTACTACAGGTTCAAATCCTACAGATCCGCATTGTATGAAAAGCAGATAAATTTTTTCCATAACAAATCATGCAAATCCGATCATTTGGTTCCAGACACACAAAAATATTAACACAAAACACATTTTATAAAGAATAATTATAGTATTGCATGCAGAAAACAATGTAAAATTACAAATTAAATGGGTGAAAGGACATTTAACATCACCTTTACCTTAGACCCCGTTTACACAAAGCCGGATAAAGTTATCCAGGGTAAATCACACCTAACCTTATCGGTGTCCACACACAACAATGCCACCGTTTAAGACCTCCGCCCCCCTCCGTCCGCCGGTGCAACGCGACCTAGTATGCATGCGCGAAAAGAAAAAAAAACGTCCATCTGCTCCAGTCGATGACTTTACTTCACTGTGAAGTTATTTAAAATAGCTATATTGTAAATAGTTTGCTGTGCATTTTACATTTGTTTGCTGTGTTTTGTGTGCAAGTTTTTAAATGAAAATGTATCTCATTTGAACATTATCCAGTGTTGGGGTATTTCAATGAACTGGAATCCAGTGTGCTGTGGGGCCCTATTGTAGTGAATCACACCTCAGCCTTCATACATGAATCAAATCTTTAATCGACATGAGAAAGTAGACAATGCGATAAACTGTTTGGGAAACTAGGGGGTGGTTCCATCTTTCAGCTGCGCGCTAATGGCGGAGTTAGCGAAGATGCGGGCATCATGCACAATGCCTGGCCATTTCACAGTCACATCCATAAAGCAATATTTGTAGTCACACACTGCCTATCACCATCACATCCACGGGAGGAAGGGACCAAGTTTTCCAGTAAGAAGAATAATAGCTGACTGTTCGAAAGTTCTCCTGGCGTCTGAGATGTGTAGTGTCCGAAATAGCTGCAATCGCCCGTTGCCTTCTCTTAAGGTATTGATTTGTGATTTCCAAAAGTGCCTGTATATGTAGAAGAAGGAGAAACACGGGTATGTCTGGATGATCCGCCTCCATCTTTGTTATGAAGCTGGCTGTGGCGCATTCTTTCTGATGTCACTTCCTGTGTGGGGCGCGGTCTTTCTGGTGTCACTTCCTCTCCGAACTCACTTTGTAAATGATCAATGAGTCCATACAAAGCTAAGAGGCGGAGATTCAAGACATACCCGGCTGACTTACCCGTGTAAAAATTTGTCCGAAGAGGGGCACCTTAAACAATGGTTTAGTGTGGCTGAAACGGGGCTTAGGCTAAATAATTATTCGTTTAAGGGGTTAAAGAACTTAGTGTGGACATGGCCTTAATGTATGACTGTTTTGCAGTCATACTCAATATAAAAAAAGCCCAGCAACTGAAAGACTATTAACTTTACACTCTTACACGCCTCATCAAGTGATCAGTGGACTGACAGCACAGGGAGCACAGTGCTTGATAGATCCTGCTCTGGCCTGAGAAAGAAGACAGTTTTTTTTCAATCATTTTGAGTGCGTTCTATGAACAACTAAACCATACACACATAATAAAAGATTCCCAGGCCATAATCATTATATAGTATTCCAACTTGAACTGTTCTCCATTCTTCGAAGGGACAGTCACCAATGTGTTGGATTTTTTTATTTTTTTTATTCAATTCTACTAAATGATATGCGGAAACAAACTAGTTTGTTACGTTAAACCGTACTTTTGGCAAAAACTTTCACCCAAAACGGTATCACATAAAACGTGGAGCTTACAAAAACCGGAGTAGTACAATTTTCCTCAGCATTTGTGAACTCATAATACTATTGTAGCACTGCTAATTATATTGTTGTGCTTACTGCTTATTAAGTGTATTATGTATTATAAATAGGCATGTTAATGCTAACACTCATTAGTTGTACTACAAACATGTTGTTATCCATCCATCCATTTTCGTCGCGGGGGTGCTGGAGCCTATCTCAGCTGCATTCAGGCGGAAGGCGGGGTACACCCTGGACAAGTGGCTTCCTCATCACAGGGCCAACACAGATAGACAGACTACATTCACACTCATATTCACACACTAGGGCCAATTTAGTGTTGCCAATCAACCTATCCACAGGTGCATGTCTTTGGAGGTGGGAGGAAGCCGGAGTACCCGGAGGGAACCCACGCAGTCACGGGCAGAACATGCAAACTCCACACAGAAAGATCCCGAGCGCAGGATCGAACCCAGGAACATGTTGTTATATATACTCCAAAGACATGCACCTGGGGATAGGTTGATTGGCAACACTAAATTGGCCCTAGTGTGTGAATGTGAGTGTGAATGTTGTCAATCTGTCTGTGTTAGCCCTGCGATGAGGTGGCGACTTGTCCAAGGTGTACCCTGCCTTCCGCCCGAATGCAGCTGGGATAGGCTCCAGCACCCCCGCGGCCCCAAGAGGGACAAGCGGTATAAAATGGATGGATGGATACTCAAGCGGGAAAAAAAGAGCGATTCATTTTAAAGATAATTAATCCAATTATTCTGACCTAAAATAAATACAAGAGAAGCTCCCTCACCTTGAGGAATTTTCATTTCAATTCATAAAACTATAATAGAGATAGATATACAACCAAAAGAAGTGGCTTTGGTGGTAATTTGACACTTTCTTTTACAGTGACATGTCAAAATATCTAACAATAAATCGGCCACTTCTATTTTTTATTATGCTGGTCTATGTGTGGACCTTGACGTGAGGTAAGATAAGGGAGAAATGTAACACACTGGTCTTGACCATTTGGCAAACAGCAGCCAGTAAAGCTATGTCTTAGATATGTGTCTATCTGATATGAAAAACCTGCTACACGCCAGCCCTCCAGACACCCGAGGTTAATAAAACATTGTTATCTGTGAAGTATTTGGCACCACAGACTGTATTGTCACGGAACAATAAAACCTTTTTTGCTGTGAAAATGTCCACAGAAGTGTCAACATTGCCACTAAAGGGAATTTGTAGTGATTTGATAGGGATATACTTTATGTCGAGATCACACATACAAAGGCCACTTTGGCCTTTTGCCCTGTTAGACATTCAATATAATCAATGCCGAATTTAACAGTCACTGGCTTTGCTCTTGGCATGCTTGTCCAAGAGATTAGACCTCTTTGACTTGTATTCACGGAGACATGTAGCTCGCCATCTGGTGATATGGCCCGTGGAACGTGAAAAGAAAGCAGATCTTTATAAGGAGTGTGGATTGATCCGATCAATTTTTTCACCACAGGAGCCAGTAGACAGTGCGATTAAGGCGCTGTATGGGATTATGAGTGCTGTGAATCACTATGACGACCAACACTACTACTCTGTGTGTAGACAAACACTGTAAAAAGATACAGCTCATTAAATCCTTTCAATAGCAACTGCCATGCTCATGTAATGCTCTTTTTGCAAGGCACTGGCTAAACACGACTAATTTATGCCTGTCATTACTCGAATCATTTCAACTTGTGAAATACCAAAACAAAACAACTCCCTCCCCCTATCACATCTTCCTGAGCCCTTGGCAGGTCAGATGTACATATCCACATTATTGCTCAGAGAGCACTGGGAGATAGGGGTGGAGAGACTGAGCACGAATCATAATGGCTGGCCAATTATCAGTCATAGGGGGGGGTGGGGGGGGTGGGGGGTTCTGGGCGGGCAGCGGGATTACCGGGAGAACAGATCAATACACCAGTCAGTTTCTAACGAGGGAAAGAATTGGTCCAAGTGTAGCAGATGGAGATCCTAGTGTGCCTGGGGTGTTTTTTCCCCCCACACTGTCTGTCAGCAGAATATTTACATTTTGGCGCTATAACAGTGCCCCAAATGGAGAATGAATGTAGCTTTTAAGTACCGTATTTTTCGGACTATAAGTCGCAGTTTTTTTCGGGGGTGCGACTTATACTCAGGAGCGACTTATGTGTGAAATTATTAACACATTACCGTAAAATATCAAACAATATTATTTAGCTCATTCACGTAAGAGACTAGACGTATAAGATTTCATGGGATTTAGCGATTAGGAGTGACAGATTGTTTGGTAAAAGTATAGCATGTTCTATATGTTATAGTTATTTGAATGACTCTTACCATAATATGTTATGTTAACATACCAGGCACGTTCTCAGTTGGTTATTTATGCGTCATATAACGTACACTTATTCAGCCTGTTGTTCACTATTCTTTATTTATTTTAAATTGCCTTTCAAATGTCTATTCTTGGTGTTGGGTTTTATCAAATAAATGTCCTCCAAAAATGCGACTTATACTCCAGTGCGACTTATAAATGTTTTTTCCCTTCTTTATTATGCATTTTCGGTAGGTGCGACTTATACTCAGGTGCGAGTTATACTCCGAAAAATATGTTTGTTTGTTTTTTTACAGAATTTTATGTATTTTTTTAAATATAATGTTACTTCATGGTAAGCTCATCTTTGCACATTCAGCTTTCTCTAAATGTCACATAAGCATTAAGAGCAACTTTAAAAGAGCCTAAAGAATAATGGCTTCACCATCCCCTTTTAACCTCCAGCTGCCAGAAAAGGCCTGTAAATCCTCCACTTCACCCCCTTCCCCCCACCAGCCAAGGAACCAGGCTATGTGCTACTATGCATTAACATTATACTCACATGTCAACTGACATGAATGTGAGCAGGCTTTAAGTGCCACGTTAAGCATCTAACAGTCTCTGTTGCCCCCCCCCCCCCATTTTTCAAAATGGCAAATGGAGAAACAAGCCAACTGTTCAGCGACATCGTTACACTTTTGGTGCTGTTGTTCCTCTGCTTTTTCTACATCTGCGCTGCCTTTTTTTCTGAGAGGCCTTGTGTGGGGTGAGGGGTATTATTTATGGCTCTTCTGTACAAGTGGACACACACACACACACACACACACACACACACACACACACACACACACACACACACACACACACACACACACACACACACACGCACACACACGCACACACACACACACATTTCCACACAGTCTTTCACGGGATGAAAGGGCAGTCACACAGCCTGCAAACATGATTTTACAGCCCTGGGTGGAATGAGTGGTGGAGAGAATGAGGCCAGAGTACAAAAGGGAAAAGCCCTAAAATATACAGCTTCCCAGTAGTCAGAATGCTCACTATGTAAGAGCGCTGACATTTTTCCCCCTACAAATCAGCCCACTTCTAAAAACTGACCAAGGTAGACCTATACTAGCACACTCGAAATGCCTGGGACAGTTTTTCTCACACCAGTGTCAAGTGTGTGAGGACTTAAATGGAACTGTAATGATTTTAATCTACATTTAAAACACTTCCTTGTATCGCATATGCGTTGGTGTAAACTTGTGTGAATCTTGCTCAACAGTCACTTTAATAACCCGTTTTTTAAGTCTGTCTGCAAGACGTTTTTTAGAGGCTTTCCCAGATGGCAAATGAAACCACGCCTGACCCTCTCTAAAAGGATCATATTTAATATTTTGAAAATGTACAGTTTAAATATATATCTTGAAGTTGTCCCCAATATTTTTATTTTTTTTAGACATGGTCAAATATAAAATTCATAAACGTTATATACAGGGAGATTCACCCGGTCACAACACTTAGTACACAGATCGATACTGAGAGTGCATTAAAAGAACCTGCATTTATGTCACTACATGCTGGACATCAATGTTATTATGCTCATGCCACGATTACATGAGAATCTTTACCTAATGTTCAAATAAGTATGTCCACCTCGTCACAACGTAGCCAGACTGCAGAACCCCACAAACAGAGGCATCCAAACTGCATGATGCAACGGCAAAATGCATGAACTTTATGATTGGACGCGTTGGCATTGTTCAACAAGAGCATCCAACATTTATAAGTCAGAAAAGATGAAAATCCATCATATATATCCTCTCATGTCTGAGGGTAGGAAATTGTGTTTTTTGATCGATATTATACATGCCCACTAATTATGTGTGTCATTATTTGGGATGTCCAGACACAGTTCCGATACAATACTGACAATGGAGCCTGAAAATATCAGTACAAAAATACATACTTTTATTATTTTTTAGTGTGGAATGTAAGAAAAGGCTTGATCACGTGAAATTACTCAAACAGAGAACAATGATAGGTATGAAAAACACTTACCTTTTTTTTATTAACCATCTGGGAGTGACTCAATCAGAATAATTTTTTTTGGCCAAGTAAGCTTAACACACAAGAAATTTGACTCGGTATACTGTGCAGTACTGTGTAGTCTTTTAAGTTGAAGTGGAGTGGTAATTGTTTTGTGGCAGCACCTCGTGACTACAGTAAATCAATAAGCTCATGACGCATAATACGCTTCTGCCTTCAAAACTTTGTATGTGAAAGTAATATGCTATCATAATTATTTGATACTTGTTTATATTTACGAATGTGTTTTAGAGTGCAATAATGTTAAATTTTGAGCTAAGCTGCCATGTAGCTGCTAGCTGCTATAACCTAAAGCCTACCATGTAAATGGCTTAGTTCAAATACAAGATTTAGATGACTAGATGTACAGATTTGCACAAATAAACACATTGCAGAACTGCTTGTATGGGAGCACTTATATTTGAGATTTTGCACGCAAGCCATTATAATCCAACACTTGTGCTTTACAGATATAGACATAATTTACATTTACATTATAATTTACATTTATAGACATAATATAATATATCTGTGTATATATTATTCTGTACACATATTATGTATATATTCGTATATATGTTAGATTTTTTTATCGCTATATTAGTCTATTTATACCTGCATTGTCCTTTCCATCCTTACATTTTCCATCATTGTAACTGAGCTACTGTGTTGAACAATTTCCCTTGTGGGTCATTAAAGTTTGTCTAAGTCTATAACGGACCAATATCCGGTCAGGACACCCCTAGTTATTTTGTGTGACATCTTAAATTAGTAAAATGTATGTACTTGATAGCATATCAAATAGTGTTAGCGGTTGCTTTTAGTATTAACATAAAATTAGAGCCTGCTGCACTCAGAGCGAGCAGTGGTGTTGCAGCTGAGCAACAAATGAGCCACTGATCTTGTATGCATGAGATGACTTGGAGATGAAAGAGAGTCCTCATTAAAGTTTGTCTCAGAGTGGATTTTACTTTGAGCGCTCATGGAGGAAATCATGTGAGGAAGCATGAGGGCTGCCACAACATATGTATCAGATCTGTTGCACTTATTCACACTCTGAGGAGGACTCAGAAAAGGACAGCATTTTCCCCCCGTCATTATTTAGCACACAAGTCACTTTTGGCCATGCCTGGAATACACCACCATTTTGTTAACTGGTACCCTTCAATCCACATTTAATTATGTGAAGTGTACTGCCTCTGGTGGCAAGTATTGTACACTGACAGGGAGTTACTGTTGAAGAAGTGCAGCCTGACCTCTGTTGGTAGAAAAAGACATGGAATGACTGCAAGAGACATAAACAGCTATTTTAATGGTTTGGTAATAAAAAGTTAAAATATAGGCAAATGATGCAATATTTATTTATATCTGCACCATCTTTTGTAAATGCAAACACTCTGCACCTTATTGCTCTTTTATCCTGCACTACAATGAGCTAATGCAGCAAAATGTTGTTCTTATCTGTACTGTAAAGTTCAAATTTGAATGACAATAAAGGAAGTCTAAGTCTATATTGACTAATAGCTTTGGAGATCAGTGTACTCCATAAGTATTCTCTCAAACCAAAGAATGTGAATATTTAAGGGTGACTTCCTGGAACTTTTTTTGAAAATTAAAATACAAATAAAAATAGATACCACTGAAGTCTCTCATGATTGCACCACATAAGAGCTGGAAGCAAAGGTTAAGTTTGCTGTTTCAAAACATACAATGACATCATTTTTTTCTATGAATGAGCAAAGCTAGATTGCATCTCAGCGCCATCGGCGAGTCCAAGAAAAACAGGGGTTGAGGCAAAAATACGCTTAGAAAAAAGAATGTTTCACTAACCTGCTCTTTGAACTGTTCCTGAGGAAGGCAATCAGTGACATTGACACAGCCCAACAGGCAGCCAGTGGGGTAGTCAGAGGGAAATCTGGGCTCTGCACAGCGGAGAAAGGAAACATCGCCAACATGAATAAGAGCACACATCATCTAGCAATCTGAGCCAAGTAAAATGTTAACGTTGAACAAGTCACGCCACTCTTTGCACTTACTGTTTTTGTATAAAATACTTTAGACATGTGCAATCTGCTCTTGGCCTGACAAAATCCAACGATGGAGGGTAGTTTAGATATTATCTATCAATATTTAAACTGGCTTCCTGATGGATGCTACCACTAGTTTGAACCATGTTTAATTATCTGTATTTACATTTATGAAGGCATTTTTTAATGTAAGTTTTTTCTTCTTTACCAAGGAAAGGATCAAATTTAATTGTTTTGTTTTTTCCTAAATAATTCGTTTTTCCAATAGTAACTTAAAGTATTTTGATGGTGTTATCAGAAGGGGGAAAAAGAGGACTGTAGCTATGAATTCACTCAACATATTGCAGCAAAAGGATACTTTGACAAGATGCGATGTTCTGTAACTCCACCATTCTTAAGTACAATTCTGTTTACAATATGGCTGCAATTGTAGCTTAATGTGTAAAATTTAATTTAAAATGTGTTCATTTTGTATTACTCATTTTTAGTTTACTTTTGTTGCTGTATGTAAAAAGTGGCAGCTGTTTGCAGCTGCTCTGTATTCTTTCATATCCTTCTTTGTGTTATTTAATGTTTCCCTCTTGTTTTAAACTCCTTGAGGACTTCGCAACAAGGGGTGGCACTTTTGTGATTTTTGCGCTACTTTTGAAACTTGTTTGTGGGCTTTTTGAATCTGCACAGCAACCACATAATGTCCTCATTATGGGATACATAAAAGCCGATCCTATGCTATATTATAGGGTTTGTAGCAGTGGTTTTTCAACAAGATTGTCAGTGGGACCCACCTTCCCTTTTTAATGACAAGCAAGCAGTGACTAAAATTGTGGAAACTTTCAACTCAAATATCGTATATCGAAAAAAATGACATCAAAGTTCAGTATACATTTTTAAGTAGTGTGAAACAAGTACAAAGCCCGTTTCCATATGAGTTGGGAAATTGAGTTAGATGTAAATATAAACAGAATACAATGATCTACAAATCATTTTCAACCCATATTCAGTTGAATATGCTACAAAGACAACATATTTGATGTTCAAACTGATAAACATTTTTTTTTTGCAAATAATCATTAACTTTAGAATCTGGAGAAATCATTGCACGTAAGCAGCTAAGCCCGTGACCTTCGATCCCTCAGGCTGTACTGCATCAACAAGCGACATCAGTGTGTAAAGGATATCACCACATGGGCTCAGGAACACTTCAGAAACCCACTGTCAGTAACTACAGTTGGTCGCTACATCTGTAAGTGCAAGTTAAAACTCTCCTATGCAAGGCAAAAACCGTTTATCAACAACACCCAGAAACGCTGTCGGCTTCGCTGGGCCTGAGCTCATCTAAGATGGACTGATACAAAGTGGAAAAGTGTTATGTGGTCTGACGAGTCCACATTTCAAATTGTTTTTGGAAACTGTGGACGTCGTGTCCTCCGGACCAAAGAGGAAAAGAACCATCCGGATTGTTATAGGCGCAAAGTTGAAAAGCCAGCATCTGTGATGGTATGGGGGTGTATTAGTGCCCAAGACATGGGTAACTTACACATCTGTGAAGGCGCCATTAATGCTGAACGGTACATACAGGTTTTGGAGCAACATATGTTGCCATCCAAGCAACGTTGCCATGGACGCCCCTGCTTATTTCAGCAAGACAATGCCAAGCCACGTGTTACATCAACGTGGCTTCACAGTAAAAGAGTGCGTGTACTATATCAATCAATCAATCAATGTTTATGTATATAGCCCTAAATCACAAGTGTCTCAAAGGGCTGTAGAAGCCACAACGACATCCTCGGTACAGAGCCCACATATGGCCTGCCTGTAGTCCACACCTGTCTACCATTGAAAATGTGTGGCGCATTATGAAGCCTAAAACACCACAATGGAGACCCCTGACTGTGGAACAATTAAAGCTGTACATCAAGCAAGAATGGGAAAGAATTCCACCTGAGAAGCTTAAAAAATGTGTCTCCTCAGTTCCCAAACGTTTACTGAGTGTTGTTAAAAGGAAAGGCTATGTAACACAGTGGTGAACATGCTCTCTGGCATGTAACCCCGACAAATAGCATGGCTCCACTCTACTCACTTTTGTGATGTATTGTACATTGTGAGGAAGAAAAAAATAATTAAAACCATAAGCTTTCAACTAGGGGTGTCCTAAAACAACTTTTTCCACTTCCGATACGATATCGTACTGGAGCCTTGAGTATTGGTCAATACTGATATGATACGATACGCACAAATCCGAGTGGATACTAGGGCTGGGCGGTATAAGACCAGTATATTTTAAAAAGCGGCATATATTTAGGGCCATACCGTATCTTTTGATGATCCTTCATAAGAATAAAAAACACGAACACATTACGTTTCTACATACCAAAAAATAATCTCTCAACATTGGTTATCTAGCCGTAAAAGACCTTAAGCAGTTTGCACATTTTTAATGGTACCGGTATTTACCATATACCGCCATTTGAACTAAAAATACAGCTGTGTCAGTTTTGGTCTATATCGCCCAGCTCTAGTGGATACTTTGAGTAATTTCAATCAATCACGCCTTAACTTACATTTCACACTACATAATAATAAGAGAACAAAGGTATATATGACCTAGCCATATGACAGACTTCTGCGGCATGGTAATTTATTTTAAGGCGACACCTAGTGGCCACAATAATTATTTAATAGTCATGACGCAATAAGTAAATGATCCAGGATACTTTAATACGCTTCTTCTGCCTTGGAGACTTTGTACATGTAAGTAATATGTAACTATAATAATTTGAGACAATGTTGTTCACTTAAGGACACTTATTACTAAGTGTGTCCTAATTGGATATTGACATCGACCCCAAAACAGAAAAAAAAAAAAAGGTATTGGATTGTATTGGCTTGTATCTCAAATCCACGATATGAGCTCTGTACAAGCAATCCTGCCATGCGTTTACTTGTGCATCTGAATGTCCCCCGAAGAGCACACAAGGTGGACCTTTCTAGTATTTTAACAAAAAAAGTCATTTACAAATCCCGTTTCCATATGAATTGGGAAATTGTGTTAGATGTAAATATAAACGGAATACAATGATTTGCAAATCATTTTCAACCCATATTCAGTTGAATATGCTACAAAGACAACATATTTGATGTTCAAACTGATAAACATTTTTGTTTTTGCAAATAATCATTAACTTTAGAATTTGATGCCAGCAACACGTGACAAAGAAGTTAGGAAAGGTGGCAATAAATACTGATAAAGTTGAGGAATGCTCATCAAACACTTATTTGGAACATCCCACAGGTGAACAGGCAAACTGGGAACAGGTGGGTGCCATGATTGGGTATAAAAGTAGATTCCATGAAATGCTCAGTCATTCACAAACAAGGATGGGGCGAGGGTCACCACTTTGTCAACAAATGTGTGAGTAAATTGTTGAACAGTTTAAGAAAAACCTTTCTCAAGCAGCTATTGCAAGGAATTTAGGGATTTCACCATCTACGGTCCGTAATATCATCAAAAGGTTCAGAGAATCTGGAGAAATCACTGCACGTAAGCAGCTAAGCCCGTGACCTTCGATCACTCAGGCTGTACTGCATCAACAAGCGACATCAGTGTGTAAAGGATATCACCACATGGGCTCAGGAACACTTCAGAAACCCACTGTCAGTAACTACAGTTGGTCGCTACATCTGTAAGTGCAAGTTAAAACTCTCCTATGCAAGGCGAAAACCGTTTATCAACACCCAGAAACGCTGTCGGCTTCGCTGGGCCTGAGCTCATCTAAGATGGACTAATACAAAGTGGAAAAGTGTTATGTGGTCTGACGAGTCCACATTTCAAATTGTTTTTGGAAACTGTGGACGTTGTGTCCTCCGGACCAAAGAGGAAAAGAACCATCCGGATTGTTATAGGCGCAAAGTTGAAAAGCCAGCATCTGTGATGGTATGGGGGTGTATTAGTGCCCAAGACATGGGTAACTTACACATCTGTGAAGGCGCCATTAATGCTGAAAGATACATACAGGTTTTGGAGCAACATATGTTGCCATCCAACCAATGTTACCATGGACACCCCAACTTATTTCAGCAAGACAATGCCAAGCCACGTGTTACATCAACGTGGCTTCATAGTAAAAGAGTGCGGGTACTAGCCTGGCCTGCCTGTAGTCTAGACCTGTCTCCCATTAAAAATGGGAGACACAACGGAGACCCCCGGACTGTTGAACAACTTAAGCTGTACATCAAGGAAGAATGGGAAATAATTCCACCTGAGAAGCTTAAAATATGTCTCCTCAGTTCCCAAACGTTTACTGAGTGTTGTTAAAAGAAAAGGCCATGTAACACAGTGGTGAACATGCCCTTTCCCAACTACTTTGGCACATGTTGCAGCCATGAAATTCTAAGTTAATTATTATTTGCAAAAAAAAAATAAAGTTTATGAGTTTGAACATCAAATATCTTGTCTTTGTAGTGCATTCAATTGAATATGGGTTGAAAGGGATTTGCAAATCATTGTATTTCGTTTATATTTACATCTAACACAATTTCCCAACTCATATGGAAACAGGGTTTGTACATAAGGTAAACCTGGTAATCTCTAGGTTACTCAGAGCTAGCAGCTACACAACAACTAAGCACACAAGCTAGACATATGTAACATACTGTATGTCCTTAAATGAACAATATTGCAGTTTAAAACACAACATTTGTCAATACAAAGAAGTTTAAAATATTTATAGTTGCATATTATTTACACTTACAAAAGTCTCCAAAACAGAAGCGTATTAGAAAGTATCCAGTAAGTACAGGGTACAGGGCAATATGACAAAATCATGCTTAACAGATGATGATGCAGAATATATTTTCTTTTAAAAAGGCTAAACAAATGTACGTTAACTTAAAAACAAATCTGTGTTGTTAGTAATGAGTATTAACATATTTTTTATTATATTGTTTTGCTCTATTTTTATAATTGCTATTATCGTACAATGTCATCATCATCATCGGCAGTCACTCGTAGTCGAGTATGACTGTCCTCAGAATGGATAGATTCCCATTCGGGAGGACGCCTGCGCGTGACGTCTTTTAGCGTGGGGAGACTGATGCGCCTGCAGCCACCACACGGTCGTAACACAGGCCGTATACCAGTGGCGGCTGCTGGTCTTTCAAGGAGGGGAAGCTAAATTTCAGCTCCTCTCTAAACATGAGCGCAGTCTCTAAATACAGGTAAAATATATAAAGATGCTAGATTTTACAAAGAAAACGTCACTTAAGATTGTAAAATTCTCCATATAAAGAGGAAAAACGCAAGATTTCAAGATCACTGATCCGCTCATTTTGCTATCAACCAAAAAGGGATTCAGCCTCAGACAGATCATCCAACAATCATGCGGAAACTCTGCGTCCAGTCCAGCCAAAGCCACCCCCACTTCTCATTCATTTTCAGAGCTGCTCATCGTCCGTGGGCGGGGCAAAGCCAAGCATTTATCTAATGTGTCTAGTTTCGCTGCAGTGGATCAACCCACTCTATATTCCGAATGAATGAGAAGAAAGTCACGTCAGCTGTCGCCAAAGTAGCTAATTCTGAACAAAAGTGAAATGCACCCTTGTGCATATTTAGTCAATTAAATGTAAACATAAAAAGGACATATTTGACCACTTTTTGGGGGGATATTTTAGGGGAAGCTGTCCTGCAGTCTTGGAGCAATCGCCACTGCCGTATACCTATATATCCCCAGCAGGTCTTCAAGTTAATCAACCTCTGGCATGTCAGAACAAGGCGGGTAAAGGAAGTCAGATTCATACAGTAACTTCGAGACAAGGATTGGCTCTAATGGCTGGGTCGGTCTGGCTGGAGTGCGAAGCGGGGCTGTGCACATGCCGTAGTTGGAGGTGCGGGCGAAGCGGCCAATCGCGTGCGTCTAGCTTACAAATGATCAAAGTTTTTCTGTGGCCGAATTCTCAGTGCATCAATAGTCAAATGTGTGTAAAAATTGGTTTTCATGTAAAATACCCTGATTTTTACCGTATAATTTGTAAGGTGTGGCGGCTTTTATATTGCCTTGGCACTGCGCTACGATTAATTACATGTCAGGGAAACCCGCAGTAACACACAAGTCTGCAAATTATCATTCCACTTTAAAAGCATACATCTGTCACACGGTTAGTGATTTTTATTACTACCATTGTTCACTGTGTAATTTCACTTCATCAAGCCATTTTCAACATACAAAATAATAAAAGTATGTGTGATTTGTGCTGATATCGTATCAGATTGGTAACAGCCAATACTCAGGACTTCAATATCGGTACTGTATCGGATTTGAAAAAATTGTATCGGGACACCCCTATTTATCACGCATGTCTAGCTTGTATGCTAGTGTGTGCTTAGCTGTTCTGTATAGTAGCTGCTAGCGCCTACTAGCCCATAGCCTACCATGTTTATCTTTTATAAATGACTTCACTAAAAGACAAAAAAGACCAACCTTGGTTCTTAATGGGGGACATTTATGTAAATGTTAACTGGATGTCCAGCATTGCACAAGTAAACAGGACTTCTTGAATCAGAGCTTCTATCGGAGATCTTAAATGCAAGCCGATATCATCCAATACGTTATCGTACCGATATCGACTATCAATATCAGATCCAGACACCCCTAATTTCAGTTATTCACATGTGTACCTTTGTTGTAGATGCAACGGTACATGGCCTCCACTTCAGCAATCTCTTGAGGGGTGGGCTTCTTGGCTGCAGCAGCAATCCAAAGACGACCACGGTGAGACGTGTACCAAGTCCGCCCCTCGACTCTGCAGACAAACAGTTGTGCGTGAGCCGTCACGCACATACTGATAACTTACTTTTGACTATTGGATCTCAAAAAAGCGATTGCTTTTCCTCTAGCAGACTTCTTACCGCTTAATGCCTTTGACAAGCAGAGATGCCCATGGCTGGTGCATGCTGAGACACCAGCCTCCATCAGACATCTCTTGCAGCTCCTTGTCTTGGAGGCGCAAGCGGGTCCGCTGTTCTTCCTTTCCATCCTGCGCCAAACTCTGCACTTTCTCCATGTTCCTTCTGTTGTTTTCACGGCCACGAACATCGACCCACTACCAACATAAACAGGACAAATTAACACCTTGTGGACAATTGTTACGAAGCAATTTTAACACAAACATGTCGGAAAAAACACATAATTTTTACTTGTCTGATTGACGAATGAAATAAATAACACTTCTCCTTTGTGTGAAGTTTAGTTGGGAAAAAAGTCAAACTAATATGTTAAAAATAAAATAATAAAATAAAAACCTTTCTGAAGGATTTAGATGATTATAAAACATGGTAAAGTCTAATTTTAGGAAGAGCAGACAGGACACCAATGCTATGCAGTGTTCAAGTTGGTTTAAATTAATTTATTTAAATTGTAAAAAAGTGCAGGACACTGATTAAAATAATATTTTACAGTTAATATTAATATATATATATAAATATATATATATATTAGGGCTGCAACAACTAATCGATTAAATCGATTAAAATCCATTCATCCATCCATCCATTTTCTACCGCTTATTCCCTTCGGGGTCACGGGGGGCGCTGGAGCCTATCTCAGCTACAATCGGGCAGAAGGCGGGGTACACCCTGGACAAGCCGCCACTTCATCGCAGGGCCAAAACAGATAGACAGACAACATTCATTCACACTCACATCCACATACTAGGGCCAATTTTAGTGTTGCCAATCAACCTATCCCCAGGTGCATGTCTTTGGAAGTGGGAGGAAGCCAAAGTACCCAGAGGGAACCCACGCAGTCACGGGGAGGACATGCAAACTCCACACAGAAAGATCCTGAGCCCGATTGAACCCAAGACTACTCAGGACCTTCGTATTGTGAGGCAGATGCACTAACCCCTCTTCCACCATGCTGCCACGGTGGCAGAGGGGTTAGGGGTTAATAATCGATTAAAATCGATTATTAAAATAGTTGCAGATTAATTTAGTCATCGAATCGTTGGATCTATGCTATGCGCAGAGCTTTTTTTTAATTTTTTTTATCTAACTTTTTTTTTATTTTTTTTTTTTTTATAAACCTTTATTTATAAACTGCAACATTTACAAACAGCTGAGAAACAATAATCAAAATAAGTATGATGCCACTATGCTGTTTTTTTCTCTCAATAAAATACTGGATAGGATAGAAATGTAGTTTGTCTCTTTTATCCGATTATTAATCGATTAATCGAAGTAATAATCGACAGATTAATCGATTATCAAATTAATCGTTAGTTGCAGACCTAATATATATATATAAATGAATAAAGGTATAAAATGTATGAATGCAATGCATAAATGCATGACATATGATCGTGATCAATAATCGCGATTAATTTCACTTCGATCACGATGATCAGCTGTTAGCATTTTTACCTCGATGAAACATGGCGGAAATGTCTGTTACAAAATACTGCAGTAGTAAGCAGTAGGGATGTGGTACTCTGTATAATCCTGCATGGGACAATCTACTTTTAATTAAAAAAAATTAAAAAATGTGATATTAATCGAGATCGATTGATATGGCAAAATTAATCGTGATAATTTTTTTTGCCATACATACATATATATATATATATAAATATATATATACACTACCGTTCAAAAGTTTGGGGTCACCCAAACAATTTTGTGGAATAGCCTTCATTTCTAAGAACAAGAATAGACTGTCGAGTTTCAGATGAAAGTTCTCTTTTTCTGGCCATTTTGAGCGTTTAATTGACCCCACAAATGTGATGCTCCAGAAACTCAATCTGCTCAAAGGAAGGTCAGTTTTGTAGCTTCTGTAACGAGCTAAACTGTTTTCAGATGTGTGAACATGATTGCACAAGGGTTTTCTAATCATCAATTAGCCTTCTGAGCCAATGAACAAACACATTGTACCATTAGAACACTGGAGTGATAGTTGCTGGAAATGGGCCTCTATACACCTATGTAGATATTGCACCAAAAACCAGACATTTGCAGCTAGAATAGTCATTTACCACATTAGCAATGTATAGAGTGTATTTCTTTAAAGTTAAGACTAGTTTAAAGTTATCTTAATTGAAAAGTACAGTGTTTTTCCTTCAAAAATAATATATATATATATATATATATATATATATATATATATATATATATATATATATATATACACACACACATACACACACACACAGTGTATACATATATATACATACACATACACACTTATATTACATATACATTAATATACATACATACACATACATATAGACCCTACACACAAGTGTATACGCATGCACACGCGCGCACACACACACATGCACACGCGCACGCACACAGTATATATATATATGGCAAGATAACAGGATGGAGGAGTGACTGACTGATGATTGTCTGACAATGTTCATTGGTTTTATTCTTTTTATTTATAACATCACACTGGGAGTTTGTATGTGTGTCTAATGTTTTTTTATTCAATATTTCAGTAGTAAAAAGTGTCACGCATTCTTCTGTATGTGTGCTTGGTTCCCTTCTTTACGGAACACTTTAAACATGTATAGGTCGTTCAGCGTTAGTGAAAAAAATTCCTAAAATGTCGTAAAAAGAGGGTAAAATAAAAGCTAAACACACAATAAAAACACTCACAATATAACTGATAGTAGAATGCTAAAAAATGTATGACAGACCACCTTAAAAAAACTGAATGGAATTTATAACATGTTCGTTGAATAAAATGTATATAAAAAATAATGTTTGATTTGTAATATTAACTATGAACAATAAAATACAAAATATCAAGGACATATGCACGTCTCAACTTGTTAATTTCTCGTTAATATCTGCTTACTTTCTGCTGCAATGTGTTTATTGCTAAACTTCTTAAACTTTACTAAGCACTTATTTATTGGTGTTTTTTCAAGCTAGATTAGCAGTTAGCTTAGCTATTAGCATGCCTGCTCGTGGCTTACTCTGAGTTTCAGTTTATTTCGAACATGCATACAATGTAATGCATCACATATTTCCAGTTGTTTCATTACAGCACGTCCGAAAAGGAGTAGGAAGAAGTAGAGCTCTTCTCTCGGTGTGTAACTTAGCTTCGTCCACCAGTGATAATGGTAGTAGTTGATAATGATACTTAAGATATTAAGAGACGCAGTTTATTTGCTGTAATGTAGTTGATTATTATTCGCCTAGATGAGCAGCTCCACACTGTGTATGGAGACACATAATTAGCTGCTCGCCGCTTGTCAGCCGGGGGACTAAAATGTAAAAAAAATGTCAGCCAAAGGGGATTGTTGTTTGTGATCAGCATTAAAAGACATTGATCAGCTATGTATTTTTTTTCCACAAAAATCGTCTAATACTGATTGGCAGCTGATCGATCGGTACGTCTTTAAAAAATATGTATACTTCTAAAGCGATGACAAACTATTAGGTGCACATGGAGTTGAGAACAGTACGTAACAAGTGACTTACTTCTGGTGCACTTTGCTTTATGTTTGGGTTGACCAGTTCTCTCAGGTTTTGTCTTCCACCTTGTCTTTCGGAGTGCACAGAAGATTTCAGCGCAGAGTTAATGTCCATTGCTTTGAGGGTCTCATCCAATCTGCATAATTTAAAGAGTGGAAGTTTGTAAGCATACAACAAAATCAGTGAAACGGTGCCATAGTATCTTGCTCACTTGTCGTAGTAATCGTTCAGGTTGTTTCCCTCGTCAATCACTTGTCTGCCAGCAAAGTCCAAAGTGATCTTTCGGTCTTTACGAGATACATGACGAAGTTCTCTCAACTCCTCTTCCTTCTTTCTTAGTTTATCCCGCTCAGCGGTAGACAACCACTGGTTGGATTCGGTCGCAAAGTAATCTGACTCATCATCGAGTACCTGGGTTCTCTTAACACTGCAAACAAACGATGTTGTGAATGCTGCGAGCAAGATAGTTGAACATCAGGTCAGTAAACTAGCAAAGTGTACGCTCCTGTACCTATTTTTGTCATATTCTAAAAGTTTTTCTTTGTGCTGGACGGCCTTCTCCAAGCCAGCCTTCATCTTGGCTTCTTGGGGTGCCAGGTAGTCTCTTTCGCTACAATCTGTCACAAAAACATACGCTCACACCCTGGTATAATCATTTATGCAATTGATTTATCTAATTCCCACCTCCCATAAGCTTCTTCCTTAATTTCTGACTTTTGTTAGAATCTCGTAACAGGATCTCCTGCTCCTCTTTCGTGCAGACCTGAAGAGGCAAACAAACAAACATAAAAAGGGGGCATTAGGACAGGTTCTATATTTATTTGTTAAAAAATGATGAAATAAAACTATTACCAGGCTACCACAGAAGAGGCAGGGCCCAGATCCCTCTTGCTCACATACAATCCGACCGCAGTTGATGCAGTTGTTGATAAGTCTGTGCTTCTGAGCAAGGCACTCACAGCTGAGTCGGCCAGGGAGTATCACCGTCAGCTTGTCCTGTCCCTCTTTGCCATAGAGGCTCGTAAACTTACTTTTCTTCTTTGTTGAAGAAGAACTGCTTTCTTGAACCTGTGGTTAATTACAAATAATAAAACTTGCAGTGATGGGCGACATGGCCTAAAATCTATAACGCGATACATATTGCAGCCTCCTGCGACAACAATATCCATCACGATATAATATTTTGTACGTAAATGATCATTGAAGCATTTCAAAATGGGTTACAAAAGCTCTTCATTTAGCTGCTGACGTATGCGTTAAAATATTACTGCATTTCTGTTAATATTTTGTCAAAATTGTAATTAATCTACTTGCTAATTTCCTTTTAATAACTGGTTATTTTCTGTTGTAACATGGTTCTATCAACACTTATGTTAAAATATAATAAGCACTAATTTTTCTGTTGTCTGGCTCCTTCATATAAGTTTTGGGCGATACTACAAATTTGGGTATCAATCCAATACCAAGTAATACAGGGCAGTATTGGAAATATCACTGCTGATACTGATATTTCAAATGTTCAAGAATGATTACACTTTTGATCACAATTATAATCAGACGAAAACACAGGATGGCAGTGAAACAATATCAATTACATATTTAAATTATTTCCTACTATTGGCTCTTATTTAAATCCTTCGTTTTTTGTCCTCATGGTATGGTATGCCAGCTGCACAGCGGCAGAGAGAAATGCACTTCAGAGGGTCCAAGAAGATCACTGGCTGCTCTTTCCCCTCCCTAGATGAACTGTACAGTGCCAGGTGCCTCAAAAAGGTCCAAAACATCATAAGGGACCCATCTCACCCTGGACATAAACTTTTTGAATTGATGCCCTCGGGCAGGAGATACAGGACAATAAAATGCCGGACAAACAGGTTAAAGAACATTTTCTACCCAAGAGCAATAGTGTCGCTGAACACAATCAAGGCATAAAAAAGAATGACTGTGCATGTGAGCCGTGTGCTTGGTATTTTATGCTTTTTATGTATTTATTTTTATCTATTTATCTTAGTACCAATGTTCTAATGTTTTTTTATGTGTCAACCATGAATTTGCACTAAATGAGTTTGCTTGCAATTTTGTGACAATAAAGATCTATTCTATTATATTCTATTAAAGCCCTCCTTTGTCCAGGGACTTATTTTCTGAGTTTGTAAACATAAAGAAAAATTACTAAAGATTGTGTGATGATAAAAAAATAGCGATTTAATTACTGTAGTATTCGTAGCGATCTGCCTACTGCTGTTTATATTCTACAACTCTAGCCTATTTAGTTTTTTTGTTTGCTTATTTAGGATAACTAAAAGTTATTTACCTTCCAAATACAGTACAAAGGTAAACAATCCTACAATAATGAGAAATAAAATTTGATATCATTTTAAATGGTGACTTGCAGTATCATTATACATTTTGATTACATTACATTCACTGTATAGTTTTTATTCTTTATTTTTTCAGTTTAAGAGCATGATGTAGACAAAAGCTCGGATTCTGTCTGCATAAAGTCAAATATTTTTAAATTAAATTATTGCATATTGTTCTAATGTGTAGCACTTTGAGACAAGAATATGTGGATTGACCGTCTGAAAGTAACATGTCTTCCTTCACTCGTTATTTTCACATTTCTGCATTTTTATGTATAGTATATAAAAATAGCAATCGCAGTTTTGAAAAGAAAAATTGCAATTAGGTTTTTTCTCAAAATTGTGCAGCACTATCATACAAATTGCACAACCCTAATCACTTGATGAGAATTGTCTCCATAAAACAAATGTTAGCGCCATCCATCTATCCATCCATCCATACATCCATCCATTTTCTACCGCTTGTCCCTTTCGGGGTCGCGGGGGCCGCTGGAGCCTATCTCAGCTGCATTCGGCTCAACAAACTAAAATGAAAGTGTGTACTCACCCTCATCAGATCAATGGGGGTTTTGACTGCCTCTGGCTCAGGGTCTGTTTGACTGACAGCCAACAACTCATGTTTGTTCCGACCCTTCCGTTTAGACTTCTTCTGGAAATCCTTGCTTGTGTCTTGTGAGTCTAATTCTAGAAAAATATATTTTGCAAACCTTTAGAGGCGTTTTTGCCATCCTACAGTACAAAAGCCTTCCCACCTGTTGCTGAAGTCGACTCTTTGAAAAGGAAAAGACCAGAGGTATCGCCGGCCTGTCTTTGAGTCTTCTTCCATCTGGAGAGGAACTCTTGAATGAATTGTCCTTTCCTTCCATCTGTGCCCTGGAGAAGGTCTCCCACATACTCCTCGATCTCATCTGCTTTTTCGATGGATATAATGTATCTAAAGGGCAGACATTGTGAAAGCAAAACATGAGAGGACTGACAAGCTGACAAGGTCTTTTTGTCAAGAACGGTTCCATTTAAAGTGTGACTACGGTTATAGGGCTGCAGCTATCAGTTACATTAAATTGTTCGATTCATTGTGTAAATGTATATTTTAGGGAAAATAGCCTTAGTGAATATATTGTTGTTATCCGTTAGTGTGTGTAATTTGTATGGATGGGTACCGAATCTGGTACTTTTTTGGCACAGAGCAAATTCCGCCGGTCCTATGTAAGATCCAGCGGTGCTCTGTTTTAGTGCCTGGGTTGCGCATAACTTCCTTTTTGACGTCATCTTTGTACTTCAGCACTTGGTGATCATACCAGCAGCACTGAAAAAGGACTCAGCCATACTACCTCTAAAGTTAAAGTTAAGTTAAAGTCCCAACGATAGTCACACTCACACTAGGTGTGGTGAAATTATCCTCTGCATTTGACCCATCCCCATGTTCACCCTCAGGGAGGTGAGGGGAGCAGTGAGCAGCAGCGGTGGCCGCGGTCAGGAATCATTTGGTGATTTAACCCCCAATTCCAACCCTTGACACTGAGTGCCAAGCAGGAAGGCAATTGGTCCCATTTTTATAGTCTTTGGTATGGGGTTTGAACTCACAACCTTCGGGTTTCAGGGCTGACACTCTAACCACAAGGCCACTGAGCAGGTCTCTGGGTAATCTAATCTAATTTTCAATACCAACAAAGAAATCGACAAAAAAAATAAACAGCAACTAAGACTCTACTTTTCCAAAAATGCATGAGCTTGATACTATTACAGTGGGTCTGGGTTAGTTTTTGCCTCATCTCTCACTTAAAGCGTGAGTGAAGAATGTGTGAATAATGCACTACCGACCTGATAAGGCCTGATAAGTCAGAAAGTGAACGAGATGATATTATATGCTCACAGATGCTACCGGGTGGTTGTTTGAGCACACTGCAGATAGTCCTGGATAGTTCCGCTCCTTAAGGAATGAGGCAAAAATACAAGGCTCAATCCAACCTTACCTATTGTATACATTGGCTTTGCTATTGACATGCTGCTGATTAGAATTTCAACACCCCTCAAATTTGGTAATGAAAACGACAAATAAGATGCACGTTACAATCCAACAGCTAGTGCAGGGGTCGGCAACCCAAAATGTTGAAAGAGCCTTATTGGAACAAAAAACAAACAAACAAAAAAAAAAAATCTGTCTGGAGCCGCAAAAAATTAAAAGCCTTCTATAAATGATACAATGAAGTCAACACATGTTATAAGTGCTACATTACCTATATTAGCCTACTATCAAAATGACTATGTGTCGCAGGCTGACACAAATCTTCGTTGACAGAAATGTTGAAATGTAATATGTATTCTACCCATTTTTACAACATTGGAAAACATTAGTAAAATGCAGGCTTCTCAGGGGGTGAGATAACTCATCTAAATTACTGGCTTAGAATGGCCAAAGGTATAAATGTGTGTGTCCAAGTTAAATGAAATTACCGGGGTTCTTATTCGAATGCATAACAATCTATGCAAGCTGGGTTACGTTTGCTGTGGTCTATAACGGCAAACAAACCACCATCAGAAATGCAAGCAATAATACATACAGATAATGTCATGAAATATATATATATATATATTTTTTTCTTCTTCTTCTTTTAAGTCCCAATGATAGTCACACACACACTAGGTGTGGCGAAATTATTCTCTGCATTTGACCCATCACCCTTGATCACCCCCTGGGAGGTGAGGGGGGCAGTGAGCAGCAGCGGTGGCTGCGCCCGGTAATCATTTTTGGGGATTTACCCCCAATTCCAACCCTTGATGCTGAGTGCCAAGCAGGGAGGTAATGGGTCCGATTTTTAAAGTCTTTCGTATGACTCGGCCGGGGTTTGAACTCACAACCTGGCGATCTCAGGGCAGACACTCTAACCACTAGGCCACTGATATATAAATATATATATATATATATATATATATATATATATATATATATATATATATATATATATATATATATATATATATATATATATATATATATATATATATATATATATATATATATATATATATATATATATATATATAGGGTTTCCCACACATTCATTTATTTGTGGCGGCCCGCCACGAAAGAATTACGTCCGCCACAAATAAAATTTAAAAAAAATAAATAAAAACAATTTTACATTTTTTTTAAAAAAATTAAAAAGTTTTTTGTTTTTGTCCTCTCCAGCTTCTCAGGCAAATCATATAGTTGATGTAGATGCCCATATCGGCTATTCAGATTTACTTTACAAAAGAGAAGTGTAGGATACTTCTCTTGTTGCCTTATTTGTATTTGACTTTATTAAATGTATTTATATTAGAAACACAACATGTGTATATAACAAAGGGTGCAAAGTCTGCAGGCAGTAGGAAACACATGGTTAAGTGTAGGGAGTAAAACTGATGGCAGTCTAAAGTTCAAGATTTTTGGAGCTCTTTGTTCAGTGGATCAGATGTTTGATGAAGCTCTGTGTCTATCTACCACCACTACTGTTTTCTGTTTATTTGTTACTGACTGTGGCAGGACACCTCTGCCTCTGTTTCACTTTATGTTGCTGGTAAATAATATGGTTGTAGTAGTAGGCTAAAGTTAAATTATTTAGTATGCACTAATTAAAGGGGCAGAGCTTTGAGACATTTTAGCTTTTATAAGATATATTTTTTGTAAGAACCACAATTAATAAATATATTTCAGTGAATAACTTATTGTTCAAATCTGTATATAAATATGTACATAATGTGTTGTAATTATATTGTAAAATGGATGGATGGATGGATGGACGTTTAAAACAAAACTGTTATTATTAATTAACAAGTATACATTTTTTGAGCCTTTTTAGAGAAAATCAAATCATTGTAGTAAATTATGCAAATTACTCGATGATCTCATGGTGACCACGCCCACAGCGCCACAGGTATCTTGGCAGTTTATGGGAAACACTGATATACTGTATATATGTGTATATATATATGTGTGTGTGTATATATATATATATATATATATATATATATATATATATATATATATATATATATATATATATATATATATATATATATATATATATATGTGTGTGTGTGAGTGTGTGTGTGTGTGTGTGTGTGTGTGTGTGTGTGTGTGTGTGTGTGTGTGTGTGTGTGTGTGTGTGAATATGTACATGTATAAAAGGTAGATCACCTCGACTTTAAAAAGTAGCTCGCCTGCTGAAAAAGCGGGGGCATCATACTTGCCAACCCTCCCGATTTTCCCGGGAGACTCCTGAATTTCAGTGCCCCTCCTGAAAATCTCTCGATTTCCACCCAGACAACAATAGTAGGGGCGTGCCTTTAAGGCACTGCATTTAGCGTCCTCAACAACCTGTCGTCACGTACGCTTTTCCTCCATACAAACAGCGTGCCGGCCCAGTCACATAATATATGCAGCTTTTATACACACATTGGTGAATGAAACGCTTACTTGGTCAACAGCCATACAGGTCACACTGAGGGTGACCGTTAAACAACTTTAACACTGTTACAAATATGCGCCACACTGTGAACCCACACCAAACAAGAATGACAAACATATTTTGTGAGAACATCCGCACCGTAACACAACATAAATACAACAGAACAAATGCCCAGAACCCCTTGCAGCACTAACTCTTCCGAGACGCTAGGTTGGCAAGTATGGTGGGCACTCCTATAATACTGCAGTCTATTATATTGCTTTTCTTAAAGTTTTCCTTATTGAAGTGTTTCCCCCCGTAATAATCATGATACATGTCAAAATCGTGCTGTTTTTGAGGGTGGTGGTCAATGAAATTGATTTAAACTAATTCTAAGTGGGAGGTGTTGATTTGAGTTACAAGTGTTTTGAGTTAAGAGCTCCGTCAAATAATCAATTAAGCTCGTAAGTTAAGGTACTACTGTATACAGGGACTTCTGCACTTTGAAGTGAAACAGACAGTAATAGAATTGACACAAGACAATGACAGTTTAAATACCGATTCTAATCGAACTAGGATATTTAACGGAAAGCTGAGTGTATTCCTTTATACGTTGGAAAAAAAGCAATATGAACAATGATATTGGAAATATGAGACATTCTTAGAGCAAATCTGTCAAGCTATAGCTATACTACACGTTGGTAACTTTTCCCTTTTTGACAGGCAGCATGTCAGCTAAACGTCTGCTTACTTGACGATGTCTTCGGACGCCTCCAAAGCAAACGTGCGCTGTAACTCCTCCAGACACCACCGCAATAAATTGTCTGACATTTTAACCACGCAGAGAATAAAACTCAAGCTAGTCAGTTGTGAACTCGTAGCATTGGCTTGTTTTAAGCCGGTGGCATAACAGACGTACACACGGAAGAGTGTGGTGCTGCACAAAATGCCTTCCGGACGAAACTGCTCCTGCAAAAAAAATGTTTTCCATGTACTTTTTAAAATGCCAAATAGTCGAGAAGGGTGAAATAATCAGGAGATACAATGTATGAGTTTGAGTTACTTAGCTGTATAATTCGTAAAATATTGAACTGATCGGGTTGCGAACATTAAATCACAAGATATATTTTGTTTGTTTCATCCAATAGATGGCAGTATAGCATCGCAGTGTCATTTTATTTTTTTGTAGGGGTGGGCAGTACTGCACATTTTGGTATGATACATTCAATTTGTTGATCATGATTATAATCAGAAAAAAACAGGACACAGGCAAAACACACACACACACACATATATATATATATATATATATATATATATATATATATATATATATATATATATATATATATATATATATATATATATATATATATATATATATATATATATATATATATATATATATATATATATATATATATATATATATATATATAAAATAATTATTATTATCATCATCATTATTATTATATATCAAATAAATATATTAGACAAAGTAACAAGATCAGCAAAAGAGTCGTCAACAAGCATTCCCTTTTATCCTTTGATGTATTGTCGTCTAACAGTCAGCTGGGATAGACTCCAGCAACCTTCTCACCCTTGACCAGGGGTGTCAAACTCATTTTAGATCCATCGGGGGCCACATGGAGAAATATGTACTCCCGAGTGGGCTGGACTGGTAAAATCACGGCACGATAACTTAAAAATAAAGACAACTTCAGATTGTTTTCTTTGTTTAAAAATAGAACAAGCACAATCTGAAAATGCACAAAGCATAATGTTGTTGTTGTTTTTTTACACTTACATGTTGCGGTTAATGGTATTCTATCTTTATTTGTAGTGATTTATACTTTCTGAATAAATTATCTGATAATGTTCATCAGTCAACTCATTGGTGTTAATTTTCAATCTATCAAGATAAAAAAATATATATCAAAATCATATTACAGGATGTTATTTATGTAGTCTGCTCATTTTCCTCGACTGATGTATTTACATCAAGTGGTTTATTTTTTTTACATATGTAGCATAATCTACAAAGATAAAAAATAATTGCTATTGCGACATCTAGTGGACACATTTAGAACAGCAATTTCGGCTCATTTTTATACTTAGCAAACTCATCCCACGGGCCGGATAAAACCTGTTCAGGCCCGCGGGCCGTACGTTTGACACCCCTGTTTTATATGTTTGTTTTTCTTATATACAATTTTTGTGGGTTACTTGTTTGCGGGAGAGAAAAAAAAGAACAATTGACATGTGTTTCATTGTATTTCTGGACTGTATATGTCAAAAATCCAATAAACAAATGGAAAAAAATCTACTTGCATTTCTTTTTTTTTTACTCTAAATCGGTTAATACACAATTGAACAACTCAAATTTGGGTATGGCACATTTTTGTGCAAGGTTCCTATAAACTGAAGATGACTAAAATGAGTAACAGGACTGAAAGTGACACATTTTTGGCATAGAATGAGCAAAGACTTGAAATACATGGCCGCACGGCATTAATGCGAAAGCTCATTGACTATAATGCGAAAGCTCATTGACTATGATTTAACAAAATCATAACAAAAAGGATTGAGGTAACAGGACTGTGCTTGGATTTTAAGCACAAGTCATAAACACAATATTATTTGATATACAGTAAAATAAATAGGTGCAGAACGTACTTTTGACCCGCAGAGGATCTCCATGATGCGACTTCCTGTGGACCATGTGTCCTGTGGAATAGTCCATATCTTTCAGAGAAGGTATTGTGTAAGGGTAACAGGACTGAGTAAAAACCCACGGCCACGACTGAAATGTCTATTTTAACAAGGGCTTTCAAATGATTCAAATATTTAATCACGATTAATCGCATTTTGTCCATAGTTAACTCATAATGAATCACGATCCATTCCAGATAGATTTAATGTTCTTGTATCTTTAATAAGTGTACCATCGACAGATCATTCTCCAGGTTTTAGTACTATCAACATGACTCTGAACAATTTGTTTGCTTTATGCAAATGTTTTATTTTCAAACAGCTCAACACAAAAGGGACACAAACATTCTTTTACAGACAAACATACACACACTGTCTTTCACACACACAAACATACAACATCATACATGCTTACCACTTCAGACTGTGGTTCACTTCAAAAACAAACCTACTATAAATGACAATAAAAAATGATTGGTGCTTCCTAAGTCTTTATGACAGTGTGCACTTTTTTGTTGTCTGTTGCTGCGCCGGTCACACATGACGCGCACACGTTAACCACGCATTAAAAAAAAAGCATTGTTAAAGCAAATTAGCATTTACTCTTTATTATCAAGTTATTTTTGACAGCACTAATTATAATACATATATATATATATATATATGTATATATATATAACAATGGCCACACCCCCATGTAATGTACCCTATATATATATATATGTATATATATATATATATATATATATATATATATATATATATATATATATATATATATATATATATATATATATATATATATATATATATATATATATATGTGTGTAATTACTGAGATTAATCATGATTAATCACAGTTCAAAAGTGTCATTATTCTGATTATATATATATATATATATATATATATATATATATATATATATATATATATATATATATATATATATATATATATATATATAAATAAACATATATACATATGTATATATATATATATATATATATATATATATATATATATATATATATATATATATATATATATATATATATATATATATATATATATATATATATATATATATGTTTTGCCTGTGTCCTGTTTTGTTTTCTGATTAAAATCATGATAAAAAAATGTAATGTATCATACCAAAATGTGCAGTACTGCCCACCCCTACATAATTCAATGACACTGCGGTGCTATATATATATATATATATATATATATATATATATATATATATATATATATATATATATATATATATATATATATATATAAAACACAGAGGCTATTTCATCCCTATAAGCCTGTTTCGCAGGTTTTCCTGCGCTTCTCTGTGGTTGCTACATATATATATTATATAGGGTACATTACATGGGGGTGTGGCCATTGTTACACAGTAGTGCAGGCACAGAAGCAAGGCACTACTGAGTAACAATGGCCACACCCCCATGTAATGTACCCTATATATATATATATATATATATACTGCCGTTCAAAAGTTTGGGGTCACCCAAACAATTTTGTGTTTGAGCCTTCATTTCTAAGAACAAGAATAGACTGTCGAGTTTCAGATGAAAGTTCTCTTTTTCTGGCCATTTTGAGCGTTTAATTGACCCCACAAATGTGATGCTCCAGAAACTCAATCTGCTCAAAGGAAGGTCAGTTTTGTAGCTTCTGTAACGAGCTAAACTGTTTTCAGATGTGTGAACATGATTGCACAAGGGTTTTCTAATCATCAATTAGCCTTCTGAGCCAATGAGCAAACACATTGTACCATTAGAACACTGGAGTGATAGTTTCTGGAAATGGGCCTCGATACACCTATGTAGATATTGCACCAAAAAGCAGACATTTTCAGCTAGAATAGTCATTTACCACATTAGCAATGTATAGAGTGTATTTCTTTAAAGTTAAGACTAGTTTAAAGTTATCTTCATTGAAAAGTACAGTGCTTTTCCTTCAAAAATAAGGACATTTCAATGTGACCCCAAACTTTTGAACGGTAGTGTATATACATGTATATGCTATGTTAGTGATATATTAGTGTTGTTAAATTATTATTTTCCCATATATATACCGTACATATACAAAATATTTTTTCTATTATTTAATTTATTTATTTATTTTTAAGAAAATAAGTTTAGTTAGGATAAAGAGTAACAAATGTACTTTATTAAAAAAAAACAACTTTAAGCATATTTGGGAGAAAATGTAACAAATATATGTATGTATAAAAAAACTTTTGTAAAAATAATTTATTAAAAATATATATTTTTTTTAATTCTGAAGGATTTTGATTATATTTAATGGGGTTATGCAACACATTCATTTTTTTTCGTATTCAATGTAGTTACATGTTTTCTTTTAAATTTTACTTTTTTAGAATACAAAAAAAAGGAAGTAAAACACTTTTCATACATTTTCATACGGATTCGGTGGAATGGCCCAGTATTGATTATTAAATTTTTTTCAGATTCAGGTATGAAAATTAATTTACCTTTTAATGTGCCATTGTTTGATTAGTATACCTTCTGCACGAAGACACCAATAAAGTTAAAGTACCACTGATAGTCACAAACTAGGTGTGGTGAAATTACCCTCTGCATTTGATTCATCCATTGTTCCATCACCTGGGAGGCGAGGGGAGCAGTGAGCAGCAGCGGTGGCCGCGCTCGGCAATCATATTTGTTGATTTAACCCCCAATTCCAACCCTTGATGCTGAGTGCCAAGCAGGGAGGTAATGGGTCCCATTTTTATAGTCTTTGGTATGACATGGCCGGGGTTTGAACTCACGACCTACCGATCTCAGGGCGGACACTCTAATGAGATGGCATCTGCGAGAGAAGGGCTCCAAGATGGAGCTTCAGGTTGTGCAGTGGCATTATGAGTGTGCAGCTTCCAGGTGATGACTTATCATATGGTGCACTGCAGGGTGTGGCATCTAGAAATGTACATGTACAGTATTCTGTTAATTAGGACATGAGCAATGGAGCAAGCCCCGCAGGAGCGATGCAGAGCAGCGCAGAAAATGCACGAAAAGTCCCCATATTTTGCACGCTCCTTAGTTATGGCGAAATTTTCATTTTTGAGGTCCCGAAAATTTAATTTCAAAAATGGCTCTCTCGCACCACTTTTAAAATGAGAAACAATTAGCCCCTCCTACCAGTTTCATTTATCGACAGGAGAATCGCACGGGACATCTCTCATGACAGGACGCACATACAATTCTCAGGAAACCACAGCTGAAATCAAACAGGAAGTCAGCCATCTTGGTTTTCAACTTCCATATTTCAGCGAAAAAAGAGGTCAGACTTTAACAAATTCCTCCTAAGGACTTTGACTAAATGAGTCGCGATTAAAATTACAGATACTACACATATAGGCGATGATACATTTAAACTTTTTTTTTTCTACGCCATTAGATGTGAGTGTGTTATGGCGCCAAACTTTGTTCCGATGGTTTTTGGCTGTTTTTCGACAACAAAAAAAAAGGGATCGTACTTTAACTAACTCTTCCTAAGGGACTTTGGCCAAATGAGTCGCGATTTGAATTACAGATAATGCACATAGAGGCGATGATAAATTGCAATTAAAATTTTGCCTACGCCATCGGATGTGGGCGTGGCATGGCGCCAAACATTGCTCCGATGATTTGCCACAAAACACGAAACGTTAACTTGGCCCCACTAATTCAGATCTTGATCTTATTTGGTAGAAATGATGATGATGATGACACCTTAAAGGGGTCAGTACCTGTTCTTACTGACTCGTAGTGGGTGGAGCCTAGCGGCGAAAATTGCCCCACGCCATCACCAATACAACTGTCATTTCTGCACTTTAGGTGATCAGAGACGGATACTAAACTGATGGGGGATGATACATTGCAAAAAAATATTTTGCAAATAACAGAATGTGGGCGTGGCATAGCGCCAAACTTTGACGTTTCGCCCCAAAACACGAAATGTTAATTACTCGATTTCACAAGTTCAGATCTTGATCCTGATTGATACAAATTATGACAGTCTGAAGTGGCTTAATTAAATTAAATTAAATTACTTTTAATTTATAAAATTAAATGTAATTAAATGTAATTACATTTAATTCAGTTTAATTAGATTTAAATGTATTTCTATTTTATTTTTATTAGCAAGCCCCGATTGAGAGCATTGCAAGGGCCCTACTGAAATTGTTGTTTATTCTTTCACACGTTTGGACGCCTTTTTGAGGCCCTCAGCTTACACGGAAAGTCCCCATATTTTACAAGCATGTCAGGTATGGCACAAAATGTTATATTTCCGGGGGTCCCGGAATTTTTGTTGGTGGGTCAGGGCATCGGGAAGGCTGTGACCTCGACTCGCATAAACCCCGTTCAAAGGTGTTCACAGATTTAAAGGCCTACTGAAATGAATTTTTTTTATTTAAACGGCGATAGCAGATCCATTCTATGTGTCATACTTGATCATTTCGCAATATTGCCATATTTTTGCTGAAAGGATTTAGTAGAGAACAACGACGATAAAGATCGCAACTTTTGGTATCTGATAAAAAAAAAGCCTTGCCCCTACCGGAAGTAATGTGACGTAGTCAGTTAATAGCCTCCTCATATTTTCCTATTGTTTTCAATGCAGCTAGAGCAATTCGGACCGAGAAAGCGACGATTACCCCATTAATTTGAGCGAAGACGAAAGATTTGTGGATGAGGAACGTTAGAGTGAAGGACTAGAATGCAGTGCAAGACATATCTTTTTTCGCTCTGACCGTAACTTAGGTACGAGCTGGCTCATTGGATTCCACACTCTCTCCTTTTTCTATTGTGGATCACGGATTTGTATTTTAAACCACCTCGGATACTATATCCTCTTGAAAATGAGAGTCGAGAACGCGAAATGGACATTCACAGTGACTTTTATCTCCACGACAATACATCGACGAAACACTTTAGATACGGAGCGTGATTGCATCGTGCTTAACTGCATATAGAAACAAAATAAATAAATCCCTGACTGGAAGGATAGACAGAAGATCAACAATACTATTAAACCAGGGACATGTAAATACACGGTTAATGCTTTCCAGCTTGGCGAAGCTTAAAAATGCTGTTGCTAATGACGCCATTGAAGCTAACTTAGTATAACGGGACCTCACAGAGCTATGATAAAAACATTAGCGCTCCACCTACGCCAGCCAGCCCTCAACTGCTCATCAACACCCGTGCTCACCTGCGTTCCAGCGATCGACGAAAGGACGAAGGACTTCACCACGATCATCCGTGCGGTCGGTGGCTAGCGTCGGCTAGCGCGTCTGCTATCCGAGTCAAAGTCTTCCTGGTTGTGTTGCTGTAGTCCGCCGCTAATACCTACAACTTTCTTCTTTGCAGTCTTCATTGTTCATTAAACAAATTGCAAAAGATTTACCAACACAGATGTCCAGAATACTGTGGAATTATGAGATTAAAACAGAGCTATTTTGTATTGTATTCAATGGGGAACCGATACTTCTGTTTCACTGGTTACGTCACGCACATACGTCATCATCCAAAGACGTTTTCAACCGGAAGTTTAGCGGGAAATTTAAAATTGCACTTTATAAGTTAACCCGGCCGTATTGGCATGTGTTGCAATGTTAAGATTTCATCATTGATATATAAACTATCAGACTGCGTGGTCGGTAGTAGTGGGTTTCAGTAGGCCTTTAATATTCTTGTTGTAATTTTGCATGTGTAGAATTATTGTACGCTATATCGTGCAAAAACAAATAACCGGAAGAATATCAATAAAGTTGCATGTGGCAACAGTTTTATTATAAGTACTATCAAGCACAAAGAGAGATACACAAGTGTACAGTGTATGGATGCAATTTTAGTACAAAGGTGTTTACATAAAACAGTGATTTAACATAAAATATTGTCGCTTAGCAATGCTTTGTCATTTAATTTGTTTACATATTCGTTAGAAAATAATGCAACTGAGGTGGTTTACAATTGTGGTAAATAGAGTATTGTTTCGTAATATAAAAGGCAAAGTTTAGGGCAAATATTCAAATGCATGCAATGCCACTGCAAGATGAGAAGTACAATATTTGTTGATACGCAAGTCTCATATATAATAGACTACAAAATACAGTATCGCAAACTGTTTTTAATGTAAATGATGGGCATCTTGTAGTCTATTTTCTGATTAAGTTCTCAAGCAAAAGCATCTTTGGATACGGCCTCATGAAAGTTTGGTGCCGACATAAGAATGCTTAAGGTGCTGAGGATAAGGACCAGCGAGAAAATCACAAAGCAGAGACGGTCAATTACAGCCGCGGCAAATTTCCAGTCGTTTACCGCCGTCTTTCCGTCATCCTGCACACGGACGCGCCTGGCAATATAGCGCACTTCGTTTAGGATCTTGACGAGCTCTGGTTCCCCGCTGTCAGCTGCGTAGCTTTGACCTTTGGGGAGGAACGTCTGATCCTCATCTGTGTGTCCAAGAGGTGCAGGATCAGGTGAGTTTGTGCCAGCTGACCAATGAATGCTCTCCATGCCGTGCATTCCAATATAGTGTGTTACCGTTGGTGGAGGATGGAACACCGGCCTTTGTGTCAATGCCGGTCGGACTGTTCTGCGGGATCTTTTTGTCCTCATCTGGACGCTTCATGAGCAGAAACCAGGCACACCAATTCAGGAGGAAGACACGTACCTTGAGGGAGACAATTAAGGAGTTTAACAAAACAGCAACCAAAGCGTTCATTTTGAGTTATTGGCAAATTACGCAATAAAAAGTAAAGTTTTGGCTGAAGGTACAAAACCCAAAACCAGTGAAGTTGGCACGTTGTGTAATTCGTAAATAAAAACAGAATACAATAATTTGCAAATCTTTTCTTTTGTATATTCAATTGAATAGACTGCAAAGACAAGATACTTAATGTTCGAACTGAGAAACTTTTTTTTTTTTTGCAAATAATAATTAACTTAGAATTTAATGGCAGCAACACATTGCAAAAAAGTTGGCACAGGGGCATTTTTACCACTGTGTTACATGGCCTTTCCTTTTAACAACACTCAGTAAACGTTTGGGAACTGAGGAGACCCATTTTTAAGCTTTTCAGGTGGAATTCTTTCCCATTCTTGCTTGATGTACAGCTTAAGTTGTTCAACAGTCTCCTTCATATTGCGCCACACATTTTCAATGGGAGACAGGTCTGGACTACAAGCAGGCCAGTCTAGTACCCGCACTCTTTTACAATGAAGCCATGCTGTTGTAACACGTGGCTTGGCATTGTCTTGCTGTAATAAGCAGGGGCTTCCATAACAACGTTGCTTGGATGGCAAAATATGTTGCAACAAAACCTGTATGTACCTTTCAGCATTAATGGCGCCTTCACAGATGTGTAAGTTACCCATGCCTTGGGCACTAATACACCCCCATACCATCACAGATGCTGGCTTTTGAACTTTGCGCCTATAACAATCCGGATGGTTCTTTTCCTCTTTGTTCCGTATGACACGGCGTCCACAGTTGGACCACAGAACACTTTTCCACTTTTCATCAGTCCATCATTTTAGATGAGCTCGGGCCCAGCGAAGCTGGCGGCGTTTCTGGGTGTTGTTGATAAATAGCTTTGGCTTTGCATAGGAGAGTTTTAACTTGCATTTACAGATATAGTGACAAACTGCAGTTACTGACAGGGGTTTTTTGAAGTGTTCCTGAGCCAATGTGGTGACATCCTTTACACACTGATGTCGCTTTTTGATGCAGTACCGCCTGAGGGATCAAAAGTCCGTAATATCATTGCCTACGTGCAGTGAATTCTCCAGATTTTCTGAACCTTTTGATGATATTACGGACCGTAGATGGTGAAATCCCTAAATTCCTTGCTATAGCTCGTTGAGAAATGTTGTTCTTAAACTGTCTTTTGCATAACACAGTTTATTTTTGCTTTTTTTTTTAAAATTTGTATATCTGCCAAAAGAAAAATACTAAAATGCATGCAGAGAACGCTGGTTCTCAAGTGTTTGTGGGTCAATATTATGCTTATAAAGACATGGACACTCACCCACTTTGGCATCCTGGCTCCATCAGGGTCGTGATGGTGAAATTGTAAGACCACAATTGTGGCAATTATGGAAAAGGCAACAATGACCATGGTGGTGACAAAGTACCGCGCTGGAAAAATTAAAGACAGACAAATGAGTTAGTCCCTCCATTCATCGTCTCTAAAATATGTCATTGTTAAGCCTACTCACCTCATGGTGTTTTCAGGTTATTTTGTGAATTTATTAAGAAAGCTTTTTTCGGACACTGAATTTATGTCACTTAATTTTTGTGTTTGAAATGTGTGGACTAAATTTAAAAAAAAAATTCCCATCAAATTATGCTGACAATTGAATAAAAATGTGTAAGCACAATGTGTGTGTTTAAAAATGCAGTTTGTTGAAATACAGTATTTTAAAATTCATCGTATACAAATTCAGGGGAACATTTTTTAATAATTGTACAAAAACTCAGTGTAAAAAAATATTAGTTGCTTCAAAACTCAAGACTCAGTTATATAAAATTAAGACTGAAGCAATGGATTCTGTCATTGAGGTGTCAAGTTTGCAGAATTGTTTGCTTCTGTCTTAATTTCCCGTAAGTGAGTCTTGAGTTTTGAAGTACAAATATTTCCACTATGAATTTTTCTGCACTGAATTTTTCTGCACTCTATATTTTTTTTACATAGAATTTTAAAACATTTTCTTAAATAACTGAATTTGTAACATGCTAATTTTGCTCACACATTTTTGTTTAATAAAATTGTCAGCATATATAAAACATTCTGTTCACAAAATTCAAATGCAAAATATTAATTTACATAAATTCAGTGTCCAAAACATGTTTTGTAATATTGACACAAGTTAACCTCCATAATGGTGGAATCCCAGCCAGATTATGGTTAACTATTTTTTAACAGTACTGTTACAAGCTGAAGGCGGATAAAATCTACAATGAACCCAATATGAAGTACTGTAGAGCCACGCTATTCGCAGGAGTTACATTTCAAGGCCCCTGCAAATTGCAAAAAACTGCAAATAATGGATGCACCCATATAAGGCCAAAAAAAATCCACATTTTTTAAAACATTTATTAAGCCAATAATATGCCTCTCATAGTTATTTAACACGTTTTTAATTCCGTTTTACACATTCAATTGAAAAATCCCCTCTGCGCCCCTGCTGTTATACCCACTAAGCAGCAAGCAACACAAAAAAATAAAACAAACCATAAAAACAATGGAGGGTAAGATGGACATTTTTTATCAGCTACATATAAGAATATTAAAATGCTGGCGACAAAAAGTAACTAATTAAGTAAATTGTAATCCAAACTAGCTACTTTTAAGATAAAGTCATCAGTAAAGTAGCTAAGTTACTTTGGATGGGCGTAATCAGTAATCCGATTACTTTTTCAAAGTAACTATGGCAACACAGTTACTTTGAAGCTACTCACTCCAGATTCAACCATGACAACTTGCGTTTTGGTTGCTGCTATTTCTCCGTACGCGGGACATGGGTGGCATGCTCGAAGCAGGAAGAGGGCGGGACATAATGCTTACAACACGGTGGAAAGTTGGCGCCCTCCAGGCAGCCGTGCATGAGAGGCAAACAGTCACTTATCATGTGAGAGCGTAGAGACAACACCACCCCTGCTTACCTATCAGAGGTACTGAGTCCGATGTGGCCGGCATAATCTCCGCAACGATCAGCATGAAGACGGTCAGGGCGAGCAGTACTGTGATTCCTGGAGGGATGAAATCTTCATTAACACTTCAAAACAAAACAAAAGCACAGTGTTTTTCATATAAAAACATGCATAAAAATAAAGGTTTAACCCTCTGGGGATTACTTACTTTAGCAGACATAGGGTACCGAAAAGACAAAATAGTCCTCAGGGAGTTAAGAGTGTATAAAACATATTTAGATTCATATTTATTTCTACTTTTTTTTGCTCATATCTCTCAATCAACTTTATCCTAAATAAGAATGGCAAACATGTATTTTTGAAAATTTTATTTTAACCCTTTGAGTAACCATTTGATGTATCTATGTAATTAAAGGCCTACTGAAACCCACTACTACCGACCACGCAGTCTGATAGTTTATATATCAATGATGAAATCTTAACATTGCAACACATGCCAATACGGCCAGGTTAGATTAGTAAAGTGCAATTTTAAATTTCCCGCAAAATATCCTGCTGAAAACGTCTCGGTATGATGACGTTTGCGCGTGACGTCACGGATTGCAGCGGACATTTTGGGACAGCATTGTGGCCAGCTATTAAGTTGTCTGTTTTCATCGCAAAATTCCACAGTATTCTGGACATCGGTGTCGGTAAATCTTTTGCAATTTGTTTAATGAACAATGGAGATAGCAAAGAAGAAAGCTGTAGGTGGGAAGCGGTGTATTAGCGGCTGGCTGCAGCAACACAAACACGTAGCGGCTACTTCGTAGCCGATGTTTCATTGTTTACATTCCCGAACGATGACAGTCAAGCTTTACCATTTGCCTGTGGAGAACTGGGAGAACAGAGACTCTTACCAGGAGGACTTTGAGTTGGATACACATGCTTGTGGAGATGGGACAACAGAGACTCTTACCAGGAGGACTTTGTGTTGGATACGCGCTACCGTTAGTACGCAGCTGCGGCTTCCAAACATTTGATCGCTTGCCCGTATGTGCGTGCCGCTATGTGCATGTCACGTACGTAACTTTGAGGAAATATATGTGCTGTATGAACTTTGGGGAGGTGAACGGTACTTTGGGCTGTGGGATTGAGTGTGTTGTGCGGGTCTTTGATTTGTATTGGCGGGTTATATGGACGGGAGGGGGGGAGGTGTTTGTTATGCGGGATTAATTTGTGGCACATTAAATATAGGCCTGGTTGTGTTGTGGCTAATAGAGTATATATATGTCTTGTGTTTATTTACTGTTTTAGTCATTCCCAGCTGAATACCTGAATCGCTTCCACTGCCCTCTAGTCCTTCACTCTCGCTTTCCTCATCCACAAATCTTTCATCCTCGCTCAAATTAATGGGGAAATCGTCGCTTTCTTGGTCCGAATCGCTCTCGCTGCTTGTGGCCATGATTGTAAACAATGTGCAGATGTGAGGAGCTCCACAACCTGTGACGTCACGCTACTTCCGGTACAGGCAAGGCTTTTTTATCAGCGACCAAAAGTTGCGAACTTTATCGTTGATGTTCTCTACTAAATCCTTTCAGCAAAAATATGGCAATATCGCGAAATGATCAAGTATGACACATAGAATGGATCTGCTATCCCCGTTTAAATAAGAAAATTTCATTTCAGTAGGCCTTTAAAGATTTGCATAAAATGATTTATTATCCATACAGTAGATATTAACGGGCTGGGGTACTCGGGTAAAGATCAGGCTTAAATATACATAATATTACTAATAAAACATATTTTGGTGCATTGTTACTGTCGCGAGCCCGCATGGCTGCAGTAGTAGTGACCCCAAGATGCAGGAACCAGGAGAGTGATGATCAGGTAAGAGTCTTTTAATACTCAAACCAGAGAAGGAAGCAGTCGTGCATGTAAGGTTTTTAACATAGTCATGAATCCTCGAGCCCTGAGGAACAGGCGAGGCAGGCATATATAGCAGCCTGATTGGCAACTGCAACCAGGTGTGCCAGGCTGCCAATCAGGGACAGGTGAGGAAAACGAGCGCTCAGGGAGAAAAGCAGGAAGGGGAACAAAAACAAACACCAAACAAGGAACCACCACCAGAAGTGAAGTGACAGATTGTCATAGCTACATGCATCCTTACACGCTTTATAGCTGGGTAGTATAATGGGGACAAAAAATACATTGACTACCATTACGATTAAATGTTTTTTTTATCTATACAGCCATTACACACTATAATCATGATTTTCTAATTTCAGGGTTTCATTTTGGAGAAAAAGGGTACACTTTGTCATATTTACTGCAATTTTGGTCCACTTTTCATCACAGGATCTTTACCTCAACTTTTTAACATGTACTGTGTGCATGATAACTCGTGTTATGCAATTTAAAAACAAAAACAAAAAAAACATTCAAGCATTGAACGGGCCCTCGCCCATGTTGCACTGCGGGGTTTACGCGAGTCGGCCGGCATTCGTGCATGTTAAGGGCCTCAAAAAGGCAACCAACTGTATAAAAAAAACCACAGCAATTTCAATAGGGCCCTTGCGGTGTTTTGCATCGCCCCTGCGAGGCTTACTCTGCCGCACGGGCCTTAATAAAACAAAATAAAATACAATAAAACAAAACTAAATAAAATAAAGCCACTCTTATCATCATTTGTAACAATTAGGATCAAGATCTGAACTTGTGAAACAGTTAACGTTTCGTGTTTTGTGGCGAACCATCTGATCCAAGTTTGGCGCTGTGCCACGCCCACATCATCCATCCTTCCTTTTCCTACCGCTTATCCCTTTTGGGGTCGCGGGGGGTGCTGGAGCCTATCTCAGCTACGCCCACATCATATCATTTGCAAAACATTTTTTGCAATTCATCGTCACCCAGTCGCGGGCCGTGCGTTTCCCACCTAAGCCTTCAGTGATGTCCGACTTCAAAGATTACCTCTCAAAATACCATCATTGATGTCACCACACGACCATTGCTGGAGAAATACTATACAGCAGGGGTCACCAACCTTTTTGAAACCAAGAGCTACTTCTTGGGTACTGATTAATGCGAAGGGCTACCAGTTTGATACACACTTAAATAAATTGCCAGAAATAGCCAATTTGCTCAATTTACCTTTAACTCTATGTTATTATTAATAATTAATGATATTTATCTTTGTGGAAACACTGATCATCTTAATGATTTCTCACAATAAATATATATAGAAACAGATAAATATCAACATGCAACACTTTATTTTTATATTTTCTCTAAGTGCACATTTTTCAAATTGAACATTTTCAAATGATCACTTCTAAGACAGTCTTGTGAAATCACAAAATCCCATTTTAACTAGCTAGCCCCTAACATTTTTTAACAAATCATGAATTACTTTGCACCAGGTTTGTACAAATAATAACTCATGTAAAATACAAAAGTCAACTCTCAAATTTTTAAATAAATCATGTCACACTTTGAACTGGACACCAAATCTGTTATCTGTTTCTTTGTCAGTTAGTGAAGACCAAGTCTTTAAAATATTTTCTTGGATTTTCAAATTCTATTTGAGTTTTGTCTCTCTTAGAATTAAAAATGTCGAGCAAAGCGAGACCAGCTTGCTAGTAAATAAATACAATTTAAAAAATAGAGGCAGCTCACTGGTAAGTGCTGCTATTTGAACTATTTTTAGAACAGGCCAGCGGGCTACTCATCTGGTCCTTACGGGCTACCTGGTGCCCGCGGGCACCGCGTTGGTGACTCCTGCTATACAGGAACACATTTACACACTAATGTGTATTGAAGCACATCAACAGTATACAAAAGGGGTTATTCCATGGAAGAAAAAACAGCAATTTCAAAAGGGCCCTTGTGGTGCTCTACAACGCCCATGCAGGGCTTGCACCGCTGCTCAGGCCCTAATTGCATGTACCGTATTTTCCGGACTATAAGGCGCACTTCAAATCCTTTTTTTTCTTCAAAACTCGACAGTGCGCCTTACAACCCGGTGCGCCTAATGTAAGGAATGAGTTTGGTTGAGCTCACCCACCTCGAAGCTATTTTATTTGTTACATGGTGTAATGATAAGTGTGACCAGTAGATGGCAGTCAAACATAAGAGATACGTGTAGACTCCACTATGATGGGTCTCAAGTAAACAACATCAACATTTTAAATGTTTCATTAAAAATATAGAACATTACACACGGCGCTCAAAAATCTATCAACATTTTTTAGTACGACTTTGGTAAGTTATGAAGCCGCACCGCTTGAAGGATTGTCGGCGCATTAAACATACAAGTATTAATATGGTGTGTGTATAAGGTAAGACATATTATCTGGCGTTTTGTTTTGCAATACTATGCAAAAGAACATTTTCTTACCTTCTGGTACCTGCTGATTTGTATTTGGGATCTGCATAAGTCCTGAAAAATTGCCCGCGTCCGCGCCAACGCCGTAGTTGATAAGCTTCTTCTTTTTCTCTATCTTCTTGTTATGGGACATTCACCCTCTGCTGTTGCCATTTCTAATATAAAGTAGTGTAAAGTTCTTACTTATATCTGTCAGTAAACTCGCCATGAAAGCGCTAAAACATACCGGTGTAGTGAGTTTACATTATTCACCCATGGAACTTTAGTTATTAGAGTTCCGGTCGGACGTTTTTTTCATGGGACACATTTCCGGTGTGGTGGTTTCCGGATGAGGAGATGCTGCTCCGTTATTGATTTAAGTAAAGTCTGAATGTCAATAAAACAGTTAGCTCCATCTTTTGACACTTCTACCAGCTATTTCTACCCGTCCTTGCATGCTACACCGCTACAACAAAGATGATGGGAAGAAGACGCTGCCGAAGGTGAGCCACGTAAATAAGACCGCCCACAAAACGGTGCATCCGAAAGCGACTGTCAGAAAACGACTTGAAGATGATCTGTAAAACATAATCTATGCAACATTTTGACCAAAGAACCACCATTACATGTTATGTAGACCACAAGGAAGTGTTTTCCATTTAGAAAAAAAAATAAAATAATAAGACTCCTTTAATGCGCCCTATAATCTAATTGCCTAATATATGAAAAAAGATAAAAAATAGACCATTCTTCGACAGTGCGCCATATAATCCAGTGTGCCCTATGGTCCGGAAAATACTGTATGCTATTTTTTATTCAGGACTGAAATTAATCTGGAGATTTGAGCAAAAAGAGTAGAAAAAATATGAATCTATAATTTTTTTAAGTACTCTTTGTTCCCTAAGGACTTTTCCGTCTTTTAGTTACTCTTTGGCTATAGTATCGTTCATGTAGGAAAGTATTTGAAATGTAAATTGTCGTGACCTGGCGTGTTTTGGGTTCGGTATGTTTTCTCCTATGTTTACGTCTATTTCTGTTTCAGCGCTCTGGTCGCATTGTCGCGATCGTCGTGTTTCCAGGAAAGACTGGAAACGGCAGAAGCAACGTGCCCGTAAGAACCTTTTGATTCCAATGACAGGGCAAAAACACAAAAACACAGTGTCGCTCGGAGGCGCACGGGAAGCCCAAGGCAAAACTTAGCTTGAGGCAAAAACACAAAAAGAGAAAACTGTCGCATGGAGCCGAACAATGGCCATGCAAGCTAAGGCAGGGTGACATCTGTTACAAAGGTGTGTGATTAGTGGCCGCAGCAGGTGGTGAACTGGTGATCAACGCACTTAGCAGCCTGAATAAACAAAGAAAAGAGCGCTGAAGCAGAAATAGACTCAAACATAAAAGAACTACACTGAACACAAAACAAAACAGGTCATGACAGAAAATATTACAATTAAACATGTAAAAAAAAACTCTTAAAAAAAGCCTTCCATTCGGAGTAATGCAAACAAAAATATGGCAGAAAATTTGGGCAAAAATTTACCTCAAAGACAAAAAAGTCCCCAATATACTCTGAGGGTTGAATGCTGTAGATGTTCCCAGCAAGAGGCCAATAACAAATGTTAATGGTAATTAGTATTATCACATTTAGGCTATGTGTACATTAAGCCGGGTAGCTCATTAAACTAATAATTATTTAGCCTAAGCCCCGTTTCGGCCACACTAATTCATCGTTTAAGGTTCCTCTCCATGGATACTTTTTTTACACCGGTAAGTGCGCCGTCTATTTCTTGAATCTCCGGCTCTTAGCTTTGTATGGACTCATTGATTGCGCCACAGCCAGCTTCATAATAAAGCGGTTTCGTAACTCGGAGCTAACCACTGGAAATAAGGAGGCGAGTCATCCAGACATGCCCGTGTTTCTCCTTTCGTCTGTACAGACGCTTGTGGAAATAACACACATGAATACCTAAAGAGAAAGCCATTGCAGCTATTTGGGATACAACACTTCTCAGACAGCAAGAGAACTTTCGAATGTCCAGGTCAGCTGTGAGTCTACGTAGCGAAAAACTTCGTCCGTCCATTTGTCGAAGGAGAGACAATGAGGCTCCCGTGGATGTGATAAAAAAAAAGGTAGCGTATGCTTTGTATTACCTGGCTGTCGAGGTAAGACTATGGAAAACATCGAATGCGTTTGGACTGGCAAAGCAGACTGTATCAGTTATTCTCCGCCATGTATGTCGCGGACTCAACGTCTAGGTCCAGAGTATATAAAGTCACCAACAACTAATAGACAATGAAGGTGAAGGCAAAAGAGTGAGGAGTGTCCTGACCAGATATCTACATCCCTAGATTGATTGATGTAAAATGTTCTTTACCACATTGTTTATATGTCCAATAAAATTTGATTAATTTATGATGTCTCAGGTGTCATTCACTACAATAGGGCCCCACAACACACTGGATTCCAGTTAATTGAAATATCACAACACTTGATATTGTTCAGATAAGTTACATTTAATTTAAGAACTTGCACACACAGCAACACTGGAGGTGACTATGACGTGCACATTTTCCGCACACGCGTACTAGGTCGCGTTGCGCCGGCGGACGGAGGATGGTAGGGGGTCTTAAACGACCATTGTGTGTGTGTGGACAAGGATAAGGTTAGGTGGGATTTACCCTGGATAACTTTAGCCGGCTTAGTGTAGAAGGGGCCTTAATCTCACAGGAAGGGAACATACATACCATTCACACTAACATTCTTCACACCTATGGGCAATGTAGTCCCCAATATAACCCAACATGGAAATAACTACGGTTTGAATTTCGATATAATCATTATCTTCTACAAAGAATTTTGTTGACATGAAAATGTAAAGCACTACTACCAAGTGAGATCTTCTCTCCCGAGTCCGCAGGCAGCAGGAAGACAAGCAAGGCCAGCATGGAGATCAGGATACAGGGGATCAGCAGGTTGAGTCCATAATAGAGGGTCCGTCTGCGCATCACTATGGTGTATTTGACGTCGGGATATGGCTCCGGACAGCACGGATAGATGTGGTCTTCCCTCTTTACTGTAACCTCTGTGACGGCACACAAAACACAAGTCTTGTACAATGTACTCAATCAGGGTAGACATAATTTATGTGCATATGGAGTGCAATAAAGCACTTTAGAGATGATTCTCTCATAACAATAATATTGTTTCTGTTGCAATCTTTCTGCATTTTTCATAAAAATATAAATAAATGTTTAGTTTGTAACGTTGACCGATTTGTGGATATCTTTGCGTTCTTTGCTTTAATGTAAATCTTCAACTAAGCTACCTTTTTTTCCCCCAAGATGGCGCCGCTGTTGTGGCTGCTGGTGGCAGGAGCTCTGTGCTCTTGTGTCATCCTTTTGTGTTCCTGATGTTTCCCTTTTGTTTTCATGTGGTTTTTTTTGGGACTGTGCGACAAGGGTTGCTACTTTCGTGACTTCTGCAGTGCTTTTTTGTGGACTTCTGAATCTGCCTCCTTTTGGCCATGGAGACCAGCTGCTGGGTCTCTGCCACACCAGAGTCCGTTTGGAGAGACTGGAGGAGATGCGGATGAAGAGAAAGGGCTGCGGAGCTAGCGATGAGCGCCGGGACAGACAAGCTTCACAGTGTCTTGGCTGAATGAGCAGGTATCGGACACCTCGGTCTCCTAGGATGCATCCTCGCTCAGCCATGCGGACTGGACACTGGCCGAGAGTTGGTGGGCGGCCGAGGGTGGAGTCGGCTCTCTTGGTTTCTTTGTTGGGTCTGCTCCTGTCTCTTGCTTCCTCCCACCCCAGCAGACGATGGCGTGGAACACCGCAGAGGCCACCACAGTATATGTTTTTTGTTGTTGTTGTTTTACTTTTGTGGCTGTGTGTAGAAGTGTCTGGTTGCATCAGCGCTGCTCTTTTAATGTCTTTAATGTTCTTTGATGTTTCCCTCTTACACACATGTTTATGTGTGCTACGGCTATGAGGTTTTTTTCTTCATTGGTCTCAGTCTGGACTCTCTCAAAGGGCCCAGGCTTGGACTGAATATTTTTTTTCCTCACCCCCCCTCCCCAGTGTTTACCTGTTTATCACCTTTTTTGTAAGGGCCGGCAAAAGTTGGCAAACCCGTCAGCGATCCTGTTCTGTCTCCCTGTAATGTTTGTCTGATCTTGAATGGGATTGTGCTGAAAATCTTAATTATTAAAGATTCTGATTCTGAATAACTTAGCATTTTGACTTTTTTCTGTTAAACATGTATTTCTTAATGCAGTAGTACCTCGGTTTTTCATCAGTAGTCCGTGTCAAAAGGTCAGTCAAAAACCGAAAAAAATGTTTTCCCATTAGGAACAATACATCCTATTAATCTGTTCCAGGCACCAACACTTTTAGTGTACAACAATTACAGTATTACATCCAGAAAACACTGCAAAATCCATATAAATGACAACAAATGTTTATCTTTATTTTAAAGGCTCTTGATGACAATGAACCTCACCGACAGAGTTCTTTCCTGAATTAAATAGGGTTTATCAACTTTATCAACGTGAGAGCACTCGTTTTAAATATAAGAACGCAGAAAAAACTTTGTTTACATCAACTGATGGAAACACACGCATGGGCAACTGCGCTTTACGGTAGAGCATGTCACACTGTCCTGACTCCACAACCTTACAATTTGTAACTTTCTTTGGCCCAATTATTTTAGTAGTACTTACACAGTATTGGGACAGACTCACCAGCAGTGATGGGCAAACGACTTGGAAAATTTAGGAAGCTAAGCTACAAGTTATCGAAGCTACATTTAGCATAATTTAAATCTACGGGCCCACATGTATAATATCAATATTAATGTAACTGAGAGTGTACAAATGGACCCTTACTAATAACTATCTGTCATTTAGCTGGGTCCACCTTACAACTACCTCTAGGGGTCGCCACACCCCACTGTATGTATATATTTAGTTTGCCTTTTCTTTGGCCCAACCCTATAATGTTATTAATTTTCTCTACCTACAGTAAAAAAAAAACTAAAAAAAACCCTAGTGTTTATCTATATTTTGACAAAAAAACAATGACTTGTGTGTTGTTTGGGAACAGTTGCAATGGTTATGTGCAGTAAAACTTTTCATGAACTCAACTCACCTAAATTTGTGTTCCTAGTCTTCGATGAAGAGAGCAGTTCTGATTTTGTTTTACAGAGTAAATAACTAAAAACTAAGGTTTTGGGCATTTTCTCTAAACACATACATTTGTCTAAATATGACCAAGGACGCGCATTATTGTGGGTTTCCTGCACGTCATCTTCATCACTAAAGAAAAAATCTAATCTGCGGGAGAGAATCCATCTGCCATAGTATTGTAGCGTCCCGGAAGACTTGGTGATGCAGGGAATTCTGGGAATTTTTTCCGTTCTGTTTATGTTGTGCTAGTCATTGTTGTTTAGTATGGTCTCACTATATGGCACATGTTTACGACAGTGTTGGCAATGTTCATAAGGCCCCCATTAATGTGATATGTTGACTAAGTATTCCCTTGTGTATAGACTGTGTTCGAAATGAACATGATCATTAAAATTGGCAATGATCATAGAGAGTGCGAGCATTTCTTGACATCTTCAGCTAAAGACCATTAATAATCTGTCCAACGCGACAGCATGTTTCTTTTTTTTTGAGTCGTCAGCTTGTAGCGTCCCTCTGTCTCCGACTCCCTCGTCGTCATGTGACATGAGCGCGTGTCTGTTATGATTTTGCTTACTAGTTTCAATGGCCTGTTTTATCTTGCCTCTGATTGGCTAGTGCATAATCGCCCTAACCTTAACCAATTGTGACTCATCTTCCGAACACCAACCAATCACCATGGATTTTCTCCGTATGTATGGATGTTCTCAATCATCCAGGTCATTGGATTTTCTCCATATTTCTTTGGGCCTAGATTCGCAGTCCATTTTCTCTCTTTGTAGCTTGTAGCTTTGATGTCAACTACCTCGCTACATGGGTCAAAAAGTAGCTAAGCTACAGGAAAAGCTACTTGTAAAAGACGTAGCTAAGACATCTGTTTGAGTCCCGACGGAACAGAAGAGCAGGGACCGAACCAGGCGGGTTGTAGTGGTGCCGTGACCCGGATGAGAGTGAGGTTTAGGGGGGTTAGTTTAGCAGAGGCCAGCGATTGTGGCTGGGTTATGTAAACCTCACTCCCTGATGACCTCAAGAGCAGTACTTGCTATCGGGTTGATAGCAGTGTGAATGTCATCTCATTTACTGACTGATGACGTAGCATTGGAGGTCTCTGCATGGAGATTCTGTCTGTTGTCCAAGGATACTTTTGACATTTAGCGAGGACCGAGGGTCAAACTCACAACCAACAACTCAACTACCAACCTGGCATTTAGGGTAAAAAGGTGATGCTGAAATAGATATTTTTGATTGGGCTTTAGATATTTAGAGCTTCTCATGTCTTCAGCTTTGAGCACATCCCTTCAAAGTTTCTTCAAATTTAAAAGAACTTACCCTTTCTTTTTGCCATTTTATTTTGAAGTCACTCTTACCAACAAGGTCCCACTCTCCATTAGCGACGTAGCCACTTATGTCTGCCTCTGACATGGTCAAGTTCACAGACCAGCCATCGTAAGTCCAGGAGCCAAATTTGAGTTCACATTTCTGGATGTCAAATGGAAACCAGCGGACATCGATGTAGCAGGTGCTCTTAAACATCGCTGATTGGGATACAAATAGGAGACAGGAAGGAGAAAAGGAGACGTATGAGAGAGCATCTCGTCATCCACTTCAGCATAGAGGAAGCAGTGTGACACCTGAAAAGATAGTATGCCCCTAAAATAAGCTGCAAGGGATGTTTACTTTGACAACATCAAAAGCTCTTGCCCTGTCAATGGTAATGGCAGAAGAAAAAAATATATAATAAAGTAAAAGCAGTCGGTAATCCCTCAGAAGGCAAGAAAAACCCGAACTCCAATCTACAGTGAAGAAAATATGAGCATGTGGGAAGTAAGTCAGGAAGATGACGCGTGGAATTGACTGAAATATAAGGCAGACAAATGGAAGTATGATTTGCTATTTGATGACAAGCAATGATTTGAAAGAATAATTTATGACAAATATATTACAGTATGTGTGATGATATATACATATATACAAATATATAAATATACATATACATTGTATAGATATATACATATATGTGTGTGTGAGTGTGTGTATATATATATATATATATATATATATATATATATATATATATATATATATATATATATATATATATATATATATATATATATATATATACTATTTACACATATATACACACACACATTTATATATATACATTGACATTTATACACACACACATACATCTATAAATAAATAAATAAATAAATACATATAAATATACTGTATATATACATATGTATACATACATACATACACTATATACTGTATATTAGTGATTCCCAGAGCCCCAAAAAAGTCTGCGGGCTATAGAGCGTTTTCTCTTCGGGCTCCAGTACTCTGGAATGCCCTCCTGGTAACAGTTAGAGATGCTACCTCAGTAAAAGTCTCATCTTAAAACTAATTTGTATATATATAAATATATATATATATATATATATATATATATATATATATATATATATATATATATATATATATATATATATATATATATATATATATATACACTCACACAAATACATACCGGTACTATGGTATAAGACCGTCTACGTACAAAACCCAAAACCAGTTAAGTTGGCACGTTGTGTAAATCGTAAATAAAAACAGAATACAATGATTTGCAAATCCTTTTGAACTTGTATTCAATTGAATACACTGCGAAGACAAGATATTTAACGTTCGAACCGAGAAACATGTTTTTTTTTGCAAATAATCATTAACTTAGAATTTAATGGCAGCAACACATTGCAAAAAAGTTGGCCCAGAGGCTTTTTTACCACTGTGTTACATGGCCTTTCCTTTTAACAACACTCAGGAAATGTTCGGGAACTGAGGAGACCAATTTTTGAAGCTTTTCAGGTGGAATTCTTTCCCATTCTTGCTTGATGTACAGCTTAAGTTGTTCAACAGTCCGGGGTCTCCGCTGTCATATTTTAAGCTTCGTAATGCGCCACATGTGTTCAATAGGAGACAGGTCTGGACTACATGCAGGCCAGTCTAGTACCCGCACTCTTTTACTACAAAGCCACGCTGTTGTAACACGTGCAGAATGTGGCTTGGCATCGTCTTGCTGAAATAAGCAGGGGCGTCCATGAAAAAGACGTTGCTTGGGTGGCAACATATGTTGCTCCAAAACCTGTATGTACCTTTCAGCATTAATGGCGCCTTCACAGATGTGTAAGTTACCCATGCCTTGGGCACTAATACACCCTCATACCATCACAGATGCTGGCTTTTCAACTTTGCGCCTATAACAATCAGGATGGTTCTTTTCCTCTTTGGTCCGGAGGACACGATGTCCACAGTTTCCAAACACAATTTGAAATGTGGACTCGTTAGACCACATAACACTTTTCCACTTTGTATCAATCCATCTTAGCTGAGCTCGGGCCCAGCGAATCCGGTGGCATTTCTGGGTGTTGTTGATAAATGGCTTTGGCTTTACATAGTAGAGTTTTAACTTGCGACAAACTATAGTAACTGACAGTGGTTTTCTGAAGTGTTCCTGAGCCCATGTGGTGATATCCTTTACACATTGCTGTCGGTTTTTGATGCAGTATTGCCTGAGGGATCGAAGGTCACGGGCATTCAATGTTGGTTTTCGGCTTTGCTGCTTACGAGCAGTGATTTCTCCAGATTCTCTGAACCTTTTGATGATATGACGGACCGTAGATGGTGAAATCCCTACATTCCTTGCAATAGCTCGTTGAGAAATGTTGTTCTTAAACTGTTCAACAATTTGCTCACGCATTTGTTGACAAAGTGGTGACCCTCGCCCCATCCTTGTTTGTGAATGACTGAGCATTTCATTGAAGCTGTTTTTATACCCAATCATGGCACCCACCTGTTCCCAATTAGCCTGTTCACCTGTGGGATGTTCCATGTAAGTGTTTGATGAGCATTCCTCAACTTTCTCAGTCTTTTTTGTTACTTGTGCCAGCTTTTTGGAAACATGTTGCAGGCATCAAATTCCAAATGAGCTAATATTTGGTAAAAAATAACAGTCTATTCAATTGAATATAAGTTGAAAAGGATTTGCAAATCATTGTATTCTGTTTTTATTTACGATTTACACAACATGCCAACTTCACTGGTGTTAGGTTTTGCACTATGGTAGCCGTAATGTTCCGCGTTGCATTTTGGCTGCGGCTTTGTAGCTTACCAAAGTCGTATTAAAACATTTTGACAGCCTTTTGAGCGCCTTGTGTAATGTTCTATTTTCTCAATGAAACTTTAGCGTTTTGGTGTTGCTTGCTTACTGGTGCATGCTGGCGTCATTTATTGAACATTATTCAACTTGCAATCCACACTTATTTCTTATGCATGACTGCCATCTACTGGTCACCCTTATCATTACGCCGTGTACCAGATAAAATTGCTTCGAGGTCGGTAAACTCAACCAGAATTATTCTGTACATTAGGCGCACTGTCGATTTTTGAGAGTGTTCGAAAAGTACGGTATTTTATAAAATATTATTCTATTAACTTATTTAGCTTATGAATGAACATGTCTTGATGTAAATTCTAAATCTGTATATATTAACATCAGTTTACATTATGCATTACAGTATTATAAATCTGACATAAAAAAGCATCTGTCAATGAAGATAGCATGATGAACACCTAAAATATTTAAAAATGCTTACCTGGAGCTAAGTATATACATTCTCCCGAGGAGCTCACCAGAACCTTGGTATGGTAGGTGGCATCAAATCTTTCATCTGCACTGTGGGCAACATGGAATCATGATCAGAATGATGAACAATGGTTTGTGACCCATCCAAAGACACACTGATAGTGGGTAATGCTAGGACACTTGACACATTGAGGAACCCGACTACGATATGGGGGAGTTACCATTCAATTTATATCGAGCTCGGGTCATTCCTGCATTAGTGACATCACAAATTTTGCTCCCCCTCTCTAAAATGTTTTACCATTAAGAACATGTTAAAGGCCTCCTGAAACCCACTACTACCGACAACGCAGTCTGATAGTTTATATATCAATGATGAAATCTTAACATCGCAACAAATACCAATACGGCCGGGTTAACTTACAAAGTGCAATTTAAAATTTCCCGCGAAACTTCCAGGTGAAAACGTCTATGTATGATGACGTTTGCGCGTGACGTCTATGGTTGAAACGGAAGTATTCGGACACATTGTATCCCAATACAAACAGCTCTGTTTTTTTTGCAAAATTTCACAGTATTCTGGACATCTGTGTTGGTGAATCTTTTGCAATTTGTTTAATGAACAATGAAGACTGCAAAGAAGAAAGCTGTAGGTGGGATCGGTGTATTAGCGACCGGCTGCAGCAACACAACCAGGAGGACTTTGACTTGGATAGCAGACGCGCTATCCGACGCTAGCCGCCGACCGCATCGATGATCGGGTGAAGTCCTTCGTCGCGCCGTCGATCGCTGAAACGCAGGTGAGCACGGGCGTTGATGAGCAGATGAGGGCTGGCGTACGTGGAGAGCTAATGTTTTTATCATAGCTCTGACGAGGTCCCGTAGCTAAGTTAGCTTCAATGGCATCGTTAGCAACAGCATTGCTAGGCTTCGACAGGCGGCACAGCATTAACCATGTAGTTACAGGTCCAGTGTTTGGTTTGGTGTCTCCTGATAGTAGTATTGTTGATCTTCTGTCTATCCTTCCAGTCAGGGGCTTATTTCTTTTGTTTCTATCTGCATTTAAGCACGATGCTATCACGTTAGCTCCTTAGTTAAAGTGCTTCACCGATGTATTGTCGTGGAGATAAAAGTCACTGTGAATGTCCATTTTGCGTTCTCGACTCTCATTTTCAAGAGGATATAGTATCCGCGGTGGTTTAAAATACAAATCCGTGATCCACAATAGAAAAAGGAGAAAGTGTGGAATCCAATGAGCCCTTTTACCTAAGTTACGGTCAGAGCGAAAAAAGATACGTCCTGCACTACACTCTAGTCCTTCACTCTCGTGTTCCTCATCCACAAATCTTTCATCCTCGCTCAAATTAATGGGGTAATCGTTGCTTTCTCGGTCCGAATCCCTCTCGCTGCTGGTGTAAACAATGGGGTAATGTGAGGAGCCCTTCAACCTGTGACGTCACGCTACTTCCGGTACAGGCAGGGCTTTTTTTATCAGCGACCAAAAGTTGCGAACTTTATCGTCGATGTTCTCTACTAAATCCTTTCAGCAAAAATATGGCAATATGGCAAAAGGATCAAGTATGACACATAGAAGGGATATGCTATCCCCGTTTGAATAAAAAAATGTCATTTCAGTAGGCCTTTAACATTGATTGATTGATTTATCCGACCAACACACTGTGTGAGTTACATTTCTTATTTCTTATAGGCTCCCTTTTTCTTTTTATTCCTGTCACAAACTAACTAACAAACTACATCAGCTACACTATATTGCCAAAAGTATTTGGCCACTCATCCAAATGATCAGAATCAGGTGTCCTAATCACTTGGTCCGGCCACAGTTGTATAAAATCAAGCACTTAGGCATGGAAACTGTTTCTCAGGAGCTCAGTGATTTCCAGCGTGGAACTGTCATAGGATGCCACCTGTGGAACAAATCCAGTCGTAAAATGTCCTCACTCCTAAGTATTCCAAAGTCAACTGTCGACTTTATTATAAGAAAATGGAAGAGTTTGGGAACAACAGCAACTCAGCCACAAAGTGGTAGGCCACGTAAACTGACAGAGTGGGGTCACTGAAGCGCACTGTTACGGCTCAGGCTCCTGCCAATTGATTAGGGACCTGACGGCACACTTCCTTAGCCCCGCCCCCAGTGACTTTAGCCCCGCCCCCAGTGACTTTAGCTCCGCCCCAGTGACATTTTTTTTTTTTCTTCCTCCTTTCTTTTTGCCCCTCTCATTATGTCTTTTTCTTTTCAATCAACCCTGGACAATTTTTCTAGCCCACCTCAGCAAAATCTTGGACTGTTTAGCAGTGCTGTAGGGATAGAAGAATTTCAACTTCAACCAAAGACATTTGTCAAACCCGTTCAACGCTACATTGGTGTCAGAAGTGGGATGGCTTTCTCAAAGAAGCTTGAGGATCTCATCAAGTGCTGGGAGAATGCACTTCCGGATGAAGACCGACTACCTCGTCACCAGGAAGAGGAAAGGAACAAGCGCCGCCCTGGTGGATTGGAGGCTCAACTACCTCACCACCAAGTAAATGAGAGGAACCTGCGCCGCCCTAGTGGACGGGAGGCCCATCCACTTGGAGGAAGAATGGAAGCTCAATATGATGGGACAAGATTGGAAGCTCAACCAGATGGAAGAAGTGCGCCTCGTGTTGGAAGGAGTGCCTGGCGAAGAAGTGCCTCTCCTGCGGTGATGGTGGACACAAATTCCCTGCGAGATGACTACAGGCCAAGCATCGCCACTCCAAAGCTTCCTCACTATAGTGGAGAAGGCTCTATTGAATCCTTCCTCCTCCAGGTCCAGCTAGCAGCACGTTTGAATGGCTGGTCTGATGTGGCAACCGCAGGGCATGTGGCGCTGTCCCTGGAAGGCCCAGCCTTACAGTGTTTGGTCGATTTACAAGAGGAGGAATTGGCTGATTGGGGGGCCATGCGCGAGGCTCTTCAACGACGTTACGGGCGACCAATCCATGCAGACGAAGCACGAGAGCAGCTGTACAAGCGGCGACGCCTTTTGGGAGAAAGTCTCGGAGCTTATGCTGCGGACCTTCGCCATCTGGTGCGAAGGGGCCACCCAGCGTTCCCAGAAGTATTACAGGAAGAGCTCACCGTGCAAGCCTTTGTCCGTGGTCTACAGCCTGAACGACTTCGGGAACATCTCAGACTGTTTGCTAAACACTCTCTCTCTGCCGCATCGACTGAAGCCGAACGTGTGGAGCACGTCCTGTTTCCAGATGGCCGCCGTGATGTTCCGCGAGTCCGCCAGGCTGGATGGGACGAGACCGAAGGAGAGGGAACCGACCAAGTGACTGCAAGGCCCCGGCCACGCTTCTCCCAGAGAAGGCAGACCGAAGTGAACTGTTACCGCTGCGGTGTCCCTGGCCACATTGCAAGACACTGTCCAGCCCCTGCCCCCATTGACGTTGCCGCTGAGGTGTCGTCAAACTAGAGAGGGGTGTCAGTGTCGGGGAACTGACACCCGGGATGGTTTCCACTGTACCCGAATGTGACGCACAGCGCTTGGGCCGCCTGGGCAGGGCCCGGGGGCTATACCTGGAATGTGAGCTTGATGGAACAGTCTGCAGAGCCCTGGTTGACACGGGGTCCACTATCTCCATCATCCGGCCGGGTGTCCTTCCCCACTTGCAGCGCAGCTTGCCATCAGGCTGGACAATCACCAACGCCCGAATAACAACCGTCACCGGTAGCAAGGCTGCCATGCTGGGCCAAGGGACAGTGTGCATTAAGGTGGCGGACCAAGAAAGACGACACCCATTCTGGCTGGCTGACATTCAAGACCCCTGCATTGTTGGGCTTGACCTGTTGGAGATGTGGGGAGCTGTGGTCGATGTGCCTAGGGCCACGCTTCATCTTGGTGAGAAAACAGTTGCCCTCCAGGGTACTGATGAGCCAGGCGCCTGCAGAGTGACAGCCCCCACAGAGCCATCCCCGGCTACGGCCTTCATGGTGGACCAGGAGAAGTCTCAACCTAACCCTTCTACTAATAGACTGCCTACTATAGAGACCCAGCAGGCTATTGCAGAACTGTTAGAGCGAAGCAGTCAAGGCCTGGATACCACCCAGCAGGAGCGACTAAAAAGCTTACTGAATGCCTTCCAAGACATTTTTGCAGCGAAAGATGAAGACTGCATGCACACCAGTCTCGTACTCCACGACATTGACACAGGAGACGCACGACCAATCCGGCTACATCCACGCCGTCTTCCCCTTGCCAAACGAGTGGCTGCCCAGGAGAAAATCGAGGAGATGCGCCAGGCGGGCGTCATCGAGCCCTCCAGCAGTCCATGGGCAGCACCCGCAGTTCTGGTCAAGAAGAAGGACGGCTCGTGGCGGTTCTGCGTCGACTACAGACGGCTCAACGATGTAACCCGCAAGGACTCCTGCCCGTTGCCGCGCATAGATGATGCGCTGGACTACATCACTGGCTCCTCCTGGTTCAGCTCCCTGGATCTCCGAAGTGGCTATTGGCAGGTGGAGTTGGCCGCCGAAGCTCGACCAAAGACAGCGTTCACAATAGGTCAAGGACTCTGGCAGTTCCAGGTGATGCCGTTCGGGCTTTGCAACGCACCTGCCACGTTTGAACGGTTGATGGAGAGAGTGCTGGCATCCATCCCCCGTGATCGCTGTGTGGTGTACCTGGATGACCTCCTGGTGCATGCTGCAGGATTTAAAGGGGCTCTAAAGAACCTCCAGCATGTGTTCCAGGCCATTCGTCAGGCTGGGCTGCGATTGAACCCCAAAAAGTGCCATTTGCTTCGGCGTGAAGTTTCCTTCCTGGGGCATGTCGTCAGTGGGAAAGGTGTTGCTACTGATCCAGCCAAAGTTGCCACTGTCCGTGACTGGCCAGCGCCAAGAGATGTTAAAGAGTTGCGGAGTTTCCTGGGACTGGCATCCTATTACCAGAGATTTATCAAGGACTTTGCAACGATTGCTGGCCCCTTGCGCCAGCTCACACACAAGGGACAGTTATTTGAATGGACTGAGAGCTGCAATGAGGCTTTTGCACAGCTGCGAGAGGCCTTGGTCCGAGCCCCAGTGTTGGCCTACCCAGACCCCAGCCGACCTTTCGTGGTCGATACAGATGCCAGTGATGTCGGTGTGGGGGTTGTGCTGTCACAGGAAGGGAATCACGGCGAGCAGGTCGTGGCCTTTTACAATCGGGGGCTGAGCAAGCCAGAGCGGAACTACTGCGTCACCCGTCGGGAATTGTTTGCCATTGTCCTGGGCCTTCGTCATTTCCGACCCTACCTTTATGGTCAACGGTTTGTGTTGCAGACAGATCACGCCTCCCTCACCTGGTTGCTGAACTTCAAGGAACCCGAGGGGCAGCTGGCCAGGTGGGTCGAGATCTTGCAGGAATATGACTTCACGATTTCTCATCGACCAGGCCGCCTGCACGGCAACGCTGATGCAGTGTCCAGACGGCCCTGTGAGGAGGCGTGTCATTTCTGCCAGCGGGCGGAAGAGCGGTGCATGCCAGACCCATCAGTAGCTGCAGTCAGGCAACATGACATCACAGTTGACCTGGACAGCTTCACCCCCCAACAATTGATCGACCATCAAAGACAAGACCCAGTGCTTGAGAGAGCTCGCAGCTGGGTGGGGGCACAGCAGCGGCCGGAATGGACCACAGTGGTGCACTTGGATACTGAGACCAAAGCACTGTACTCCCAGTGGGACAGCCTCCTGTTGTCTCGCGACCTGCTGTATCGTTGCTGGGAAGCTCCGACAGGACAACATGCTGCCCTCCAACTCGTGGTGCCCCGTGTGCTGCGGCCTCAGGTCCTCGAAGTGATGCATGGCTTCCCAGGGACTGGCCATTTTGGAGTGACCAAGACCTTGCTCCGACTGAGGCAGCGTTTTTACTGGCCGGGCTTTCGCCGTGACGTGGAGATGCACGTCGTCCGCTGTGATGCATGCACAGCAAAGAAAGGCCCCACACGCCGCTCCCATGCTCCCCTACAGCAGTTTCAGGTGGGGGCCCCCATGGAACAAGTGGGTGTGGACATTCTAGGCCCATTTCCGGTCACTGATTGCGGAAACCGTTACATCTTGGTGGCCATGGATTACTTCACGAAGTGGCCAGAAGCGTATGCGGTACCCGACCAGAGCGCTGCAACAACGGCAGAGAGATTGGTTTCGGAGATGTTCTGCCGATTCGGAGCTCCAGAGGAGTTGCACAGCGACCAGGGACGGAACTTCGAGTCCCAGGTATTCCAAGAGGTGTGCCGTCGCCTGGGTGTGAAAAAGACTCGCACCACGCCGCTGCATCCTCAGAGCGACGGGTTGGTGGAGCGTTTTAATAGAACCTTGGCCACACAACTTGCCATTCTCACCGACAAGCGGCAGAGAGACTGGGATTTACACCTCCCACTCATTCTTTGGGCCTACAGGACAGCGGTGCAGGAGTCAACACGCTGCACCCCTGCATCATTGATGTTTGGTCACGAACTACGCACGCCTGTTGATTTGGTTTTTGGCCCAGCCCCAGAACCAGAAGTGAGAGGAGCGCCGGGCCTGGACTACTACTACAACCTTGTGGAGCGGCTGCGGGAGGCCCACGATTTTGCCCGCACCAGCCTGACGGAGGCTGGGGCCCAACAGAAGCGGGCATATGACCTCCGCAGTCGAGGCCAGGACTTTGAACCAGGCGCGCATGTCTGGGTCTACAACACGGTGAGAAAGAAAGGACTCTCCCCAAAGCTCACTAGCCACTGGTTGGGACCCTGCAAGGTCCTCCAGAAGTTGTCCGACGTGGTCTATCGGATACGACTGGCACCTCGGAACCGGCTGGTGGTGCTGCACCGAGACCGCTTGGCCCCATACCAGCCATTGGACCAGAGCCGGGGGCACTTGGAGTCAAGCACCCTGCCAGAGAGGGAGATACCCCCAGGGAGCAACGAGGATGCTGAGGTAATACCCCCTTCCGACCTACCTGCAGACAGTGGTAGCAGCCAGCCGCCATCAGAGGGGCGTCGACGACGCCGGTTGCCTCAGCACTTGCGGGACTTTGTGATGAACGCATGGGCTGTTGGGGACAACGAACCCAGCTAGGTGGGGGCTGTGTAGCGTCCCGGAAGAGTTAGTGTTGCAAAGGATTCTTGGTATCTGTTCTGTTGTGTTTATGTTGTGTTGCGGTGTGGATGTTCTCCCGAAATGTGTTTGTCTACTTGTTTGGTGTGTGTTCACAGTGTGGTGCATGTTTGTGACTGTGTTAATGTTGTTTTTATACGGCCACCCTGACTGTGACATGTGTGGCTGTTGACTAAGTATGCTGTGCTTTCACTTGTGTGCGTGTGTTTAAAATTGGCTTGATCATTAAAAGTTGAACCGATCGTTCATTGGGTCAGCATTTCTTGACATCTTCAAGCAAAGACATTTGTCAAACCCGTTCAACGCTACACTATACTCCGGCGCCGCCTGGCAGGTTCTGCGAGCTTATGAAGGCAGGTCCTTCATTAAGTGCAGGTGTGCAGAATGCCGGTGATCGTTTGCAGCTGGCGGCTGCCGCGGGGCGGAGACGCGCACACCGCGCTCCTGGATGTGCGCGCCCGTGGGCCTGTCCCGAGGTGCGCTCACTGGAGCGCACAGACGGATGAGAGGCGTTGGCAGGAGCCTGAGCCGTAACACGCATAGTGCAAAGAGGTCGCCGACTTTCTGCACAGTCAGTTGCTACAGAGCTCCAAACTTCATGTGACCTTCCAATTAGCCCACATACAGTACGCAGAGAGCTTCATGGATTGGGTTTCCATGGCCGAGCAGCTGTATCTAAGCCATACATCACTAAGTCCAATGCAAAGAGTCGGATGCAGTGGTGTAAAGCACGTTGCCACTGGACTCTAGAACAGTGGAGATGCGTTCTTTGGATTGATGAATCATGTTTTTCCATCTGGCAATCTGATGGACGAGTCTGGGTTTGGAGGTTGGCGGGAGAACGGTACATTTTGGACTGCATCGTGCCGAGTGTGAAATTTGGTGGAGGAGGAATTATGCAGTGGGGTTGTTTTTTAGGAGTTGGGCTTGGCCCCTTAGTTCTAGTGAAATTAACTTTGAATGCTCCAGGATACCAAAACATTTTGGACAATTCCATACTCCCAACCTTGTGGGAACAGTTTGGGCGGACCCCTTCCTCTTCCAACATAACTGGCCAAATACTTTTGGCAATATAGTGTATGTCGATGTGTATTCCTCTGTACTTACCACTTATACTAGGTTGAACAGGAATCCGATTAATTAGACCGAACACTACAGTTGCTGCAGGCTTTATTATCGTTCTATTATGAACACATACGTTTGGACAAAAATTATGAAAATCTTCCCTGCTGCTACCAACTGTTTGAGAAACAATACTAGAAAAACACAATGCTACTGTAAAAAATAAATAGACATTTCTAGGAACGTTGTCACGGCGCAAGCGCATGCCGCTGCGCGCATGCCGCTGCCCGCATGCCGCTGCGCGCTCCTTAAGGAGTCCCGCGGAGCGCGCCTCGGGACACGCCCACGGGCGCTCATCTCCTGCACGCGTCACTCCGGCGGCAGCAAGCAGCTCCTTTCCATCAGCACTCAACGCACCTGGCGCTAATGAGAGGTCCTGCCTTCATAAGCCTGCTCAACCTGCTATTTGGCGCCAGAACGTAAATCATCTGTTTGACTACCGTAAGCGATCACCTAGCTCTATGAAACCTTGCTCTCTCTCTGTGTTTTCTCCACCGTCGTGTTTAATTGGTCTCGTGACTTCCTTGTCGTCCTTCCTGCAGTCTGCCTTTGTTCCTCGTGACGAGCTGTGCGTCTCGTCTTCATTGTTGTTCTCCTCTGGATTCCGGACTGCTTCCCTCGATCCTCGACCTCCCGCTTGGACACGGACCTGTTGACGCCTCGCTATATCCCCCGACTACCTGTCTGTCTCACGGACATTCGAGCCTGCTCAACATTTACGGTAACACTCAACAGTTAATTCCAACACATAGTCACACCCTTTTGAATTAAGTCACACTCCATACCCTTGTTTATTATATTTATTGTTTGTTATTATACACTACCGTTCAAAAGTTTGGGGTCACCCAAACAATTTTGTGGAATAGCCTTCATTTCTAGGAACAAGAATAGACTGCCGAGTTTCAGATGAAAGTTCTCTTTTTTTGGCCGTTTTGAGCGTTTAATTGACCCCACAAATGTGATGCTCCAGAAACTCAATCTGCTCAAAGGAAGGTCCATTTTGTAGCTTCTGTAACGAGCTAAACTGTTTTCAGATGTGTGAACATGATTGCACAAGGGTTTTCTAATCATCAATGAGCCTTCTGAGCCAATGAGCAAACACATTGTACCATTAGAACACTGGAGTGATAGTTGTTGGAAATGGGCCTCTATACACCTATGTAGATATTGCACCAAAAACCAGACATTTGCAGCTAGAATAGTCATGTACCACATTAGCAATGTATAGAGTGTATTTCTTTAAAGTTAAGACTAGTTGAAAGTTATCTTCATTGAAAAGTACAGTGCTTTTCCTTCAAAAATAAGGACATTTCAATGTGACCCCAAACTTTTGAACGGTAGTGTATATATATAGAATACATGTAATAAATCATAGTGTTAAATACTACGCCCCTGTTGTCTGTGCCGTCTACTCCCCCCGTACACAACAAACGTCTCTATTATCTCGCATTTTATTTACATAAACAAATAGCGAGGATCTACTATTCAACAGGCTGTGGATGATTTAATCCGACAAAGAATGGCTTTGAAAGAGAAAAACAAAAAAATCCATCAGCGTTGAACACAATCTCAAATTAAACCTTCAAGTACACTGACAAATGGACAGAGTGCTTTTTACCTCATTAGCTGATAGAATAGAGTGCTTCTAATTTGAATTACTCTCATGTTTCTTGTTCCTAGATGGAGAATGAGCTTCCTTTCCATTACACAATTGGGCTCCACCCATTCATCTTTGCTTCTTTTGTTCATTTATGTTTGTGATGGTTTGTGTTTTGAAACCACTCTAAAAGTGTCATTGTGACTTCATAATGTATGATTAAAGTGGAGCCACACGCCATCATTCACAATCCCTATGCGAGACAACACACGCTGTCTTATCTTTTTATGTGCATTCTAAAAAGTAAAAAAACTGCTAGTACGAGGCGGCTTCAATTCTGTCCATAAAGCCCTCTATAAAAACATTTTTTTTAAACGCCAACAACATCCATTTGCATGCCGTGATCTGCGTACTACACAAGCTATAGTAACCAGAGGTAGATAAAGTACCCAAAAATTGTACTCAAGTAAGAGTAGCGTTACTTTAGAATAATATGACTCTAGTAAAAGTAAAATGTAGTCATCAAAATAATGACTCGAGTATGAGTCAGTAAGTATTCCGTGAAAAAAACTACTGAAGTACTGAGTCACTTGAGTAACTTCTGATTTTGTAGTTATTTTCTAATGGTACTTGGACTACAATTGTAGTTGGTGTGTGTGTGTGGGTGTTCTCTTATATTTCTACCCTTCTTGAGACATCAACAAGGAAAAGTACCTTCCATATGAGGACCGGTGAACAAGTTAGGACATAAGTCATGGTCCCAATACGGAAAACCATTGCATCTAATAGAGAATGTCTCATTTGCACCCCTGGTGGTGAAATCTATTAAAACTACGGTGGTCCCAAAAAGGAGGTATTTTTCAAATTAACTGTGTGTCATTTTTAAAAGTGCTCCCCCTCTGGTCAACATATGAAATAACAAGTGTGTGTAAAATATTTAAGTGCTCCCCCTCCGGTCAACATATGTAATAACAAGTGTGTGTAAGAAATTGAAATGCGCCCTCTTTGGCCAAAATTAATACAAAAAAATAAATATGTATATAGAGACATACTGTAATAACTTGAAGTACATAAGAAGATTAAAACTAATTACCAACAAAAAATTAAAAACATTTAAAAATGTAACTAAAAGCAGTCTTTTTCTCACAATGTGTTGACTTTTTTCTTATAAAATTGGGAACAATTTCTCATATTCTTTCTGTTTCTGTAATATTGCAATATTTTCTCGTAAAAGTATTAGTTTTTTATGTAAATTATTACTTTTTAATGCAAAATGGTGACATTTGTAAAAAAAAAAATTCAGACGTGTATCACAATATTGCCAATTTTTTTTTTGTTGTAAAATAGTGAAACTTTTTGAGTAAAATTATGACTCACAGCGCTACATGAAGACGATGCAAGGCTCTCATAAAGTCAATTAGTGGCAGCAAACACAGAAAGTGCTCTCCGTGTTGTGCTGCATGTATCACAGAGCGCATAGCCACGAAATCAATGTGCCCAGGAAAGAAGTTGCAGTGATACTTAAAATCGACAAAACATTAAATATTGCATGTTATCATGAGTTGTGCCTGTTACTACATTACATACATACTTACAGAATGTATATAACACGTTGTTGGAGGTTTTTGGATGTGTTTTAGAATACTTTAAGTCCTTATCTCACATGACAGTTATTACTTGTTTCTTGTATTTTTCACTATTTCCTGTCCAGCGCTCTTATTTTTCCTTCCATTTCCTGTTCGCCTCCATTTGCCACCACTCGCTTCATGACCAGTCCCTGATTGTCAACCAGGGGCCTTTTTATGTCAGCCCTGTCCTGCTTTGCTTTGTACCTACACGTACATAGCTTTGCATATTCTTCCTGTGCATTTCCCTGCTGCACTATTTCTAAATTATTGCGCGGACGGCTCTTCATTCCAAGGTCAAGACCAGCACAACCATCATGCACAGACCATTGCAACAGTTTAGGCTAAATAGATCATATTCCCATAACCTGCATTTTTAGCCGCCTTTTATTCGCAGTTTTTCACTATTTCAAAATGCTTAGAAAAAGGAAAAAACTAAACGTGTGTTTTTGTCTCGCATTGGGATTGTGGATGGGCAAAATTAATTTAAAAAAAAGTGCAGTTCCCCTTTCATGCAGATAACAATAAGTAATAATAACATTCCCAGAACTTACTGTACTTACCTGTTATAAAGGACAACGTCTGGCTTCCAAATGAGATGATCAGGAAATCTCAATTTGGACACCCCATTAAACTCAGATGTGTCCCACTGCAGCATCTGGTCATTCCAGGTCTGGTACGCAGAATTGCAACATGTTGTACACACCAAATAAAAACAGGATTAAGATTGAGCTATTTTTTATGTCAACAATGTGTTCACCTACTTAATTTGCAAACTTGCTGGAAGCTTAGCGCTGCACATTTTATTGTAAGGCACACCTCATGCTCAAGCTGGATAAGTCATCGCTCACCTTATAAATTATGTTCAGAACAATAATGCTGAACATAATTTATAAGGACACCTGGTCTGGCGCTGAACACACCATTGTGTCACAATGAGCATAAAACTGTCTCACACGGTCAATTTCTTTTCACAACTTCTTATTCCCGGTACCCAACAATAGTGTATGAATTATTCCTACATTGAACAGTGCGGCGGAAGCGGACACATGAAAATACGTTTCAATAAGATGAGACAAGTTTCCTAAAGTTGTAGGACGGATGATGAGGTACGTTATGATGTGATAAGTCTGTTCAAGTTTGCACATGTTGCATGCGGGGATGGTTACCAAATTCGGTACTTTTGTACTGTAGGCAGTGACTGGATTCCGTAAGTACTACCGGGTAGCGGTTCACGGAAACGAGCAGTCAAGCGTTCATAGCGGACTTACCGGACTGCCTCTCGGTCAGGGGCTCTTAACCTTTTTGACCTCGGGGCCCAACCTTCCTGTTACAGAGGGGTCCAGGGCCCACTCAAATATTACCTTGAATTAGTAATTTGACTCTTGATTTTAATCGTATTCAATATTTATATCTAACCTACTTAGTTTACCAGGATAAACCTTGTCAAAAGATTTGTTCATCAAAAAGATTATTATCAAGTCTTAGGCCAGTCTGATTAGAAAAATAAATACAAATTAAATATATTGCAAAAGAAGGGATTCATAAAAACAGATTAAAAATACATTTATGTACAATTACGAAGTGCTAAAATAAATACACTCTAAGTAAATTAATAATAAATAGTACAAATATATATGTTTTTTAAATAAACTGTAAATAAAAATGTAAGTGCAAATTAAAATACTGCTTCACTACTGTCGTCATCATTTTTGCGCTTAAGAAACTTCTCTATGACTTTAGCTCCAGACTTCTTCTGTTTGTTTGAGATTGTCATTACTGCCACAAGTGGTGGAAAAGTGTATAGCAACTGAGTACTGCTGCAATATTTTTTGTCGGCCATCTGGGGGGCGCTCGCGGCCCAACAATGGCCCATGTTGCCATTTTGTATTCCAACAAACAATGCAAAGTTTTAACTCTCGGCAAGGTCGTTCGCACTCCCTCCCTCTCCCATCTCTCCTGCCTGTCCTGATGGGACGTTTGCTGCCGGATACATGAGGGACAGGTGGGAGCATTGGCGAGTCATATTTTTGACAGTGCTTTCCGTTGAGGACGTGGAAGACATCAATCTATTTGGAACTTTGATAACAGGGCATCTGCTGATTGGACTGAGCATTTCTCTGATTTAGCGACAAATTCGGCAGCCGTTTAAGGAGCCCAAAGGCTGCCCGTCGCAATAGATGGAATGGGTAGGGCTGTGGGCACTCAGACTTTAACGATTTCGGAACACTCAGTTTCCTAGTTTGCACATGCTGTTTAGCACTTGTTACTTGGATCTTAGTAGACCAGGCCCATAATGCAGAATGACTCAAAATTCCTCAAACGTTTCTGGGAATGCATTATAAGCAGTTTGTCCAGGTAGTGATAGGCTGCAGAATGGACGATGCTAAACAGCACACTGGTCCTCCTTTATGCAAATTTGAGTACTGTACAAAAAAACATGATGGAACTGTTGACCGACATAAATTACTATACACGCTCTGAAGAAAGAAATGTATTTTCAGTATATATTTTCACAGGCTTACACACCGGAAATTGTGGTACCGTACTTTTCGGAGTATAAGTCGCACCTGCCGAAAATGCATAATGAAGAAGGGAAAAAACATATATAAGTCGCACTGGAATATAAGTCGCATTTTTTGGGGAAATGTATTTGATAAAACCCAACACCAAGAATAGACATTTGAAAGGCAATTTAACATAAATAAAGAATAGTGAACAACAGGCTGAATAAGTGTACGTTATATGACGCATAAATAACCAACTGAGAACGTGCCTGGTATGTTTACGTAACATATTAGGGTAAGAGTCATTCAAATAACTATAACATATAGAACATGCTATACGTTTACCAAACAATCTGTCACTCCTAATCGCTAAATCCCATGAAATCTTATGCGTCTAGTCTCTTACGTGAATGAGCTAAATAATATTATTTGATATTTTACGGTAATGTGTTAATAATTTCACACATAAGTCGCTCCTGAGTATAAGTCGCACCCCCGGCCAAACTATGAAAAAAACTGCGACTTATAGTCCGAAAAATACGGTATATTATCTTCTTTCTTCAGTCTCTTTTCTAATACAAAATGAAACACCATTAATCTAGATTAAACATGAAGGAAAATAATCCACATAAACACCGTGATGAATTTCAAATGTGAAAAATGTATTTCTTTTATAGTCGTAGACTGGTTGTTGTTTTGAATATTGTTAAATTGTTCACAAATAGGTGTGTTATTACAAATATCTAGTTTTTCTGAAATATTTGTCCTGGGTTTTTTTCCGATTATGATCGTGATCAACAAAATAACGGCAAAAATCACAACATCCAACACACGGATTCTCAAACTGTGGTGTGCGGAGTGGTACGCCAAAGATTTTATTTATTATTTAGGTATGGAGTTGTTTTTTTCCCCCCGATATTCAAACACGTTGTTACTGTTCAAACTGTGTGTAATGTTACAGTGGCCAACAGTATTAAATATACTTGTTAAATGAAACCTCCGACTAGTTTTGAATGAATACTTAGGCCTACTATGCTACTGTATTTTAATTGTTGGTCATTATGGTGGTACTTGGAGAGCCAAGTCTTTTCTAAAGTGGTACTTGGCGAAAAAAAGTTTCAGAACCACTCACTTTCGGCCATCCAAGCCCTGTACTGTATTTACTTGGTATCGGATGGATAATGAAATTTGCAGTATCGTCCACCTCTAATTAAACATACTTTTTTTGCAGTATACTTACATGTAATTAGAATAAGCGTTAAGTCTTACCATTTCAAACCAAATATTGGTTGTGAACACCTGGTTCTTCTCATCCTGTCCAAAAAAAATAAAAAATGCATTGTTATTTTTTAGTTCTCATAAAATGTCATTGTGTTCTAATAATGAAACAATACAGAAACGTTACATACCACATTCATGATTTGCACGAGGTGCAGGCCGAGTTTGACCATGAGAGTCTGAGACTCATTGGCGACTGGTCTCACCAGTGGATTGTAGTCCACCATCAGCTGCCTGTATAGTCTTGCCTCATGTGCACCTTGAAGAGAAACTATTAAAAAAAAGTAAGTGTTATTTTCATTTATACCATATTTGTCATTGCTGAAACTACCATACTATCGTAATTACACTACAATAAAACACCTGAACCGAGGCCGCCCCTGATTAGATCGGGGCCCTAAGTAGAGTCCAGTGACGTGCGGTGAGGTTCATGGCTGGTGAGGCACTGACTTCATCACAGTCCGATTTACAAACATATGAACCCTAAAGAGTATCTTATTCACCATTTGATTGGCAGCAGTTAACGGATTATGTTTAAAAGCTCATACCAGCATTCTTCCCTGCTTGGCACTCAGCATCAAGGGTTGGAATTGGGGGTTAAATCACCAAAATGTATTCCCGTGCGCGGCGCCGCTGCTGCCCACTGCTCCCCTCACCTCCCAGGGGGTGATCAAGGGATGGGTCAAATGCAGAGGACAAATTTCACCATACCTAGTGTGTGTGTGACAATCATTGGTACTTTAACTTAACTTTAACTTTACACATACAAACTGTAGCACACAAAAAAGTATATCTAATAGAAAAAAACGTTATTATGGTCTTACATTTACTTATAAATGAAGTCCATGCCCCGCTGTTGTGCTGGATTAATGCACTCCCATGGTAGAATGCACCCCCTGACGGGAGTGTTATATCAACTAAAGCCCACACTTAAACTTTCCACGTGCAAGATTTAATCTATTTAAAAAAGTTATTTAATAAGAAGCCAAAAAGTGCAAAAACAATAATGTTCGTCTTGGGGGAGTTGTGAATGAATGAAATATGAAATCCGTGCTGCAGTCTGCAGGTGTACCTAATGTTGTGGCCCTCCGGTCATTCACAACTCCTCCAACACAAACATTATTGTTTTTGCTCTTTTTGGCTTCTTATTAAATAACTTTTTTTAAATAGTGTAACCGAGGGTTTATAAATGTCGCATATACTGTATGAAACAACAAAATAATAAACACGGAGGCTCCAGTTTACACGAGGACCACTTTATTTACCTTCTTTCAAAAACCTCCGCTCCACTCCAACGTGTCATCACTTCCGCTCTTAGCGCCTTCAAAATAAGAGCGCAAGGCATATACTGTATAACAGCGTGTAACAGGAATTAACATCACAAAGAGGAAAGCCCATAAAAATAAGTTACAATAGATTCAATCTTGCACGTGGAAAGTTTAAGTGTGGGCTTTAGTTGATATAGTTGATATAACATGGACCCCCCACACCCCCATTACTGCGAGGCGAGCCTCAGCCAGTGTGTCTTCGCAGCAGTTTTATGATCGCTCAGCACAAGAAATACGTTACACACATACAGTTGTTGACAAAATACACTGTACATCAGGGGTGCCAAACGTACGGCCCGAGGGCCGGATCAGGCCCGCAAACAGATTTTATCCGGCCCGCGGGATGAGTTTGCCAAGTACAAAAATTAACCTGAAATTTTTGAATGAAAGAAACTGCTGTTCTAAATGTGTCCACTGGATGTCACACTAGCAAGTCTTTGTATGTTTGTAGATGATGCTACATTATGTACAAAATAAACCACGTGATGTTAGTACATCAGTCAAGGAAATGAGCAAACTACACAAATAACATACTGTAATTTGTATATACTTTTTTTTATCTTGATAGATTGAAAACTAAAATCAAATGAGTTGACTGATGAACATTATCACATAATTTATTCAGAAAATATAAATAACGACAAATAAAGTATATATACTATTAATCGCAACAGGTAATTGTAAAAGAAACCCAACAACATTATGATTTGTACAATATACTATTAATCGCAACAGGTAATTGTAAAAAACCCCCAACAACATTATGATTTGTACAATTTCAGAATGTGCTTGTTCTATTTTTAAACAAAAAAAACAATTTGAAGTTGTCTTTATTTTGAAGTTATTGTGCCGTGATTTTACCAGTCCGGCCCATTCAGGAGTATATTTTTCTCCATGTGGCCCCCGATTTAAAATAAGTTTGACACCCCTGCTGTACATTATACACCTCAGCTAACTAAACTATGGAAATGTATAATCTAGTTCATATAGCAATACGGTCTCAGGCCAGCAGTTAGCCGAGTCATTGCGCAATCTATGTTGAGGCACAACTGAGTGACGTGCCTCAACTGGCTGCTGATCACCGCACCGTCTCTTCTCAGTATTTGAACGGCAAATGTGAAAATTCAGCAATTTTGAATAAAAATAATCTAAAACTGGTGAAGTTAAATGGAAAATAACTTTATAGTATAATCACTGGATACATATAACAATTTAATTTTTTTTTTTCTTTTTACATTTTTTTCTTTCCATGATGGCAGGTGAGGCCCCGCCTCACCTGCCTCTAGTGACTGCACGTCACTGGTAGAATCTTATATTTATTATTCAGGATTATGTTTGCTGTAACATTTAATTTGAAGCACCCTGTCAATTATCAATTCGCGGGCCCCTACGTACAACATGTGATCTGCGTATATTGTGCCCTGTATTTTATCAGGAAATGTGCAAGTTCAGCACTTTAAAAAAAAAAGAATATATTAAAAAATAGGGCTGTCAAAATTAACGGGTTAACCCGTAACAATAATCTCAAAAAAATATTGCAATAATTATGTACACACTTAGATTAATCGTGTAATTTATTTTGATCATACAAGCTCTTTTACCTTAATCGCTATATGGTCAATGCATACCTCAGTACAAAAATTAGTGAGGGGACTCCGACTGGTGTGCTCGCTGGCAAATTTCACTCCAAAATACAGCCTGAAGGAACTTTCGATAAAACTGTTACCAAGTTTTGTGCAAATAAACGACATGCATTCAAGTAAATGTCTTAAAAAATTTCCTAATTGACTTTCTGACGATACAATTGCATTTGTGTAAAAATATTGGGGTCTTTCCATCAGCTAATGTTGATGATGCAAGCAAGTGAGTTCAAACCCCGGCCGAGTCATACCAAAGACTATAAAAATGGGACCCATTACCTCCCTGCTTGGCACTCAGCATCAAGGGTTGGAATTGGGGGTTAAATCACCAAAAATTATTCCTGGGCGTGGCCACCCTGCTGCTCACTGCTCCCCTCACCTCCCAGGGGGTGATAAAGGGTGGTGGGTCAAATGCAGAGAATAATTTCGCCACATCTAGTGTGTGTGTGTGTGACAATCATGGGTACTTTAACTTTAACATTTAACTTTAAGTAATCACCTGCAATTAATCATGATTAATCCAAATTCCAAAATGTGATTAATCTGATTAAAAAAACAATCATTTGACAGCTCTAGTTAAAAAAAATATCAATATTGCGGTGACCTTCTCCAGTTCTGCAAAATCAACTTCCTCTCTACTTTCATACTTGATTAAAGGGGTCCTATCCTGTTCCTTGCAGTAAATATAATATTGTTTATTTTTGGATATAATTGGGCCCCTTTAAGATTTTTTGAGCATCATTCCTCACTTAACTGAAGGTTTTTACACATTTGAGCTGTATAAATGGTCCTTTATTGTAATCATCCAACAAAAAGGCACACCCAGCTCTTTAACAAAAAGTCTGAGCCTTAGTAAAAGTGTGTCTTCATTCATTCATAAATACCAGTGTGGCTATAATTGCATTCCAGTATACGCGTCTGGAAGAGGACATCAATAAGTGTCATTGTCCAGAGAAGGTTCAGTTCTTCCCAGGGTCTTCCTCCAACTTCTCTCGAAACCTCACTTTACAAAAAGACTATAGTGTTTAGTTCTGGTGTACACAGTCAGACGTGTCTTCATTTAACAATAAAAATACAACAACTTGCTCGCACTGAAAATGTACAGCATTTATTTTTAACGCGCGGTAAGAAAAATGGCCTCTAGAAAAATGCACAGAAAACATTTGTATGTAGGCACAACACAAAAGACTGGTGGCATATCAGTACAAAGAGGTCAAATATGGGACAGACTGAGCTTGCAAGTCCAACAATGTACTGTTCTGGTATGTGAAAAAAGAAAAACACAGTAGTTTTTACACAATATTAGAACAAAGAATCCTTCAATTCATCCATCCATGCATTTTCTTCCGCTTATCCAGGTCACAAAGGCAGCCGTCTTGGTTTCTTTCCGGTCTTCAACCGCCTCTGCCAGACTGACCGCAGAAACATAGACGTGTTTCCAGGCCAGCTACGAGACATAATCCCTCCAGCTTCCCAACCCAAAGGGTGCAACAACCTTTTTCAGCCTAAGAACCATCGCCTCAGATTTGGAGGTGCTCAGTCTCATCCCAGAAGTTTCCCAGAAACACCTTAGCAAAAACTGGTGCACATAGCAGAGATGAGATCCTAGGAACCCCGAACATGACACCCTTAAAGCCTTGGCTAAATTCTGTCCTTAAATAATGAACAGAACCGGAGACAAAGAGCAGCCTTAGCGGAAGATAACGTTTGCAATGAATAGGCTTGACTTACTGCTAAAAATGCAAATTAGGCTCGTGTCACGAATCCCGTAATCCCGGAGAACTCCCACAGGACCTTGTGAGAGACACGGTCAACTGCCTTTTCCAAGTCCACAAAGCACATTTGGACAAACTCACATGCACCATCCAGTATGTTTGCAAGGGTGTAGAGCTGGTCCAGTGTTCCCAGACCAGGACGGAAACAGCATTGCACCCACTCTGGAACAGACTTTCCAGGAGAGGCTGAAAAGTGGGATCCCTGTGTAGTTGAAACACACCGTCCAGTCACCCTTCTTGAAAAGGGGGATCATCATCTGCAAATCCAGAGGTTCCGTTCCCAACTTTCACGCAATATTGCAAAGTCATGTCAACCTAGACAGTCCCACAACGTCCATGCTTGAAAACAATAGTGTCTAATATAGTTAATCCTGATTACATAATTTATTGTTATTACTTTTATTTAATAAGGCATTATATAAAATCTAAGACAAAACCCAAAACCAGCGAAGTTGGCACGTTGTGTAAATCGTAAATAAAAACAGAATACAATGATTTGCAAATCATCTTCAACTTATATTCAACTGAATAGACTGCAAAGACAAGATACTTAACATTCAAACTGGAAAACTTTGTTATTTTTTGCAAATATTAGCTCATTTGGAATTTGACGCCTGCAACGTGTTTCAAAAAAGCTGGTGGGGCGAGGGTCACCACGTTGAGTTGAGTTGAGTTGAGTTTGAGTTTATTTCGAACATACAAGCATACAACATGATACATCACAATTTCCAGTTTCTCTTTTCAACATGTTCGAAAAGGAGTAGGAAGAAGCAGAGCTTATTTAATCCTACCCCTTTTCTTTACATAACAGTTGCAAAACTTTTTGTTCACTTCCTGTTCACAATTTTTTCACAATAAACTCCATAAGTAATCACAATAAAAATAAATAAATAAATAATAGTAAGAATTTAATAATAATAATTGGTGAAGTAAGTCATATTTCATATGATGAGATAAGTAAGATTACTTTAAGAATGAATGAATGGATGGATGAAATAAATTGAGAATGTTTGTCATGGTTCTTCTTCTTTGTACTTTGTAAACACTTTAAGTTTGAAGAGTTTCTTGAAGTGTATCATATTAGTACATTGTTTGATTGCTTTGCTTAATCCATTCCATAATTTAATTCCACATACTGATATACTGAAGGTCTTAAGTGTTGTACGTGCAAACACACGTTGTGAACTAATGCGTGAGCAAATTGTCCAACAGTTTAAAAACAACATTTCTCATCGAGCTATTGTAAGGAATTTGGGGATTTCACCATCTATGGTCCGTAATATCATCAAAAGGTTCAGAGAATCTGGAGAAATCACTACACGTAAGGGGCTAAGCCAGTGACTTTGGATCCCTCAGGCGGTACTGCATCAATAAGCAACATCAGTGTGTAAAGGATATCACCACGTGGGCTCAGGAACACTTCAGAAAACCACTGTCGGTAACTACAGTCAGTCGCTACAAGTTAAAAGTCTACTATGCAAAGCGAAAGCCATTTATCAACAACACCCAGAAACGCTGCCGGCTTTGCTGGGCCCGAGCTCATCTAAGATGGACTGATGCAAAGTGGAAAAGTGTTCTGGTCTGACGAGTCCACATTTCAATATGTTTTTGGAAACTGTGGATGTTGTGTCCTCCGGACCAAAGAGGAAAAGAACCATCCGGATTGTTCGAGGCGCAAAGTTTAAAAGCCAGCATCTGTGATGGTATGGGGGTGTATCAGTGCCCAAGACATGGGTAACTTACACAGAGACCCCGGATTGTTGAACAAGCTGTACATCAAGCAAGAATGGGAAAGAATTCCACCTGAAAAGCTTCAAAAATTGGTCTCCTCAGTTCCCAAACGTTTACTGAGTGTTGTTAAAAGGAAAGGCCATGTAACACAGTGGTAAAAATGCCCCTGTGCCAACTTTTTTGCAACGTGTTGCTGCCATTAAATTCTAAGGTAATGATTATTTGCAAAAAAAATTAAGTTTCTCAGTTCGAACATTAAATATCTTGTCTTTGCAGTCTATACAATTGAATATAAGTTGAAAATCATTTGCAAATCATTGTATTCTGTTTTTATTTATGAATTACACAATGTGCCAACTTCACTGGTTGGGTTTTGTATTTATTTATCTATTCGTTTCTGTCAGTTTTATATGTAACATACTCCATAGTCTTTTATTTTGGTAAATGTTCCCTGTAATTATTCTTGCCCTATTGTGCTTTTATAAAAATGTAAACATTTTATTTTCCACAAATTTCAAATTGTGTCGAAGGTAAATCTGCAATCTTTGCCTATTTGCTAACACGCTCGGACTCCAAAGCCTTTCTGCTGACTCCGCCTACGATCACTCAGAGTCTTTAGCTCCACTGAAAACAACAACTCTTCCCATCGCTGCCTTGTCCCACTTCAGATACACAATGTTTACATCTGAAAACCCACTTTTTGACTGCCATTTTCTAGAAAAAACAACCAATAGCACTGAGCTGCAGTCCCTGATCACAGCTGGACACCCAGCAAGTCGCCATACATTAACTTCCTAAAGTTGGGTGAGGAGAATAACAAAATACATTGTGGAATAAACGCTCGTTAAGTGTTCGTACCCGACTGTTATCAGGATTCATTAGTGGCATAACATTTTCACTTAACTTAAAAACACACCAACTTCATGATATGTACTACCACATTATTTACAACTAGTGTACAACGTTTAACCCTCCGAGCATTTAGGGGACTTTTTCGTCCTCATTTTTGCTCTATTTTTGGCCATAGTTTTGGTTGTTTTACGCCAAATGGAAGGATTCTGTCCTAAAATGTTTTTCTAATGTTCAATTTTGGTATTTTTTATTTACAATTATTTTGGAAATCAATGATAGACTGGGGTAATAGTTTAGCTCAGTTAAGTAGCACCAAGACAAAAAAGTCTTACGGGAGTTTAAGGGGTTATTTTATGATTTTTTTCTACATTTAAAACAGTTCCTTGTGGTCTACATAACATAATGTTAGTTCTGTGTTCCAAATTTTCCCACAGATTATGTTTTACAGACCATCTTCAAGCCGCTGTCTGATTGTCTCTTCAGGATACGCCGTTTTGTGGGCGGTTTTATTTAAGTGCCTCCACTTCGGCTACTTATTTTCCCCGTCAGCCATTGTTGTAGTTTTTAATACTTCCATATGGAGTCGACTGACAGATAAGTTAGAACTATACGCTACTTTGTCTTAGAAATGGCAACAGGGTACAATGTATGATAGCGAAAAAGAAGGAACTTATTGACTACAGCGTCGGACTACAATGGCAGACTCGCGCAAAGCTCTTTGGGTAAATCACTACCATATATGGCAATAACCACTGACGTCACACTTGGGGAAAACGTCACAAATTGGGCAAATTCCAAACAGCTCCCTTGAAGGAAGTATGAAGGAAGGCAATATTGTTTTATAAATATCTATGCCATACCTACATGGTTTGATTTCTAATTTTTGGGACTTCTACAGATCCTAAATACACACAAACAGGTACCAATAGGTAAGAAAATGTTATGACCAAAAATCCAAAAAGGGAGACCTGGAAAAGGGCACGGGGAGCTGAAGGTCACTTAAAGAAAAACTCAGCGTAGCATACAAAAAAAGGGAGTAACAAGGAGCTGGCATACTGTACGAATGTACTGTCGTCCAGAGAGGCTGCACCGGACATAATTTGTTGCTAATAGCGAACAAAGTACCCGTGCCAAGGGAGTGGCAAGACCGAGTATATAAAGGGCCGTGATTAGCGTAAACAGAGGGTGGAGACACTAATTACTAAACAAGGGCAGGTGCGGAGAACGGCGCTCAATAAACCAGAAAGTAAACATAAGAAGGAGCGCTGTAACATAAATAGCCCTGAAACATAGGAAAACTGTAACATACAAAAAAGACATGGCCTAGACAAGTTGCTTCTGCCCACTAGATCCCCTGGAAGAGGTAAAAACATATTGTTGGATTAATATTTGTTTCTACTTTTTCTGCTCAAATCACTTAATGAATAAAAACAGCAACCATGTCATGTTTTTAAAGATTATATTTCAAAACATGAACAATTTGCATATAATACGTTTTCTATACAGTGAATGGTAAAGGACTCGGGTACTGTGGTATATTTCAGACTAGGGCTGGGCGATATGGCCTTTTTTTAATATCGCGATATTTTAAGGCCATATCGTGATACACGATATATATCTCCATATTTTGCCTTAGCCTTGAATGAACACTTGATACATATAATCACAGCAGTATGATGATTCTATGTGTCTACATTAAAACATTCTTCTTCATACTGCATTAATATATGTTACTTTAAAACTTTCATGCAGAGAAGGAAATCACAATTAAAAATATCACTATTTTTTTCATACGGTGTTGATCTGGAAATGTTTGCCTCGGCATTTTGATGGTTTGGGCATGTGGCACCGAACGGAGATTTTGACATGCGGAGTAAGCACTCTTCATTCTCTAGCACAGTGGTTCTTAACCTGGGTTCGATCGAACCCTTTGGGTTCGGTGAGTCGGTCTCAGGGGTTCGGTGGAGCCTCCGCCGCGGAGGTCAAGACACACCGGACTCATATTGTAAATAAAAACTTCTCCCTATCGGCGTATTATAGATACCCCCAAACAATGTTCCCTCTATTTTTCCATCTGATTTGCAAGTGTGTAATTTGTTGTGACTTCATGCACTGTGTTGGTTTTGTTCTTTGAACAAGGTGATGTTCATGCACGGGTCATTTTGTGCACCAGTAAAAAAAACATATAACTTTGTCTTGAATTTGAAAAATGTTTTTATTTATTTATCACTAAAGAAGTGTTCTCTGAATGCGCATATGAAACTGGTGGGGTTCGGTACCTCCAACGAGGTTAAGAACCACTGCTCTAGCAGGTGACTTTTCAAATGATGCTACATATTAGCAGTAATGCTACTTTTTATAGCAACGCTTTTGCCCCACACTTGACAAATTACGGTTGTCTGTTCGACATATTCCCACTTGAAGCCAAACCACAGCCAGACGATGGACCCCTGCTGTTTTTGGGGGGAACTAATTATTCCTTCATTTGTTACCAGATTCGCACCTTCTCTCTCTCATATTACCACTCGCACGGCTGCGCTAGCATCACAGCTATCGTTAGCCATGCTGCTACCTCTTTGCTGCGCGAGGGCGTATACGTATGTGACGTATGACGTGACAGTATGTGACGTGTGTAAGAAGGTGCGTCTGCTGTCTGTGAGAAGGAGACACAGGAAAGAGCGAGGAGAGCCTGCAGTGTAATGCCAGCAGCTAAAAGCAACTGCGTAAGAACGTATACTCGAATATCACGATATAGTCATTTTCTATATCGCACAGAGACAAACCCGCGACATATCGCGTATATCGATATATCGCCCAGCCCTATTTCAGACCTGAATATACATACAATTAGTACTAAAACTAATGTTGATGCATTGTTTTATTTTTCGGGGTTTAGGTTAGGGTAACTAATTTTATGCAAATGTTTCAGAATAAAAAAACTGATATGATTGGATCAGATGGGTAATAATAATATTTTTTTTTAAAAACCTCTGCTATTTTTCTTTAGGACTGAAGTTGATTGAGACATTTGAGCAAAGAAACCTAAAATATGAATCCAAAATGTTTTTATACACTACTTTTTCATCCTGGCACTATACACAACTGCTGTTTAATTATATACAGTACAGGCCAAAAGGTGACTACCTCTTGAAGCTCATCCAGAGAATGCCAAGAGTGTGCAAAGCAGTAATCAGAGCAAAGGGTGGCTATTTTGAAGAAACTAGAGTACTAAACATGTTTTCAGTTATTTCACCTTGTTTTGTTAAGTACATAACTCCACGTGTGTTCATTCAGGGACAATCTACAATGTAAATAGTCAAGAAAATAAAGAAAACTAATTGAATGAGAAAGTGTGTCCAAACTGTACTGTATATACCCCAGAGGTTTAAAACATATATGTAAATCTGAAATGTTGCAAATGTAGGATAGAAACACAGTAAGTAAACAAACTAGTAAGTATTAGCTGCATACATGCGTTGTGTTGCTTCCTACTCCTTTTCGAACATGCTGAATTGTGTAAACAAAGTGAAAAAATGTAAACGTGTGACATACTTCCCATATTACACCATTACTAACATTTGAAATAAAATACACCATAAACATTGTGATTGTATCTTATTTAATCTGAACAAAAAAAGCGGACAGTACAGTGGAAATTTTGTTTTGCTGATGGTGCTGCAAAGAGGAATGGGTGAAACTGCCCAAAGGTGTGACAAAATTGTATTCAAAAAGACTTGCTGCCATATGTGCATCAACAAAGTATTGAAAGGGTCTGACTACTTATGTACGTGTGATTTCTTTTTTTTCCTTTTTTTCTGATACATTTGCAAAAAATCCTAAAAAAAAACACTTTCACATTGTCATGATGGGGTATTGTGTGTAGAATTTTAAGGACAAAAATGAATGTATTCCATTTTGGAAGAACATATAACCAATTGTGGAAAAAGTGAAGCACTGAATACTTTCTGGATGCACTGTGTATCCCCCTTGAACAAAAAAAAAAAGAGTCATCTGCAGTGGACATTTGTGTTTTGCAATGTTTTTCAAAACTTAAGACAAAATTAGAACAAAAACAAGTATTCACTGCAGAGTATCATGGTTTTTAAGAGAGTGTACATTGCATAATAGTAAAATGTATTTTTTTGCCAAAACAAGAAAATCTGAGGCTCACCAGTGAACTAAATACTACTTGGCAACTTTATTTATTTGTATAGCGCTTTTCATACACAAGGCAGACTCAAAGTGCTTCACAGACAACAAAGTGAAATGAAAGAAAATAAAAGCAAAATTAAAATGCAGACAATAAAAATAAAAACAGTGCAGACGTTAAAAGTTAAAAGATTAAAAGATTTAGCTGAAAGCTAAGGTGAACATAAAAGTCTTCAGTCTAGTTTTAAAAGTAGTGAGAGTTGGGGAGAGTCTGACATCTTCAGGAAGTTTATTCCAGCTATGTGTTGCATAGTAACTGAATGATGATCTCCCTTGATTTGAGTTTACTCTGGGAACCGCTAACAGATTGGTCTCAGAAGATCTTAGTGATCTAGAGGGCGTATATAGTGGGAGCATATCAGTGATATACTTGGGCCCTAGACCATGTAGTGATTTATATGTGAGCAGGAGGATTTTGAAATCTATTCTCTGATGTACAGGGAGCCAATGTAAGGATTTAAGAATTGGTGTAATGTGCTCACATTTTTTGGTCTTTGTTAGAACTCTAGCAGCAGCGTTCTGAACAAGCTGTAGCTGCCTGACAGTTTTTTTGGGAAGACCTGCAAGGAGACCATTACAATAGTCTAGCCTACTGGTAATAAAGGCATGTACAAGTTTTTCTAAGTCTTGAGCTGACATGAGCCCTCTAAGTCTTTTTACATTTTTGAGGTGATAGTAGGCCGATTTTGTTACTGATTTGATGTGACTGTCGAAATGTAAATCAGAATCTAAAATAACCCCAAGATTTCTGGCTTTATTTGAGGTTTTCAGGGACAGTGATTGAAGGTGTTGGATGACTTTAAACCTTTCTTTTTTAGCACCAAAAACAATTATCTCAGTTTTATCTTCATTTAGTTGTAGGAAATTTTGGCACATCCAGTGTTTGACTTGCTCAATGCACTGGCACAGAAGATCTATGGGGCGATAGTCATTTGGTGATAGCGCTACATAGATTTGGGTGTCATCGGCATATATATATATATATACTACAATAAATGTTAGTCAACCAAAAATAAGCACTTTTTCTTTGGCCCACAAACCACCATCACTACTCAGACAAATGAAACAACCTTTCCCTATGAGAGTCATTTGAATAATTTGGTATAAAACGGTTTGCTAGTATTCTCTGAACCCTGACAGTTATGTAAACAAACACAGGTTAAAAAATAATTGACCATGTCAGAGAGGCTGAGGGTCTGATAAAACAACAAGTTTAAAGCCGATTACAAATGACAACAGCAATTTAAAATAAAAAAGTGCTCTCCAAACTCTGTGGATGTGATTTTTCTATCATATTGGCAGCCTACCTTGGACTGAGGTGGCACTCACTAGCAAAACAAGCAGAACATGGTGTGGGTCCATGGTGGTCCAGGGTACAAATGCTATGTTGTGGACCTCCAGTGGTGGATATGTGGGTGTGGGTTTGTTTAGTGACTCCTCCTCCCAGTGCTGCATCACCAACAACGGCCCCAGAAGATTAATCAACTGACACAAAATAATTATCCCCATTTGTATTATTTAATGTTTTTCCCAGTTTTGCAGACGTATTTTGACAAAAATGCACTATCATTCCAAACAATTTGTACGATATACGCAATAGTGGAGTAGTATAGCTCCCTGGGGACCCGGAGTGAAATGCAGCTGCAACCTGGATGCAAGGTCAACATCCCTAACGGAGAACAGATGTGCGGTTTTGCTTTACATTTTTCTGCAGATGCATTCATTTAGCCATGCAGGACATAGCTATAAAAAGGATGAAGTGCCATCAAGGTGGCCTTGCATTATACGTCACAAACATGGGTTCCCTTCAAAACCCTCACGGTGTCCCTGCTAAACATGCCTTTTTTGGTTCCGTCCCACTAATGTGATTTTAGCCTTCCCACAGGATAGTCTCGCGTGCCTTGCCAGAAATGTAGAGAAAGAGCCTGTCTAGAACTTGGCTGACTATTCCAGGTGGCTCAAGACCAACAGTTCATGAGTCCATGTTTAACCAGTGGTTTTTCGATCTTTTGTAAGAAAAAAAAAAACAGTGACCATTGCAGCCTTGAAAAACATTAGCGATGTCAGTATGACGCAGTAAAATTGAATGAGAACACCTGGTGGAGTAAATAAAAACTGAGCATTACAGTGGTACACACTGTGTTGTTGGGAAACTATCAAAAACATGACTAGATGTTTGGACTATCGCTTAAGATGTAACGTTAAGGTTTTACTACTTACGTATACAATACTACACGGTCTAGCTCCATCCTATCTTGCCGATTGTATTGTACCATATGTCCCGGCAAGAAATCTGCATTCAAAGAACTCCGGCTTATTAGTGATTCCCACAGCCCAAAAAAAGTCTGCAGGCTATAGAGCGTTTTCTATTCGGGCTCCAGTACTCTGGAATGCCCTCCCGGTAACAGTTAGAGATGCTACCTCAGTAGAAGCATTTAAAGGCCTACTGAAATGAATTTTTTTTATTTAAACGGGGATAGCAGATCTATTCTATGTGTCATACTTGATCATTTCGCGATATTGCCATATTTTTGCTGAAAGGATTTAGTAGAGAACAACGACGATAAAGATCGCAACTTTTGGTATCTGACAAAAAAAAGCCTTGCCCCTACCAGAAGTAGCGTGACGTAGTCAGTTGAACGTTTCCGCAAAGTTCCCTATTGTTTACAGTGATGGCGGCCAGAAGTGAGAGCGATTCGGACCGAGAAAGCAACAATTTCCCCATTAATTTGAGCCAGTATGAAAGATTTGTGGATGCGATTCAGATAGGGAAGATGCTGTGAGAGGCGGGTGGGACCTGATATTCAGCTGGGAATGACTACAACAGTAAATAAACACAAGACATATATATACTCTATTAGCCACAACACAACCAGGCTTATATTTAATATGCCACAAATTAATCCCGCATAACAAACACCTAGGTGCACTAGGTGCACTAAGTGTTTGTTATGCTAGCTCCTAGCGCCTAGCTACCATCCATATAACCCGCCAATACAATTCAAACACCTGCACAACACACACAATCACTCAGCCCAAAGGACCGTTCACCTAACCCAAGGTTCATAAAGCTTATATATTTACCCAAAGTTACGTACGTGACACGCACGTACGGGCAAGCGATCAAATGTTTGGAAGCGCAGCTGCGTACTCACGGTACCTGATATTCAGCTGGGAATGACTAAAACAGTAAATAAACACAAGACATATATATACTCTATTAGCCACAACACAACCAGGCTTATATTTAATATGCCACAAATTAATCCTGCATAACAAACACCTAGGTGTTTGTTATGCTAGCTCCTAGCTCCTAGCTACCGTCCATATAACCCGCCAATACAATTCAAACACCTGCACAACACACACAATCACTCAGCCCAAAGGACCGTTCACCTAACCCAAAGTTCATAAAGCTTTTCTATTCACCCAAAGTTAGGTATGTGACACGCACGTACGGGCAAGCGATCAAATGTTTGGAAGCGCAGCTGCGTACTCACGGTAGCACGTCTGCGTCTGTGTATCCAAATCAAAGTAATCCTGGTAAGAGTCTGTGTTGTCCCAGTTCTCTACAGGCGTCTGTGTATCGAAGTCAAAGTCCTCCTGGTAAGAGTCTCTGTTGTCCGAGTTCTTCGATCTTGACTGCATCTTTCGGGAATGTAAACAATGAAACACCGGCTGTGTTGTGTTGCTGACTTCCCTCGCAAAATACGCCGCTTCGCACCGACAACTTTCTTCTTTGCTTGCTCAGCTTGTTTCTCCATAATGCAATTAACAAATTGCAACAGATTCACCAACACAGATGTCCAGAATACTGTGGAATTATGAAATGAAAACAGAGCTATTTTGTATTGGCTTCAATGGGCTACCGATACTCCTGTTTCACTGGCTACGTCACACGCATATGTCATCATCCAAAGGAGTTTTCAACCGGAAGTTTAGCGGGAAATTTAAAATTGCACTTTATAAGTTATCCCGGCCATATTGGCATGTGTTGCAATGTTAAGATTTCATCATTGATATATAAACTATCAGACTGCGTGGTCGGTAGTAGTGGGTTTCAGTAGGCCTTTAAGTCCCATCTTAAAACTCATTTGTATACTTTAGCCTTTAAATAGACCCCCTTTTTATTTTATTTTATTTTATTTTATTTTTTTTATTTTTTCATTTTTTTATTTTTTATTTTTATTTTTTTAATAATGTCCTGCCCAGCTTCTCGGGCAAATCATATAGCAGATGTAGATGTCCATATCGGCTGTTCAGATTTACTTTACAAAAGAAAAGTGTAGGATACTTCTCTTGTTGTCTTACTTGTATTTTGACTTTATTAAATGTATTTATATTATCATTTGGTGCAGCCGGGCCGGAGCAGGAGGGGATAGAAAGAGAGAAAAAGGAAGACAGAGGGGGGAATTGTGGGGACAAGAGGGGGATTAGACAGAGAGACAAAAACAACAACAGCAAACACAACAACAACAACAACAACAGAGCAACATCAGCAAATACGACATGTACAAATATGATGGTAAAAGTAATAGCAAATAAGCAGTTAGCGAAAATAAAAAATAAAAAATACAGAAATGACAATGAGCATTATTACACTAAAAATGGAGCAATATGAATACCAATAGAAATAGTGCTATTGATAATAAACAATACCAATACTTTACCTTTATTATCAACAATACAATTGTTCAAATGCAACAATACATATACGTAATGATAACTTGAGATACGAAAGAATGCAGAAAAATGGAGGGGAAGAAAGAGAAGCAACCTACATTAACCTTGTAGATTGTTATAGTAACAATAGGTTAAGCTTTGCCAGTGTGCCATGTGTTATACCCAATTTACCCTAGGGCAACAACGTTAATATATGTTTGATGAAACGTGATTATGTGCATGAGTGTATGTGTGCATATGTACCTGTATATGTACAGTATGTGTATATGTGTGCTTGTACAGTGAATGTATATGTACAGTATGTGTATATGTGTGTACAGTGAATGTATATGTACAGTATGTGTATACAGTATGTGTGTTTGAACAGTGAATGTATATGTACAGTATATGTATGTGTGTGTTTGTACAGTGAATGAATATGTGTAGTATGTGTATGTGTGTGTTTGTACAGTGAGTGCATATGTACAGTATGTGTATATGTATGTTTTTACAGTGAATGTATATGTACAGTATGTGTATACAGTATGTTTGTATAATGAATGTGCGTGTGGATGTACGAACTTTGAGTGTGTAAATATGTACTGTATTTATTTGTATATGTATGTGGGAGCGTAGGTACCTATGTATGTCTGTCTGTATGTATGTGTGTGAGTATATGTGAATTTGCATGTACAATACATTTGACTCCCAGTGTGTGCGGGAGCCAGAGTACGGCCCCAGCCTCCCCGAGAGCCCATCCCACAAACAGTAGGTGTGGTGCCCAGGGAACCAGGGGCCACCGCCCCCACGCAGCCAAGCCGGACAGCGACAGGAACCCCAGAGCCTGGCCCACCGCGCCGCCCACAAGGGCCAGCAGCAGGCCGCAGACAGACGCACCCGGCAGAGGACAAGGCACGAGAAAAGCAGGGGGCAGCCAGACCCCAAGCCAGCGAGAGACCACACCCCACACGGACAGAAAGGCGGGACGCCCCGCCCGAGGGGCCCGGAGACCCCCCGCAACCGGACGGGAAGACCGCCCCCGCCCCACGAGCCCCCCCCCCCGGAGAGCGCGGCGAGGCCAGCCCACGGCCACCCCACCCAAGCCGGCCGCCACAGGACCACCCAGCACGGGGCCACAGGAACCACCCACCCCACCCTCAGGGACCCCAACGATGGAGATGGAACAACCAGCAACCGCCCCGCCGAGCCCCCCCCTGAGGTAGGGGAATAAATAAATAAAATAAATAAATACATAATAATAATAATAATAATATTAATAAAATATATTGAAAAAAAATAAGAATAAATAAATAATTAAATCTATTTATAAAAAAATTAAAAAAAAGATCACAGACATGCTGACACACAAGGTCGCTACCCCAACAACTGGCCGACTCGCAGCACCTCGGAATACCCTGCAGCACCAAGCTACCACAGTCGACGCAGGAACCAGACCCAGCAGGCCCCAACCAAGACGGGCACCCGGAAGGGATGGACGGTGGGACCCAGGAGCTCCAGACACGCAGTCCGGATGCAGTAGCCTGAGGCGCCGACCCCCACCCGACAGGCAGGCCCAGAACGTACCCCCAGAAATATACATACATATATATATACATACACATAAACATACATGTACACATACACATACACACACATACACATGCATACACATACACATATATATACATGCATACATACATACATACATACATACATACATACATACATACACACACACACATACACATACATATACACAGTTTGTCAGCCCCGACAACCACCATGCGCGCGCGCTGCCACCAGTCACAACATAAGCCACCCCCCTGCACCAGACCCAGCAGCCACGGGCGCCCACACCACAAACAAACGGCAGCAGAAACAGCAGCCAGCACCACCCAATCAAATCAAAGCGATCAAAAAAAAACGCGACCGGCAACCACACGCCAACAGGATCACAGAGACCAGCCAGCGCCAGCCCGCCAGTAAGCCCAAACGCCAACACGCAAACACAAACAAGAGACACCAACACCCCCCCACCAAAAGACCCCACCACCCCAACCCAAACCCGCACAAACACACCACCGCCCAAACAACCGAGACACAGTATCCAGACCAGAATAATAGTGGACTCTCACTATTATGTTAGATCCACTATGGACTGGACTTTCACAATATTATGTCAGACCCACTCGACGTCCATTGCATCCGGTTTCCCCTAGGGGGGGGGGGGGGGGGGGGGGGGGGGGCACTCTCCAAGGTTTCTCATAGTCATTCACATCGACGTCCCACTGGGTTGTGAGTTTTTCCTTGCCCTTATGTGGGCTCTGTACCGCGGATGTCGTGGCTTGTGCAGCCCTTTGAGACACTTGTGATTTAGGGCTACCGGTGCATAAATAAACATTGATTGATTGATTGATTGATTGATCTCAATTGTGGGACACAGGTGCAAAAGAACTCACTGTGGAATAAGGGCTTCAGGAAGACGAAAGATTACTGACTTGTCATTATCATCCATTATCATATGTTATACTTGTTCTGAAATTGTCATGTATCCATCAAATCTGCTGTTGAAACTTGGTCTATATAACCAACATATATATCCAACATATAAATTGATTGTAAATTAGGGGCAAGACATGGATAAGCATTCTTGCTTTTTTCCCGTATCCCTTTTCGGTAGGTGCCGTTGCATGTCTGTCAAATTACAAAGAGGGATGAAGTGTTGCTATATATTTCTGTCTGCCGGAATAAATTCATTCATTCATTCATTCATTCATTCATTCATTCATTCAATACTGTACAAGGTTGCAAGTTGGGTGCCCCTAGAGCAAGGATATTCAACTAAACTGTTTTGGGGGCCACATTTCCAGAAAGCCTACATTTCCCTTCACCATTAGTCTTACTTAGGGAGAACGAGCATCCTCCACAGTACACATTTGATTTTAGTCTATTTTGTCAGAGTTACAGGACATTTTTAAGGACTTTCTGCAAAAATGTGCATCCCCCTTAAAAGTTTTTTGATCTGAAAAAGAGCATACCAACAGTGCTGTGTTTAAAGGAGCTTGTGTTACGTCTGGCGGAGGAAGGTGACGACACAATGGCCTATTGACACTGATGATGGTGAGGTATTGGGGTGTGTATGCTACTCTAGGGGAATGGTGCAAGACGATGTGTAGAATTAACAATGTAAATATTACCACGGGTGGTTGTAGAATAGAATAGAATGGACTTTATTGTCATTATATTTGCATATAACGAGATTAAGGACTCCAATTTAAGGTGCAGTAGTGGAAACAAATATGGAATAAAAATAAATCACACAAGAAGTAATAAAGATAGAAAATAAGAATTGAAATAAACAGACTACTATCCAATAAAAACAATAAGCAATCCTGTACAATATACAAAATACTGTACAATATACAGAACAAAACAAGAGTACGAGAGTAATAAAGTAATAACGTGTAAGTGCGTGTTGGATAAATCCTCCGTCAGACCAAAGGGGCAAGGCACGAAGGTAGTTCGTGGGCAAGCGAGCGGTCGGGGGCTGGAGAGAGGCTACGAGGTCTGTGTCTAAGTGCGGGTCGAGGATCCAGTCCGGAATCCAGTGGGAAGTCGAGGCACACAGCTTGATCACGGGAAAAAGAGGGAACACTGCGGGGAACACAGAGGACATAAGAGGAGTGAACTACGTTCCGGCACCGGATCTTCAAGTACGCTGGTCTTTATACCGTCCACCTTCATCAGACCCAGGTGTACTGATTGCCGATTGATTGCAGCCGTGCAGGTGCGTGGCCGCGATGCGCGAAGAGCGAGCAGGGGCGTGTCCCGGCGCACTTCTTAGCCGAGGTGCCGGCTGTACTAGCAGCAGATGACATGCGGGATGGCGCATGCGCCGTGACAGCTTGTTCGTCTTTTCCGACTTATAAATGTTGTTTCAATGTTGGATATTGGCGTTGAACAATGCATCAAATCATAAAGTTTTTGAATTTTGGCGTGAGCTTGCACGCACTTCTGAAAGCCCCTGTCTGCAAGGTTTTGCAGTCTGGCTACGTTGTGACAGCGAGGTGGTGGCTCTTATTTGGACATTAAGTACAATTTTACAGAATTAGAGAGGGGGGCTCTGTAGGAGGGCGCACCTGCGTTTGAGGAAAGAAATAAAAGGCACGATAAATAATTATTTTTCTCAAATCCTCGGCATGCACACAATAACACCGACGCCCAACTTGCAGTGACATAAGTGCTGATAAAAACAACATTTTTTTATGCAGCTCTGTAGTGTGCAGGTGTACCTAATGTTTTGACAGGCTGAATTTATATTCCACTGTCTTTGTAAAAAAAAAAAAAAAAAAAAAAAAATTGGCAGTTTTTGTTTTCAAATATATATTTAAAGACAAATGATGAAACTTTTGAGAAACATTTGCAGACAGACTCAAAAAACAGGTTGAAAATGTGACTGTGGAGCAAAATTTACTCCAAAGCATATCCAATACATATTATCTAGAACAGCGTTTTTCAACCTTTTCTGAGCCAAGGCACATTTTTTTCATTGAAAAAATGCAGAGGCACACCACCAGCAGAAAACATTAAAATATGAAACTCAGCAGCCGATATTGACAATAAAAAGTTGTTCTTGCAATTGTTGGATACAAATTTAAACCACAACCAACCATGCATCACTATAGCTCTTGTCTCAAAGTAGGTGTACTGTCACGACCTGTCACATCACGCCGTGACTTATTTGGAGGTTTTTTTTTTGCTGTTTTCCTTTCTTAACTTAGCTACAGCTGCATGATGAATATCAAACAAACCATTGACTCACACAACAAAAAGATAAACAATGACCCAATGACAGGGTTGTTAACATGTTACTTGAAACACTGCTTGTACAGTAAAAAAGGGTTCTATGATAGAAATGGTTTGTCTCTGATTATTGAGATGTACATAATTTGTTAATCATGTCAATTTTCTGAAAGATATCATACCTCATCATTGTCAAAGTTATATTATTGCCACAGCTCTTGGGGGCTTGTCTAGTTAGACTCGTGCTTTCCAACCAACACAAAGATAGTCACATGATTTCACCGCAGGACCCTTGCGACCCAAGCAGTCCACCAGCATCCACTGTGAGACCTGAGGTATGTCTGTGAAGCCTCGCTATTTAGATTTGAGCAACACTACATCGCTCTCTCCACTCGAGAGTGGGAGGCACTCATAGTCTTTGCTTTATTTCCATCAAAACAACCAAAACTACTCTCCATCCATACTAGTGGTACCACAGTTCGAGAGGCTTCATTGTGTGGTTCGCCAAAGAATAACTTACATAAATATTCAAACACAGTGTTACTGTTCAAACTGTGTGATGTTACAGTGGCCACAAATATTAAAAATACTAAATCAAACCTCTGCCTTGTTTCATTGTATGTTCAGGCCTACTACGCTACTGTATTTTAATATTCCTCATGATGGTGGTACTTGGAGAGCGACGTTTTTTTTATCTGAGATGCAAGTTTGAGAACCACTGATGTATACAATTTAAAAAAGATAAAGAAAAAAGAAAAAAACTCTGATCCTATCACTCAGATGTAATATGATTATTTATCAACAACAGAATACACGATGACCTTATATAACAACAATTAGTATATAATTACACATATACACACACATATATTAAGGTATCAGGCACTCATCAGTAGAATATAAGGACAAGTCCCTCTGTACTGTATTGATCAGTGATTCTCAAACTGTGGTACGCAGGCTCAGGGGCACCGAAAAGGGGGGGTAAAGGAGACGGATTCTAGGGGCCCATGATGGAGGGGGGCCTAGAGAGGCCCCTAATGATGATGAAATTATAATACAGGGGGCCCTGTAAAGATTATTTTCATGGGGCCCAAAATCCCTAGCGGCGCCCCTGCGCAGGCTCCATCTATCCATTTTCTACCGCTTGTCCGATTCGGGGTTGCGGAGGGTACTGGAGCCTATCTCAGCTGCATTCGGGCGGAAGGCTGTGTCCACCCTGGACAAGTCGCCACCTCATCGCAGGGCCAACACAGATAAACAGACAACATTCACACTCACATACACACACTAGGGCCCATTTAGTGTTGCCAATCAACCTATCCCCAGGTGCATGTTTTTGGAGGCTCCATTTAGTGGTATGCCAAATAATCACTTGATTAAAGTACAGTGTTTTATGTTTTCCTATATTCAAACACAGTGTTACTGTTCAAAATCTGTCCAATGGTCCAAAAATATCAAATTACTTGTTAAATAAGACCTCGTCTTGTTTTTATTGAATACTTAGGGCAGGCCTGGGCAATTACTCCTCGGTGGAACAAGCAGTTTTTGTTGAATATAGCTGAGATAGGCTCCAGCACCCCCCGCAACTCCAAAAGGGACAAGCGGTAGAAAATGGACGGATGGGATGGATAATTAGTAATTGTAAAAAGTATAGACATTTAAAAAATATATATATTTTCTGTTTAACCACTTATGACAACTAGCCGGTGTTGTAAAATGTATAAAAAAAAAATAAAAATGTAACTTTGAGCTTTAAATAACCCCTTTAAGATGATCATGAAAAACAGAAAGGCAATTTTAGAGAAGAGTGTAAAAACATTTTTTTATCATATAAAAAGTAATGTATTAAACATTTTCTCTCACTTGTTTCTATTTATTTCCTTATTGTATGACATTTAATGTTTCAGATTTAAAATACTTACTGGTCTTGAAGACGCTATTTCTGACTACATTGTTATTTAAATAAAGTTTATTTTTTATTTTTAAAGAAGCCGCGGATCTAAACTGCAAGTTAATTGGCCCCCACAAGACGGGCCCAATAACACTGTATTGATTGATTGATTGATTGACACTTGTATTAGTAGATTGTACAGTACAGTACATATTCCGTACAATTGACCACTAAATGGTAACACCCGAATACGTTTTTCAACTTGTTTGAGTCGGGGTCCACATTAATCAATTCATGGTAAACAGGAAATGAACGACTAGTGACAAAAATATGTCTTATAAAGAGTAATTTTGTTGCTTATGGTCTTGAAGACGATATTTCTGACTGTTCCGTACTCCATCGTTATTTAAATAAAGTTTTGTTTTTTTAAAGAAGCCGCGCATCTAAACTGCATGTTGATTGGTTGAAACCCCCACAAGGCGGGCCCACCAACACTGTAAACAGGAAATGAACGACTCGTGACAAAAACATGTCTTATAAAGAGTAATTCCGCGACTTTTTTCCACTACAACATTGCACCTTTATCGAGACAAGGCACCAAAAATGCAGACACTACGGCAACGTCGGCTCAACGAGTTGAAGTTTGAAACCAAAAAAACAAACAGGTTGGTTGAATTGAAGTCTCGGCTAAACTTCGCTTAACTTGACTAACAAGAATGTATTATTAGCTTGTAAACATTTTATAACTTGTGCGGGATTAAAACGCACACGTTGCCTGTTATTTATTGAATCAAAAATATTGACATTCAATTATTTGGTGCATTTGCACACAGCTAAAATTATGCACAAAGCAAACCCCAAAAAGGGACAAGCGGTAGAAAATGGATGGATGGAAACCCTAATTTGCTTCTCAATAATGTACAACAATCATTCCTCAACAAACGCTGAGAAATATAATATTTTGGGAAATAAACATGTTTGCATGTACAACACTTACAAGTTACAACATTTAACATATCAGTATGTGGAGTTAAATTATGGAATTGTTTAAGCAAAGAAGTCAAACAATGCACTAATATGCGCGTTCGACTCACAATAATAGGTATGGTTTTGTTTTATTCTACAAAACCCAAAACCGGTGAAGTTGGCACGTTGTGTAAATCGTGAATAAAAACAGAATACAATGATTTGCAAATCCTTTTCAACCTATATTCAATTTAATACACTGCAAAGACAAGATACTTAATGTTCGAACTGCAAAACTTTGTTATTTTTTGCAAATATTAGCTCATTTGGAATTTGAGGCCTACAACATGTTTAAAAAAAGCTGGCACACGTGGCAAAAAGACTGAGAACGTTGAGGAATGCTCATCAAACACTTATTTGGAACATCCCACAGGTGAACAGGCTAACTGGAAACAGGTGGGTGCCATGATTGGGTATAAAAGCACTTTCCATGAAATGCTCAGTCATTCACAAACAAGGATGGGGCGAGGGTCACCACTTTGTAAACAAATGCGTGAGCAAATTGTCCAACAGTTTAAGAACAATATTTCTCAACGAGCTATTTCAAGGAATTTAGGGATTTCACCATCTACGTTCCGTAATATCATCAAAAGGTTCAGAGAATCTGGAGAAATCACTGCACGTAAGCGATGATGTTACGGACCTTCGATCCCTCAGGTGGTACTGCATCAAAAAGCGACATCCGTGTGTAAAGGATATCACCACATGGGCTCAGGAACACTTCAGAAAACCACTGTCAGCAACTACAGTCCGTCGCTACATCTGTAAGTGCAAGTTAAAACTTTACTATGCAAAGCGAAAGCCATTTATCAACAACACCCAGAAACACTTCGCTGGGCCCGAGCTCATCTAAGATGGACTGATGCAAAGTGGAAAAGTGTTCTGTGGTCTGACGAGTCCACATTTCAAATAGTTTTTGGAAACTGTGGACGTCGTGTCCTCCGGAACAAAGAGGAAAAGAACCATCCGGATTGTTATAGGCGCAAAGTTGAAAAGCCAGCATCTGTGATGGTATGGGGGTGTATTAGTGCCCAAGGCATGGGTAACTTACACATCTGTGAAGGCACCATTAATACTGAAAGGTACATACAGATTTTGGAGCAACATATGCTGCCATCCAAGCAACGTTATCATTGTCTTGCTTATTTCAGCAAGACAATGCCAAGCCACATGTTACAACAGCGTGGATTCATAGTAAAAGAGTGCGGGTACTAGACTGGCCTGCCTGTAGTCCAGACCTGTCTCCCATTGAAAATGTGTGGCGCATTATGAAGCGGAAAATACCGCAACGGAGACCCCGGACTGTTGAACAACTTAAGCTGTACATCAAGCAAGAAAGGGAAATAATTCCACCTGAAAAGCTTAAAAAATTGGTCTCCTCAGTTCCCAAACGTTTACTGAGTGTTGTTAAAAGGGAACACCATGTAACACAGTGGTAAAAATGCCCCTGTGCCAAGTTTTTTGTAATGTGTTGCTGCCATAAAATTCTAAGTTAATGATTATTTGCAAAAAAAATTTAGTTTCTCAGTTCGAACATTAAATATCTTATCTTTGCAGTCTATTCTATTAAATATAAGTTGAAAAGGGTTTGCAAATAATTGAATTCTGTTTTTATTTACGATTTACACAACGTGCCAACTTCACTGGTTTTGGGTTTTGTATTTTAGTCAGAAATACTTAAGACATTTGGAATTCACAGATGTGATAGATAGGAAACTGCCTCACTGGGTTCCATTGTTAAAAACGTAGTTTGGTATTTAATAAAATGCACTGTATTATGATCGCATTCATCTGTTTTATCAGCACCAGTGAAAACATGTCGCAGAAGAAAAAGTCAGGCTTCCATTTCGACTTGTGGCTTTACCTGACCCTGCAGAACTGGATTCTAGACTTCGGAAGGCCTATTGTCATGGTAAGGAAGTCCATGTTGACCTGATTCATAGTTTCTGTAATGTCTATGAGGCAATCAGCACCTGCTACACCCACACACTGTAGATCATGCTTCCACTCGAGTGGTTCCCACTGAATAAACCAAGCGCCGGAGACTATTTCCACATGGCCTACAATGTGATAACACCCTTCCTCATACTGAGGGTAAGTGTGAACACTGTAAATACAACTTTATGTTTTAAAAAGCAAAGATGCATTCACAGACTATTATTAATAAATGTGATGTAAGTGTTGATTTAAAACTGACAGCCAACTAGATCTGGATGAAATTTTTGGCAAAATTCTGTACTACCGCACTTATTTTATCAGGCCATTGTCACTTTTAGTTGATTGAGCGCAGTCCAAGGGCATTGCCTCGCTCAGCAGTCTACCTCTGCATCATTACTTTTGTCATGGGAGCCAGCATCCACCTGGTGGGAGACTCCATCAACCACAGACTCATCCTGAGTGGCTACCAGCTCCATCTGTCAGTCAGAGAGAATCCGATCATCAAAGACTTAAAACCTGCCTCGCTGGTAAGGATGATAACATTTGTGGGAGTAAAATATACTGTGTGCTGTTTTGTAGTGCAAGGGGGTCCAAACCTTACAGAACACAGTGGTGCCTCGGTTTTCGTTAGTAATCCGTTCCAAAAGGTCAGACGAAAACGTAATTGTATGATAACCAAAGCAATTTTTTCCACTGTGAAATAACATAAACCCAATCATCCCTTCTAGAAATCCAAAACTATGTGGAATGCATCAGAATGACATACAATATGACATGGATAAATTAACATTTAATTAGGGGTGTGCAAATCCAATATTGATATCAGCAAAATAAACACGTATTGGTGGATATTGGCTTGTATCCAGCTCTTATACAAGCAGTCCTGCAGCGTGTTTACTTGTGCAAAGGTGGACAGCCAGTTAACATCCAAAGGGCACACATTTTGATATTTTCTTGTATTTTGGTCAAGTTATGGTAAACTATTCTGTAGGAGCTGGCAACTACACAGCAGCTAAGCACACAATAGAACACAAGCTAGACGTACGTAATAAGTGTCCTTGATTGAACAAAATTGCAATTTGTTGATGTAAACAAGTATAAAACATAATAGTTGCCTATTACTTACATACAAAGTCTCCAAGGCAAAAGCTTATTAGAAAGTATCCAGTAACAAACGTGTCTGCATAATTTAGCTTAATGCGTCATCCATCCATCCATTTTCTACCGCTTGTCCCACACGAGGTCGCGAGGGGTGCTGGAGTCTATCTCATAAGCTTCATTTATTGCATTATTGTGACCACTAGGTGTCGCCATCGACAAAATGATTTCCACTTCAGTTTAATTTTTAATTAAAGACAGCAGTAATTGAGTAATTTCACTTCATCAAACCTTTTCTAACATTCCAAACTACAAAATAAAAAAAAAAAGTATATGATTTGATTTGTGCTGGTATCGTATCGGATTATTGTGGGTGTCAGCCAATACTCACAGCTCTAATATCTGTATCGTATCGAATGTGAAACATCGAGACTACGGCGTGGCGCAGTTGGGAGAGTGGCCGTGTCAGCAACCTGAGGGTTCCTGGTTCGATACCAAGCTTCTACCAACCTAGTCACGTCCGTTGTGTCCTTGAGCAAGACACTTCACCCTTGCTCCTAATGGGTCCTGGTTAGGGCCTTGCATGGCAGCTCCTGCCATCAGTGTGTGGATGTGTGTGTGAATGGGTGGATGTGGAAATAGTGTCAAAGCGCTTTGAGTACCTTGAAGGTAGAAAAGCGCTATACATGTATAACCCATTTACCATTTAAATATAACGTCCATTTGACATTTTTTGAAGACTGGTTGGTTAAGACTGCGATGAGCGCAGAGGGAGGAAAGGAACGGAGAGGCACATGTACGCCACCTTCAAACTTTGCCACAAGTTATTTCTTGAAAAATCTTCAATAGAGTTTCTCACCTTCTTTATCAAGGTGCTTGCATTCGCGACTTCAAGCCCCACCGAGGCCTTTTTTGCAGTCCTACTTGATGGAAAAAAAGCAAAGCCAGCTACACGTGAGATATTTTACATACGAAATTGAGGGACATTTTTCTTTTAACTAAATCATGTGAAAAGGGGGGCATATGAAAACCAAGGTACCACTGTAAGAAAAATGCTGAAACCAATCCAATGAAGCTCAATGCCGTATATGCAAATGTATATGATTAAAAATATATATATATATGTTTGTGTTTACATACACTACCGTTCAAAAGTTTGGGGTCACCCAAACAATTTTGTGTTTGAGCCTTCATTTCTAAGAACAAGAATAGACTGTCGAGTTTCAGATGAAAGTTCTCTTTTTCTGGCCATTTTGAGCGTTTAATTGACCCCACAAATGTGATGCTCCAGAAACTCAATCTGCTCAAAGGAAGGTCAGTTTTGTAGCTTCTGTAACGAGCTAAACTGTTTTCAGATGTGTGAACATGATTGCACAAGGGTTTTCTAATCATCAATTAGCCTTCTGAGCCAATGAGCAAACACATTGTACCATTAGAACACTGGACTGATAGTTGCTGGAAATGGGCCTCTATACACCTGTGTAGATATTGCACCAAAAACCAGACATTTGCAGCTAGAATAGTAATTTAACACATTAGCAATGTATAGAGTGTATTTCTTTAAAGTCATTGAAAAGTACAGTGCTTTTCCTTCAAAAATAAGGACATTTCAATGTGACCCCAAACTTTTGAATGGTAGTGTATGAAAAGTAATTACATTGCTTCTTCACATTGTAACATTTTATGTTCCAGCCTTACTCCAAAATAGAACCAGTCATTTCCCTCTTCAAAATGCGACACCTGATACCCTATAATGACAACATGGAATACATGTTTTTTTTGTGATTTGAAAACTAAGAACCAAGAAATCACATGAACTTAAGTATTCACCGCTTTTGCCATGAAGCTGAAAATTGAGCTTAGGTGCGTCTTGTTTCTGGTCATCTTTGAGATGGTTCTCCAGCTGATTTGAAGAGGCACCCACCTGTCTGTATCAAGTCCCGCAGTTGACAACAAAATGTGACTTGGTGTTGAAACCCGTGTTTTTGTTAGTCTCATACTGAAAATGCATTCGCTTCAACAATATAAGAACATATGATTTCTTGAAGTATGGATACTGAAAGGCACACTTTCATTATGCCTCTAAAGATGACAATGTTGTTGTATAACATCAAAAGAGAGTGTGTGCTTTTGGGTATGGCTAATATTGAGTGAAACATCACTACCACATGTCTTTTGTGTCAGATCCATCTAACCCCTACCTTGTGCAAACACTCTTTCCACATGTCATAAAAGGCTTAATGTGCTTTTGGTTATTCAGTCACAGAAGGTGGCACCTGCAGTAGTTATTAAATCATTTTAGGTAGGGTAAATGGCAATATGACACGTGTATTAACTTAAGAGCATTTGTTTGACTGAAAAATTTAGCGATATTTCATAATGAAGCCATTATTACACAAGTTGTTTAAATCTATTGCAGGGGGCCGCATTTGGCTTAAAACATGTGTCCAGGGGCCGAAAGCGGACTGCATGGAAAGTAACTATATATATATGTATATATATATATATATATACACACTACCGTTCAAAAGTTTGGGGTCACATTAAAATGTCCTTATTTTTCAATGAAGATAACTTTAAACTAGTCTTAACTTTAAAGAAGTACACTCTATACATTGCTAATGTGGTAAATGACTATTCTAGCTGCAAATGTCTGGTTTTTGGTGCAATATCTACATAGGTGTATAGAGGCCCACTTCCAGTAACTATCACTCCAGTGTTCTAATGGTACAATGTGTTTGCTCATTGGCTCAGAAGGCTAATTGATGATTAGAAAACCCTTATGCAATCATGTTCACACATCTGAAAACAGTTTAGGTCGTTACAGAAGCTACAAAACTGACCTTCCTTTGAGCAGATTGAGTTTCTGGAGCATCACATTTGTGGGGTCAATTAAACGCTCAAAATGGCCAGAAAAAGAGAACTTTCATTTGAAACTGACAGTCTATTCTTGTTCTTAGAAATGAAGGCTATTCCACAAAATTGTTTGGGTGACCCCAAACTTTTGAACGGTAGTGTATATATATATATATATATATATATATATATATATATATATATATATATATATATATATATATATATATATATATATATATATATATATATATATATATATATATATATATATATATATATATTTACGTCATACTAAACCATTCTATATATTGAATGAGGACATACTCAGTAAACAAATTTTACACTCATTAAGTGTGTATGCAACTATGCAATCATTAAGTGTGTATGGCAATCAAAAGCCCCTTTTAATAAATTGTATTTTATATTAGAAGAGGAAAGTTGGGACCTTTTTAGACCAAAAATCAAGAGGCTACTTATAATAGTTTCCAATACTGTACTGTACAATAATGTAAAAACTAAAAATGTGTATGCCACATAAGATAAATAGTTCAAAATGTAAGTCATGATTATAATTTTTTTTTAATATTGTATAATTGACCCTACAATTTGATGATCATATATCAAGGTAAATCACATTTGGAAGTGCACCCAAACCAGAAAGAGCAGTAGGGGTCACTGTTGCTCAAGGAACAGCAAATTTAATAGATGTGCTGTATTAAGTCTACATGTAACTAAAGTAATTAGAAATTAGAGTTTTATAATTCTTCTGACCTCACATTTGTTTACAGATTGACTCCTTTGAATTGCTGTATTACTACGATGAACACCTTGGACATTTAATGTGGTATGTCATTTACTCTATTTTTGCAAGAACTGTACAAGTGGTCCTTGGTACACGTCCAGGTTTTGTTCCTACGACGGCAATGTAAGTCAAGTATTGGTGTAAGTCGTCACTTATACCAAATTATTTAAGTCGACATTTAGATATTTTTGTGCGCCGTGTGTGTGCATGTTACATTATTATGGCAATCTTTTTGTTACTTGGAATGATCAAAGGAACTTTGGTTTGCTAAGGCATGCATTCTTTAATTGAAGCAATCTTTAGCCATCAATGAAGCTCAATCAACAAATAATTATAACTGTAATTTGTGTGGGAAAAAATATTGATATTGCTATATATAACAGCACATACTCTAACTGTATAGTATTGATTTATTTCATGTCTTAATATTGACTATTTATTTTCAAAGTAATTTTTGGGTCAAATGTAATTCCATTTTTAAGTGGCAAAAAACTTGATCCACTTTTTTGTACAAATGCAATGAATGGTAATGGATCAATTGAGTTACATTGTTTTTTGACTCAATTTGTCCAATAAATTATTATTATCATCTAGTGTACATATATACAGCTTGTATTTTAGATTCATCAGTGAAGTACTGCATGTTGAATATTACAATTTATCATATCAAAATTATCGCAATACTGTATTGTATCTTTGACTCAAGTATTGTGATAGGTATTGTCTCGTATTGTGTCCGTGTCAATACCAAGTATAAACAATGAAATATTGAATATTAAGATAAGTGAACTAGGGGTGCCTGAAGTTTTTGATGTACGTCCATATCCGGATTCTTATTTATTACGATTCTGAATCGATGAAAACATTTCCAGAATCGATATTTTCAAAATATGTTTTTTAAGCTATCTGTGCGCTTACGTGCTGTGCGGAGAAGTTATACGTCGGCAGCAAAGAGGCGCTTTTATAAAGGTTTTATCATAATTTATATATCAAATAATATATTGCGATAATAGGTTTGAATCAAGAATGTTAAATTGGATTATTACCAAGAATCGCCTCGACATGTTTTGCAATCAAGAAACAATGCGACAAACATGGCGACGTGTGAGTGGAGTGTGCCACAAGCTACACAGCATGCTTTGCGGCGGGAAGATATGAGTGTAATTTAGACTCGTGTTGTACGTACACATTTATTTGTATGTCTGTCAAACAATCAAGAAAATATTATTTATATAGCCCTGAATCACAAATGTCTCAAAGGGCTGCACAAACCACAACGACATCCTCGGATCTGATCCCACATCAGGGCAAGAAATGTCTACATGGTGCAGTAGGTTGATCACATTATGTGTGCAGGTTGACTTGTGTTTTTTTTTTAGTTACATACGTTCCCAAACATTTTAAATACCCCTCCAGTAAATGTAATCGGTAACCAGAGAAAGTGTTACTTTTTTGAAAAACTTTGTAATATTTGTTAATGTCAAGCAAGTCACAAGTCGGGCTTATAGCATGTCATTTCATTTAATTTTTTTTCATTTATTCATTTATTTCAGCCAATGACATTTAATTTAAAAAAAAGTACAAGGTAGACAATACATAATAATATAAATTAATATAATGCAAAAGGTAATGCACAGTATGTAAGCATGATTGTCCAGTTTTGCCTGAAAGAGAGTGGGAAGAAGATAATTTATTTAATCCCACCCCCAGTTCTCCATTCAGTGATTAATACATTGAGTTTCACTGTTACTTTGATTAAGGATTATAATACAAATGTTGTATCATAGTGGCATTAGCACAGGTAACAATAATTATTACACTGTATCAACAATTTGTATCAACAATGTAGGAAGAATGAATATACCAACAATGGTAATGGACAAAATACCAACAATGTAATAGACAACATAGCAATAATGGTAAGGAAACATTGAGCACATGTTAACACTTTGAGACAAAGTACAACAGCAGGTGAAATTAAAGACCCTCATCTCTATATTTGAACCAGACCCGATGTTTGTATGATAGTTAAAATCGATGAATAGTTTGGCATTGCTTGTGTTGTAAGTCCAGTTTGTTCCATAGTTTTACTCCGCATACAGACACACAAAAACGTTTACGAGTGGTTTGAGCTCTCGGCAATGAGAAATATCCAAAGCCTCTCAAGTTATGAGCCTGCACTCGTCTTATAAAAAAACGTTGTAGATTAGGCAGCAATAATTTGTTAAATGCTTGATATAAGATTATTAATGTATTATATTTAACAAGGTCATCAAATTTGAGCAACTTTGATTGCATAAACAGGTTATGAGTATGTTCTACAAAAACAACGTTGCGAATGATCCGCACTGCTCTTTTCTGTAATATGATCAGAGGATTAACTGTGTTGTGGTAAGTATTCCCCCATACTTCAACATAATATGTAAGGTATGGGAGTACCAAGGTGCAGTATAGAGTACGGAGTGCATTTTCATTGAGGTATAGTTTTGCTTTGTTTATAATGGAGAGGCTTTTGGAGATTTTTGTTTTAATGTGTCTAACACGAGGTTTCCATGATAGTTTACTATCAATTATTACTCATAAGTCAAATTAAAACATTCACAATTACATGTTTTAAAAACATTAAGTCTCCCTACTGTAGAAAATATTGACTTCGGGTTGAATTTATGATGTAAAAAAAACCAATATACTTAATCCTTTTTTTTACGGCAGCTTTAAGGTAATAATAGCTTGATATGTTTATATTATGGCCCTGCGATGAGGTGGCGACTTGTCCAGGGTGTACCCCGCCTTCCGCCCGATTGTAGCTGAGATAGGCTCCAGCGCCCCCCGCGACCCCAAAGGGAATAAGCGGTAGAAAATGGATGGATGGATGGATGTTTATATTATATTACATATTCATTTTAGCTCTGGCAGTTAGTGACTGACATTTCCTTGGCCTCAGTCTGGACCCCCTCTCCAGAGTACCCAGGCTTAGGCCGATTTTTTTTTTCTCCCCCCTCCCCCCACATTGTTTACCTGTTTCTCACCTTTTTTGTAAGGGGCGCCGGAAGTTGGCAGACCCGTCAGCGATCCCGTTCTGTCTCCCTGTAATGTTTGTCTGATCTTGAATGGGATTGTGCTGAACATTTTAATTTCCCCTCAGGGATTAATAAAGTATTTCTGTTTCTGATTCTGATTAAATGCAGCTGCTGACAGCAGCCCCTGTTGAGTGAGTTCTCCGTACGTGTGTCATTACCACTAGTTTACAAAGAGAGTGCTTCGGCAGACGTGTTTCTCCTTGGCCACAAACGGAGCATTGCAATAATGGATTCTTTACCACACCATGAATTAAAGTACCATGTTGAATAATGACGTCTTGCCTTTTCCAACGGGATGTCAAGCTTGTTTTGAGTGCAGTGGTAGTTATTGCTAGCATGTTTGAAGAGCAACTTCCTCAAAGCAAAGCTGACTTTTCTTTGCTGGTTAAAGATTGTCGTAATAGTGTAGTAACAAGCGTTACCAGCAGCTTTACAGTAGGGATGGCCGATATGGCCTAGGATATATATCGCGATGAAAATTACAGCCTTCTGCACTAACAATATGTATATCATATATATTATTTGGTATATACGGTAAATGATAATAGAACCTTTTCAAAACATGTTACATAGGCTGCTAATGTATTCAATAACGTATTAAGTCATTTTCGGTTGTATTAATTTTGTCAAAACTGTTATTAATCTGCTTGCTGATTTAATGTTACTATCCGATTACTTTCTGTTGAAATGTGATAAACACTTAATATTTTGTTGTCCTGCTACTACATATTAGTTTTAGGCAATACTACAAATTTGGGTATGGATCCAATACCAAGTAGTTACAGGAGCTGTATTGGTCATACCAATGTTGATACTGATCATTGAATTATTACATTTTTTTTATCACAAATGTAGACAAAAACACAGGATGCCGTTATGACAATATTAATTACATGGGAAAATTATTTCTTACTAATGGCTCTTATTTAGACCCTTTGGTTTTTGCCCATAAATCTTATTTCCTGAATTTGTAAACATCATCAAATGTTTTGCTAATAAAAGATATTGCTCTAACCACTGTAGTATTGACCATCTACTGATACCATACTTTGTACTTTGTATCAATCCACCCACCTTTGCTTACTGTAGCTCTTCCTTGCGGATAGGGGTTAGCATATCCTCATACGTTGTGTAGTGTAGAATGTTTAGCGATTTCTTGTCCTCCGGGGATGATACAGTACTTGTAAGAAACAGTTTATTTTCCGCCACAGAAGTGAAGATTGCTGACTTAGCAGTGGATTTGCATTGTAGAGGGACGTTAGCCGCTATTGAGTGTGCAGAAATATGGGGGAAATAACTACAAATGTGCGCTTCATTCACTAACCGTGTTACAAAAAAGATCAGTTAGACTGATACATAATGTTGTATATAGAGAACATAAAAACACTTTATTTATTGATTTAAAAATATTGAAATTCAACGATTTGGTAAAATTGCAAACAGCTAAAATTATGTACAAAGCAAACTATAACCTGCTACCCAATAATGTACAACAATTCTTCTCAACTAAAGATGAGAAATATAACCTTCGAGGAAAAAGTAACTTAAAACATTTGTATGCACGTTTAACATTTAAGACTTTTAGCATATCAGTATGTGGAATTAAACTATGGAATGGATTAAGCAAATAAGTTAAACAATGTACTGATATGATCCAGTTTAAGAGGTTGTTCAAATTAATAGTGCTTACAGAGTACAAGGAAGAATAATTATGAGAAATACCTTCAACCTTATTGAAAACAGGATATTCTTCATCTCAGTATGTTTACCATGACTGACTTAATTATATATTGCAAGAACTGCTGCATTAATCATTCACTGATGTAATTGTGTTACAAAAAGAAGACAGTAAATGAACATAAGTATTTGTAAACGCTCTGAAGTGGGAAAGGGGAAGGATGAAATAAGATTAGCTTTTTCCTACTCTTTTTTTGGACATGATGTAAAGATAAATTATATGAAATTATGTGTAATGTATTATACTGTAAGTGTGTTCATGTTCGAAATAAACTCAACCCAATCAATCAATCAAGTTTTTCTCCGCCTGTGTATTCTTTCATCTTGTGCACATATCTCGTCCTCCTTTTGTGCATTATTAATAATTTATGGGAATGTGTCATAACACGAAACGACCCAAGGACTACCTGTAATATCTTTCTGTTGTGTGTGTTGAAAAATGCCTAAGATAAAAGAGCGCTAACAAAGAAGTGCGGGTGCTCAGAAATCAATATATTGCAAGTTAATTACCTACATGACATAACCTTCAGTCACCTTGAGTTGGTCGCTTGACTAAATTAGATTTCAGTGAAGAATGTATTAGTCATATTGTTGTCTTTACTGTCAGTAGAATAACGTCTTATGTAAGTGATGGGAAGTCATAGAGTTATGGAACACAGACACAATTAGCGATATAGAATTGTCTCCTTTACAAGAAAAAACATGACCTATCTCCTCAGTATGTTTTAAAAGAGTGCGTCTTTTATGTTTCAGGTATATTCCCTTCTTTGTCATTCTCTTCATTTACTTCACCGGATGTTTCACTGAGGCTACAGAGCAGCAGAAGATCCCAGTCAAAGGCCAGCTGTTGATTATACCCAGCGCACTATATTACTGGTCAGTTGCCTCCTCTACTTAAAAAAAAAAAAAAGTAAATATAGATTGTTGCGTTGTACCTTAACTCAACGTTTATTCTTCTCAGCACTGTCCTTCTCACTCTCTTTCTTTTTTTTAAGGGTTTGAAAACAAAGTGATATCCATCTTAAGCTAGAATTTAATGCTCGTGAATAAGACTGGATGCTTCCAGTGAATCTGACATGGTTTACTGTCATTTGCTACAGCAACTTAATGGTGGCGATGCTTATACCTCAAATTTTTCCCTGCAACTTCAAGCATAACAATTAAAGGCCTACTGAAACCCACTACTACCGACCACGCAGTCTGATAGTTTATATATCAATGATGAAATCTTAACATTGCAACACATGCCAATACGGCCGGGTTAGATTAGTAAAGTGCAATTTAAAATTTCCCGTGAAATATTCTGCTGAAAACGTCTTGGTATGATGACGTTTGCGCGTGACGTCATGGATTGTGCGGACATATTGGGACACCATTTTGGCCAGCTATTAAGTCGTCTGTTTTCATCGCAAATATACACAGTATTCTGGACATCCGTGTTGGTGAATCTTTTGCAATTTGTTTAATGAACAATGAAGACAGCAAAGAAGAAAGCTGTAGGTGGGATCGGTGTATTAGCGGCTGGCTGCAGCAACACAACCAGGAGGACTTTGAGTTGGATAGCAGACGCACTACCGTGAGTAAGCAGCTTTGGCTTCCAAACATTTGATCGCTTGCCCGTACGTGCGTGCCGCTATGTGCATGTCACGTACGTAACTTTGGGGAAATATATGTGCTGTATGAACTTTACGGAGGTGAACAGTACTTTGGGCTGTGGGATTGAGTGTGTTGTGCGGGTGTTTGAGTTGTATTGGTGGGTTATATGGACGGGAGGGGGGAGGTGTTTGTTATGCGGATTAATTTGTGGCATATTAAATATAAGCCTGGTTGTGTTGTGGCTAATAGAGTATATATATGTCTTGTGTTTATTTACTGTTTTAGTCATTCCCAGCTGAATATCAGGTACCACCCGCCTCTCACAGCATCTTCCCTATCTGAATCGCTTCCACTGCCCTCTAATCCTTCACTCTCACTTTCCTCATCCACAAATCTTTCATCCTCGCTCAAATTAATGGGGTAATCGTCGCTTTCTCGGTACGAATCGCTCTCGCTGCTGGTGGCCAAGATTGTAAACAATGTGCAGATGTGAGGCGCTCCACAACCGGTGACGTCACGCTACTTCTGGTACAGGCAAGGCTTTTTTATCAGCGACCAAAAGTTGCGAACTTTATCGTCGATGTTGTCTACTAAATCCTTTCAGCAAAAATATGGCAATATCGCGAAATGATCAAGTATGACACATAGAATGGACCTGCTATCCCCGTTTAAATAAGAAAATTTCATTTCAGTAGGCCTTTAAGGTGCTCGGACTCCAGGGTATTGTGGGTGAAGCAGATTCCACGCAGAATGTCCGTAGTCAGAGCTTCCATAATCACGCGCACGTCTGCGTTGTAGCTCCTGTGAAATTTCCGCAAAACACTACATTTCCCACAATCCCTGCGCGTTGTTTACATAGAGTATTCTCGGCACCAGCTGCCCCGAGCCAAATGTTGCAGCCAGTCCGACCAGGCACATCAATGGTTTCATAAATTGTCTCAGGAGATGAGTCGTACATTTATAGATTGTCTTGATTTGAATTTAATGATATGCTCTGGTGGCAAAATGCGGATGAATTTCACATGTAATGCGGGTCGATGTAAAAAATACGCGGCGAGCAATTTTTTTGTGTGACAGAAGTGCACGGAGCAAAGTTAGCGCGGTCCTAAAATCTGAGCACAGGTCTGGCGGACCTCTGCTTGGAGTAGATCCGTGCACACGCAAAGTTTGTTACAACGCGGCCCAATATAACGCAATATTTTATAAAACGCGATCGTGCCAAGGATCCAGAATTTTCGCCCTTTTTTTTCCACCAAAGTCAATCGCGTTGTTTTTCACTAAATTATCTGGTGGCCTATTAGGGTAGCTGATCAACAAAAGGTCCTACGGTGCCGATGCATTGATCGTGAACCTATCGCCTGTCTTCGTCGACGCCTGAATCTACGGCCTCTTCCTTCTCTGTGGTTAAGATGGTTAAGATGGTTTTGGTCACGCGGCTCGACGGCCGCAGTGTGAGCTTGTTCACGATGTGTCGTCCCCCCACTTCCACTGCCTCACTGGCGTAAGCTTGTTGGCAGACAGCTGAAGACCTGGGCAATATCGATTAAGGAGGACCTCTCCGAACTCTCGTGTCCGCAGGTGGTTGGCCTGCACCGGTACAACCGAGATTGGTTCGCCATCTCCTGCGACCTCGCACAGGGCCGCCATGGTTTGGGGATGTTGTCAAGGTGACCTACTGGTGGGTAGTGCCTGCCCCATTCTGTGACGTGGGAGCACAACCCACCAGTCACATCACGTGGGGACACTATCCACCAAGGCAGCCGCGCTTAACTTTTTCAAAGAGGAACAAGTAAAAATTAAGGATTTCTATATACCACGATCCTAGGAATAACGCAATCTGTATTTTATGGACCCCAATGGCCGCGTCATATCACACTTTAAATGTAGCACGTTTCGTTTATGTTCCACCTGAATATGTTTGGGCCTTAATCAAATGACGGCTCTAATCTCAAAACCCTTTTAAATTGGGCACTTAAAAATTGAGGTATCACTGTAATACAGAATAATCTTAACATGTTTAGGAGATCTGAAATAGAATTCAAGTTTAGCACATAAAACTTTCTGGTACTTTCTTTTGTCAGGAAAAAATTAAAGCTAGTTGGACTGATTGATTGATTGATTGAGACTTTTATTAGTAGGTTGCACAGTGAAGTACACATTCCGTATAATTGACCACTAAATGGTAACACCCGAATACGTTTTTCAACTTGTTTAAGTCGGGGTCCACTTAAATTGATTCACGCCACTGCATTGTGTCTCAACATGGATTGCGGACTTGGCTAACTGCTGGCCTGCTGTGCAGTGAGACCGTATTGCTATATGAACTATATTATACATTTCCATAGTTTAGTTAGACAAAACAGAGCCTGCAAATGCCACTCCCTGCTGCTAATTTATGGTGTGAAATATTGATCACCCGCTTGCTTGTTTCTTTGGGTGTTCTTTGTAAAGATGTCTGAACTTTTTCCTCTCTCTTTTTCCTTTTTTATTTGTACAAGGTACTTGGTCACTGAAGGACAAATCACTGAGCTCTTCCTCCTCACCTTCTTTGCAATGGGGGTCATGATGATTCACCAGAGACATACAGGCTTAAGCCCTGACAACAATGGACTTTTCTTGTTCTATAGTTTCAGTCTTACTTTGCTTCTAGTGGCACTTTGGGTTTTTTACCTATGGAATGACCCTGTGCTGCGCAACAAGTACCCTGGATTAATGTATGTGCCGGAACCTTGGTCCTACTACACACTACATATAAAGAAAACCCACTGAATTACGTCTGTTCAGGTTTGTACGTCTATTCATTACAACCAGGTATTCGTGAGTGCCTGTTCTTCCTTTTTATTGAAGGCAGCTTGAACTTTAATTAAATGTTCTTTTTTTCCACAGATACAGACAGTAGCCTGGCTTGAAGCAAACACCTACGGTTTCACTCTCTGTTTTGTTTTACACTTGCAAATGTCTGTTAGTAGTAATATTGAGTTATTTGACATATATGGCTGAGTTCAAATTTTCGACCAGTGGTTCTCAAACTTTTTTCACCAAATACCACCCCAGTAAACACTTGGCTTTCCAAGTACCACCATAATGACCAACATTAAAATACAGTAGCATAGTAGGCCCAAATATTAATTAAAAAAACTAGGCAGAGATTTTATTTAACAAGTATATTTAATATTTTGGCTACTATAACATTACACACAGTTTGATCAGTAACACTGTGTTTGAATATTTAATTATAGAGCTCACAGGTATTTAGGCCGCACTTACCAAGTTTTAGAAGAAATAATCATTTTTACATATATTAGCCGCACCGGATCATAAGCCGCAGATACACCGGTATGGACCCACTAGCTGCGGAAGCTACCTCTCCAATTAGCTAAACAGGCTCAATAACTCAACAGTGACGTTTTGGTGAAATAACGAAACTGAAACAATACAAAAAGAATGCCATTGTAAGGTAAGAATTCTAACAGACACTTGTAAACGTATTAGCATAATCGCTAGTGCGACTAATGCTAGCTTGATTACATCACGAAAGCGCATACAAAGAAAACGCCACTACGGACATCACAAATGGGATGGTTTCGTAAGTATGAATTGTTATATTGTAAAACTTACAAATGTTTCTTGAAGTGATGAGTAAAGAATCCTTTCAATCAGAAACGCTATAGAAGAATAGACGAGAGGGGATATACTTCCTCTTCAAGGCACGACACAGGAAGTACATTTTCAACCCGCAGCCCCTGCTGTGAGCAAACTTATCCAAAAGATGGCGACTTCACACAAACAACAACTTTTCAGTGTCTCTGTCGGTGTTGAAAACTATTTGTAAAATACAAAACATTATAGTCGTTAGCCAAGAAAAATCCATAAATTAGCTGCATCAATTTGTAAGCCACAGGGTTCATAGCGTAGTACAAAAGTAGCGGCTTATAGTCTGAAAAATACGGTAAGTCATTCTGTGGCGTACCACTAGATAGAGCCTGTGTATCGCAGTTTGAGAATCACTGTTTTAGACCAATTGGAAAGTTGGATTTTCCGAACAGGCATTTTGTTATGATAAGAGACAGTGTATCGTCAAACTAGGGCTGCCAACCGTCCCTTGAAAAACGCAATCGTACCATATTTAGAGACAAAAGCATGCATTCTGTGTTGCGCTGTCAAGGGACGCACTTTGTCCCATATTTTTATGACTGTGAGAATAGAAAAATAGTGTCAATTAGAAATAGATTCCATCGAATAAAGTCAGCGTCACAACAGTTCGCCATTTTGTCTGATGGCTGATCTATCAAACTCATTGCAGTTCAATTTTCTGCCATTTTTGAGTATTGGCTTTGTCTTGGCTGTCACACTAGTAGCTGCCGCCGTGGTTCTGGCAATCGGATTTCAAAGGTGACTTTTTACTGCAGTGACATTTTGTCTGGGAAAAAAAGCAATTGGGGACGTTCGTAGATCGTTTTTATCCGACGTAAAAGCTACACATGTGGGTTTCACTTACATGCTAGCTCATCTTTTTAGTAACTCTGTTTTCTTGTTGTCATTGTGATTATGTCTCGTCATCTTGTGTTTTTAGGTTGTTGAACATACACATAATAATACAGGAGTACAACATACAGTAACTAATAATAAGGTCAAATAATATTTGCTTCAACTAGTATTTTTACAAGTGTTAAATTCAGACAATGTTTCTATTTAATGACAAATTACCACAATAAAGCATAACCACATTGTAGCATAAAGACAAAGACAGTATATATTCCGATCTGCCTCATGAATAAAGCACAATGGAAATGTTGCCAGCCATATAAATAAGACACATATCTCAACTTGCCTTTGTTTTTGCTTAAGTAGTTCATACAGTGATGAAGGTTGCAGACCTGATCTATCAAAGCTGCACACGGAATATATACTGTTTAAAGTTAAGCAGTACAAACTTCTGTCTAAAACACAGGGGTCAAACTCAAGGCCCGCGGGCCATATCTGGCCCGTCACATCATTTTATATGGCCCGCGAACGCCCTAGGAAAATATGCATCAATGAAGTACCTTATCTTTTCATACTATTTTTGTATCTGTTATTTCCATTTTGACAAAAAAAAATATATGCACTGCATGAAATTGCATACCTTTTTAAATTTTTAACACTATGCAATATTGCAACAAATAATATATTACCATAGTTTCCACACATTTTTATTTGTTAAAATAAAAAATAAATACTTCAATATCTGCTTAACTTATGGTTTCAAAGCAAGTTATCCATTAAATTGTACACTGTAAAGAGGACAATAGATATTATGTTAAAACATTTTTTTTTAGAGCATTTCAACTGAAAACTGTAAATTGAAAAAAACTCTACCACTGTTTTAATATAAACATTTTTTTTTTACTGTAAAATCTACGGTTGTTGTTACTGTTAATGGAAAAATGGTACCACAGTTATTTTATGGTAACAAACTGGCAGCTCAGTTGCCAGAATTTAAAAAAATAACAGTGGTACTGTTTTTCTATTTACAGTAATATGTTAAACAAACTACCTTAAATTTTACAGTAAGATTCTGGCAACTAAGCTGCCAGTATTTTACCGTAAAATAACTGTGGTACCATTTTAAAATGGTAAATAAACAGTGGGTACTGTTTTCCATCTACTGTAATATAATGTTTTAAAAAATCTGTAGATTTTGCATTAAAAAAATGGTGACCAGAATTTTAATATGAAATATACAATTTTTTTTTTTACAGAATATATTTAATAATAAAATCCACAGGCAAACTCGTAAATGATTCACTGTCCCTCTGATGGCAGTCATAACTGCGACGTGGCCTCAATGAAAACGAGTTTGACTCGCCTGGTTTAAAAAAAATACTTATTTTTATTCTTAGATAAGCAGAAACTATTTTATATTTTTATGTTTTATTCAAGCAGGAATTTAATTTCATTTTGTTCTGTTAATTTTATTATTTTGGACTAAAAAAAGGATTATTGAAAAGTCGTTTCTCATATCACTCGTACCCGTGCATATAATTAAATTCTGCTTGGAGTCAAAAAGTTCTGTCTGTGTGTAGATTGTCAGACATCAGGTCCTTTAATTCACAAAAAAATGAATGGATGCAACTCTGAAACATCTTCAACCAACAAGAAGAGTCCAGTTACCTTTATTTACCCTTGTGGATATTATAAAAACTCCTTTCCCGCGAATAAAAATGAGTTGACCAGCAAAGTGTCCATTATTTTTTTGTAGGGACTTGGCAACCCAAAGTGGAACACTTATAAATTTGTAGTTTTCCGAAACATATCTGAACACCTTATGTCAGTGAATGTTGACAGAATTAATACTGTAAGTACACTAATGTGCTAGCTTGTTTTGCTCGTAAACGAGCATATTACCAGTTTATGAGTTTATCATAATTTGGTTATCAATTCCACTTTTCCAAAAATTTAATTTAAAACAGTAATAACTGTGGGGGTTTTTACTGCTGTTTATCATTAATACCATCCATCCATCCATCCATCCATCCATCCATCCATCCATCCATCTTCTTCCGCTTATCCGAGGTCGGGTCGTGGGGGCAGCAGCCTAAACAGGGAAGCCCAGACTTCCCTCTCCCCAGCCACTTCGTCCAGCTCTTCCCGGGGGATCCCGAGGCGTTCCCAGGCCAGCCGGGAGACATAGTTTTCCCAACGTGTCCTGGGTCTTCCCCGTGGCCTCCTACCGGTCGGACGTGCCCTAAACACCTCCCTAGGGAGGCGTTCGGGTGGCATCCTGACCAGATGCCCGAACCACCTCATCTGGCTCCTCTCGATGTGGAGGAGCAGCGGCTTTACTTTGAGCTCCCCCCGGATGGCAGAGCTTCTCACCCTATCTCTAAGGGAGAGGCCCGCCACCCGGCGGAGGAAACTAATTTCGGCCGCTTGTACCCGTGATCTTGTCCTTTCGGTCATAACCCAAAGCTCATGACCATAGGTGAGGATGGGAACGTAGATCGACCGGTAAATTGAGAGCTTTGCCTTCCGGCTCAGCTCCTTCTTCACCACAACGGATCGATACAGCGTCCGCATTACTGAAGACGCCGCACCGATCCGCCTGTCGATCTCACGATCCACTCTTCCCTCACTCGTTAACAACACTCCAAGGTACTTGAACTCCTCCACTTGGGGCAGGGTCTCCTCCGCAACCCGGAGATGGCACTCCACCTTTTTCCGGGCGAGAACCATGGACTCGGACTTGGAGGTGCTGATTCTCATCCCAGTCGCTTCACACTCAGCTGCGAACCGATCCAGTGAGAGCTGAAGATCCTGGCCAGATGAAGCCATCAGGACCACATCATCTGCAAAAAGCAGAGACCTAATCCTGCAGCCACCAAACCAGATCCCCTCAACGCCATGACTGCGCCTAGAAATTCTGTCCATAAAAGTTATGAACAGAATCGGTGACAAAGGGCAGCCTTGGCGGAGTCCAACCCTCACTGGAAACGTGTCCGACTTACTGCCGGCAATGCGGACCAAACTCTGGCACTGATCATACAGGGAGTGGACCGCCACAATGAGACAGTCCGATACCCCATACTCTCTGAGCACTCCCCACAGGACTTCCCGAGGGACACGATCGAATGCCTTCTCCAAGTCCACAAAACACGTGTAGACTGGTTGGGCAAACTCCCATGCACCCTCAAGGACCCTGCCGAGAGTATAGAGCTGGTCCACAGTTCCACGACCAGGACGAAAACCACACTGTTCCTCTTGAATCCGAGGTTCGACTATCCGGCGTAGCCTCCTCTCCAGCACACCTGAATAGACCTTACCAGGAAGGCTGAGGCATACTTGCCAACCCTCCCGTTTTTAGCGGGAGAATCCCGATATTCAGCGCCTCTCCCGACAACCTCCCGACAGAGATTTTCTCCCGACAAACTCCCGGTATTCAGCCGGAGCTGGAGGTCACGCCCCCCCCCCCCCAAAAAAAAAGTCTGCCGCAGCTGCGATTGGACCTGACCAGCCTCCGGGTACAAGTACTGGAGTACCAATTGCTTGCCAGGGAAGATATTCCCCAGGAAGCAAGGATTGACCGGTTTTGGGCCATGCTAGGGAGAGATGGAAGATTCCACACTCTCGTGCATTTGATGAAAGCACTTTTGTGCGTGCCACACAGCAATGCATCATCAGAGAGGGTGTTCAGCATGGTTAGAAAAATAGTGACAGAGAATAGAAAGAGGATGGACAATTCAAAACCCTTAACAAAGCATTGTACTTTCAAGTACAACAATGAGTAGATGAGTGTTGTGTGTGTGTGTGTGTGTGTGTGTGTATACGTGTAAATAAATGAACACTAAAATTCAAGTATTTCTTTTATTTATATATATATATATAATAAAATATATATATATATATATATATATATATATATATATATATATAAATACTTGACTTTCAGTTAATTCTAGCTATATATATATATATATATATATATATATATATATATATATATATATATATATATATATATATATATATATATAGCTAGAATTAACTGAAAGTCAAGTATTTATATATATATATATATATATATATATATGAAATACTTGAGTTGGTGAATTCTAGCTGTAAATATACTCTCTTCTTAACCCCGCCCCCTCACCCCCGACCAAGGCCCCCCACCCCACCTCCCGATATTGGAGGTCTCAAGGTTGGCAATTATGGGCTGAGGAGTGTGATCCCACGATAGTTAGAACACACCCTCCGGTTCCCCTTCTTAAAGAGAGGAACCACCACCCCGGTCTGCCAATCTAGAGGTACCGCCCCCGTGTGGACATCATTAATACCGTTTCCTGTTATGTTCCCTACACTAGAAGACTAGAAAACAAGGTTAGAGTGTCCGCCCTGAGATCGGTAGGTCGACGTGAGTTCAAACCCCGGCCGAGTCATACCAAAGACTATAAAAATGGGACCCATTACCTCCCTGCTTGGCAATCAGCATCAAGGGTTGGAATTGGGGGTTAAATCACCAAAAATGATTCCCGGGCGCGGCCACTGTTGCTGCTCACTGCTCCCCTCACCTCCCAGGGGGTGAACTAGGGGATGGGTCTAATGCAGAGTACAAATTTCACCACACCTAGTGTGTGTGACTATCATTGGTACTTTAACTTAAACAGGTTCTTAGTACACTTAAACTGAAGTGTAGATGGGAGCATGTTACAGCAGAAAGTCACCAGCTATGAACAGGAAATTAACAAGTACGGTAGATCAGTAACAGTTTCGAGAGAGGAACATAAACTGTATCACTACACAAGCAACAGAGAACCGGGCTTAGGCGTCAGTGGAGGTCGGCTTGATCCATTTATCGGTAGCGTCGATACCAAAGGTAGTATCAATATATGATCAATCAGGAGTGATTAGATCAAAAATTTATTTTTTTCCACAAAATAATTTGTTTTTTTGTTCATGTTTACAGTTTCAGGAGATGACAAGGACCAACGGATTTAAACAAGTAGTAGATAGTAGTTTTTCCTTTTGTTTTGATTAAACATTTGTATGCAATAAAGTTTATATCTTATGTTACACTGTCCTGTGTTTTTTCCCTAAATATAATCGTGATTAAAATGTAAAAAGTTAAATAATTCTGTGATTTAAGTATCGGCGTCACTATATATATATATATATATATATATATATATATATATATATATATATATATATATATATATATATATATATATATATATACACGTGTGTGTGTGTATATACTATATATATGTGTGTGTATATACTATATATATATATGTGTGTGTGTGTGTGTATATATATATATATATATATATATATATATATACTGTGAGTGTGTATCAATCAATCAATCAATGTTTATTTATATAGCCCTAAATCACAAGTGTCTCAAAAAAACAAAAACAAAAAAAAACAAATATATATATATATATATATATATATATATATATATATATATATATATATATATATATATATATATATATATATATATATATATATATATATATATATATATATATATATATATATATTTCTACGAGAATACAACTTATTTGTTGTTTGTGTTCTGACTTCCATTTATCCATCCGTTTACTGTATTCTCATTTGACCAAAGGGGCACCTATTAGGCAGTCGTTCCCAGAATACAGTACTGTTGCTGTCTGGTAATTACTGGTTTGGAAGTGACAGGGTTAAACGGACAGGAACAGTGGCGCACTATAGATCTGGTGTCTGTGTTTCCACAGCAACACCTATTAAATTACATGCATGCTTGCTGGCATTGGACTTTAAACGGGTGGAGAGACAGGAAACTATTTTCTTCCTGGAGTGAAACAGACACATTTGAAAATGGTAAGAGCAATTGTTTGTACTGTTATGCACTTTACAAGTTACATTTCCAAACACCAGGTTGTGTTGTTTGTGTTTATTAAGTTTGCCATATTTAATTTTACAGGCCAAATTCTTCACACCGGTTCAAATCAACGGTAAGTTTAATCCACAGAACCACATTTGCCAATTGTAATAAATGTGGAAGAGACATTCGCTAATGCATGTTACACAATTCTAAGTTAGCTTGCTATTGTTCAATGTGTAGACAGTGTTACAATGTGTCTCATTCACTGAGTAAAGAGCTGTTTTATTTAAGTGCTAAATTCTCCTTGCAGAGTTCAAAGAGTGTTTCTCCTTGTATGACAAGAAGCAAAAGGGAAAGATTGACGCCAAGGACCTGGTCACAGTTATGCGCTGCCTGGGTACAAGCCCAACACTTGGGGAAATTGAGAGACATCTTCAAGTACATAAAATTGGTTAGTGATGTGTAATCAACAATGTTACAAACAACTGTTTTTGTAGTTATGTTGTACATAACTGTCACATTGGAAAGAAGGCATCCCCAAAAAGCCAGTCTTAACGGGATAAGATGTTTTCCGCTCGGCGCTATTGTTTGACTTGTCTCTATTCCATAGCGTGGCAATATTTTGGGACAGTTAAAAGTGCTCCCTTTTGAAAAGGTGCATGGAACATGTCCCGCCCCTCACCCTAAATCACGTCCATGCTTAAATGTGTGGAAGAACCCCATAACTTTTTATTTTGCGTAAAAAGTGTGCGTAACGTTAGTATAGAGCAGGTAAGGTTGCATTTTTTGCCTCTTTCCCGAGAGAATCATGTGTGTGTCTGCAGCATTAAAGGCCTACTGAAACCCACTACTACCGACCACGCAGTCTGATAGTTTATATATCAATGATGAAATCTTAACATTGCAACACATGCCAATATGGCCGGGTTAACTTATAAAGTGCAATTTTAAATTTCCCGGGGAACTTCCGGTTGAAAACGTCTATGTATGATGACATTTGCGCGTGACGTCAATGGTTGAAACAGAAGTATTCAGACACCATTGTATCCCAATACAAACAGCTCTGATTTCATCGCAAAATTCCACAGTATTCTGGACATCTGTGTTGGTGAATCTTTTGCAATTTGTTTAACAATGGAGACTGCAAAGAAGAAAGCTGTAGGTGGGATCGGTGTATTAGCGGCTGGCTGCAGCAACACAACCAGGAGGACTTTGACTTGGATAGCAGACGCGCTATCCGACGCTAGCCGCCGACCGCACGGATGATCGGGTGAAGTCCTTCGTCCTTCCGTCGATCGCTGGAACGCAGGTGAGCACGGGTGTTGATGAGCAGATTAGGGCTGGCGTAGGTGGAGTGCTAATGTTTTTATCATAGCTCTGACGAGGTCCTGTAGCTAAGTTAGCTTCAATGGCGTCGTTAGCAACAGCATTGCTAGGCTTCGACAGGCGGCACAGCATTAACCATGTAGTTACAGGTCCAGTGTTTGGTTCGGTGTCTCCTGATAGTAGTATTGTTTATCTTCTGTCCATCCTTCCAGTCAGGGGCTTATTTCTTTTGTTTCTATCTGCATTTAAGCACGATGCTATCACGTTAGCTCCGTAGCTAAAGTGCTTCACCGATGTATTGTCGTGGAGATAAAAGTCACTGTGAATGTCCATTTCGCGTTCTCGACTCTCATTTTCAAGAGGATATAGTATCCGAGGTGGTTTAAAATACAAATCCGTGATCCACAATAGAAAAAGGAGAAAGTGTGGAATCCAATGAGCCCTTTTACCTAAGTTACGGTCAGAGCGAAAAAAGATACGTCCTGCACTGCACTCTAGTCCTTCACTCTCACGTTCCTCATCCACAAATCTTTCATCCTGGCTCAAATTAATGGGGTAATCGTCGCTTTCACGGTCCGAATCGCTCTCGCTTGCTGGTGTAAACAATGGGGAAATGTGAGGAGCCTTTCAACCTGTGACGTCACGCTACTTCCGGTACAGGCAAGGCTTTTTTTATCAGCGACCAAAAGTTGCGAACTTTATCGTCGATGTTCTCTACTAAATCCTTTCAGCAAAAATATGGCAATATCGCGAAATGATCAAGTATGACACATAGAATGGATCTGCTATCCCCGTTTAAATTTTTTAAAAAATCATTTCAGTAGGCCTTTAAGGAGTGGGACTATACAGGACTAGCTTCAATGTGCTCAAACAACCACCAGGTATCATTTTTTTCGCATTTGTTTTTAAAACTCTGTACAGTAGATGGTAGCATTTGCTTCTTAACATACATCATAGGTGTTAGGTTCACACCCTGTTGACATCTATTAAACAGACAAGAGACGAAGAATCAAACAGAGACAGAATCAAATTTGGACTCAATATTGAGGAGAGACATGGCCACTGTACTGTCTGTACAGTCCTGCACCACGCTCTGCCGAAGGAAGGTCTCATCTCCTCTTTTATTTTAGATATTCAATGTTCACGCACCAACACGTCACCGCAGGTATAGGAAGTATGCAAAACAGTCACTGTTCTTGGTTACATCGAAGACAAAAGAGAGGAGGATGTCTCGGGCCTGGGCTCATCCTGGGTCCAGCTACATCAAGAGGGCAGCGGGTCGTAAATAGCGTTGGCCTCGGTTACCAAATAGTTCAGAGAAACTTCCTGAGGAAGTTTGGGAAGATCTTGCCATCTGTCCGCTTTGAAGTTCTTGGTCCAGCTGTGAAAAGAATTGGATAAAACAAATGAAACATGAAAAAAATTAAGAAATTAAATATTTGAACCCACAATTTGTAGGACCCATTCGACGCCGTACAAGCCAGTGCTACCGCTCGTAGTCGGTAGTTGGTCGTAGTCAGTTATATAGTAGCTTCCGGTGAGGACAATGGTTAACACCTCCCGTCTTCTTCCATCGTATACCTGTCGCATCCTCCAAAGCCCCCGCTTGGTGCAACAAAGACATCTCTCATCGTGCCCACAGGAAAAGAGTGGAACGTTTTTTGATATATTACATACAATTTTTCTGACAATAGGCACACCACAACTGACTTGGTGGTGCAGTACAAATGGTTCATCAATATAGTGATGTATCAGGCGCACGTCTATTTTTATAACCATGGCACGTCTACTACTGCTGTACGGAATTAAATCCAACATCTGCACCTTGCAAACTTATTATTTATGAATACACACACATGATATCCTTGTAACACAATTTGCAAAGTCAACTGTTTTTGATTATTATATTTCTACAGATTAATGGATAACTTGCTTTGAAAGTGTAAGTCAAAATGACAAACACACATTAAAGTTTTTTTTAAAATTAATAATAAAAAATAAAAAAAATGCTTGGAACATGAGATAATATTAAATTGTAGAACAGATGCAACTGAATGTGCAACATTTTTCTGTCAAAATTGAAATACATTTAGCCAGAAAGTGTTTTTGAAATGTTTGTATTTGTTTTATTTCCACAGGCCACATAATGTGGCTGACCATGTTAAAAAGATGCGGCTGGCCACATAAATGACATGGCGGACCACATAAAATGACGTGGGATGAGCCACATTTAAATTAAGCAGTGGTGTGCTGTCAGGGCCAGCAAGGCCTTCTCTGCTGGCCTAACATGATCATAATTAAAGATAAAAATTATTTTTTATTTACTTTCCCTAAATATCTAAAAGTATTCATATTCTTTTCATGTCATATTATGAGCCTTCCAGTTGTGTTGTTTTTAGGTTAGAGTTTTTATCCAATCAGAATTCAGCTAGCTTATGTTGCCATGCTGTACGAAATCTGCCCGGGGCCCTCAGAATCAACCATGCAGGCGTCTGTGCACTGTAAGTGAACGGGCACATAAAGTTGATAGACAATTGCGATCACCAATCAGATCACGTGTTGTCAGTAAGGCCTTCTAGCTGTCTCACGCTGGGATTAGATACTCATTTGGGAGTCCCAAGAGAGTATCCAATCACAAGTTGCGAAAACAGGAAGTGGCACCGTAGCCATAGAAAGCCACAACAAACTCACCGGTACTCACAAAGAAGGAGAGCAAAATGCTTATTAAGTGGCAGATATATATTTGCAAGGCCATTTTCAAGAAGGATGCTTAAGAGAAACTACATCTTGTGAGACGAGGTCGGCCGACACCGGAAGCTACTATATAACTGACTACGACCAACTACCGACTACGAGCGGTAGCACTGGCTTGTACGGCGTCGAATGGGTCCTACAAATTGTGAGTTCAAATATTTAATTTCTTAATTTTTTTCATGTTTCATTTGTTTTATCCAATTCTTTTAATTTTGACAGTACCATGTAAGATATGTTTTAATTGCTGGAGCGGGTTTATTGAATTTTAAATGTCACATCTTGGGGTTTGTCACCAACACAATGTGACATAATAATCCAGCCCTGACTGGAGGGGAAGGCAGGTTCAAATAGCATCTGGCTGATTGACACCAGGTGTGGCCCGGTGCCAATCAGCCACAGCTGAGGGGGAAAAGCACTCAGGGATACAAGCAGGAAATGAAGACAAAATAAAAGCACTGATAGGAAACTAAGACAAACGCAACCAAACTGTCAGGGGCAACCATGACAACCCCGAGGCTTGCCGTAGGCACACAGATCAAAAGGGTGTAACGTATAGTTACATTATCTATGACTATGAATGCTTAACACACCTGATGGAAAATGTGTTGCCAATTTAGCGAGTAGTGCGGCATATGAATTGAAAATACCGCCCAAGCACCGCAGCAAGCCAAGACATGGGGTTATTGATAAGTGGTGATGCGTCAGCTTGAACAAGTGCACTGTTTGGTGTTCATTTATTTTGATCATGCATATGATAAAAATATTAGAGTTGGGAAACGATTCTATCAGATTCCGATTCTTTGGGTGGCGATGCAGAATCGATCCCCGGTTCAACACAATTCTGGACTCAAACCGATTGTAATGTATTATTTGCTGTAGTAATTATAATTAAAACCTTTTCAAAACAGGTTAAAAAACAAATTTTTGGTTATGCGCATGGCCTAAAAACACAGATGTTTGGAAATTATCTGAATAAATCGCGATCCGGATGTCAATCCGATTTTTTCCTGCATCCCCAAACAACATGGCTTATCACATATTTATCATTTCAACATGTCCGAAGAGGAGTAGGAAGAAGCACAGTTCATCCAATCCTACCATCTTTTTGTTACTCCCCCTTAACACATTCGAGATCTTGTGCTCAATCTATAACCCAAACAACCATTAGGTAAAAAAAACAAAATGTCAAGTGATACATTTTTTTTAATCACATTTTGGAATTTGGATTAATCATGATTAATCACAGGTGATTACTTATGTGCCTAATTAAAACTTGCTGAAGATAATACCCCAATATTTGTACACAAATGCAATTTAATTGTCAGAATGTCATCCAGGAACGTTTTTGTATAGGCAATATGTGATAATGTCTCATTTATCAATCAGAGCTGGGGTCTTTATTGTGTCGTGTCTTATGAATAGGAAACAGGTACTTACTTTCATTGATGAATTTCAGGTATCAAGACAGTGCAGGTATTTCAGGTATACCACTTACAGACAATCCAAATCAAAACAAGGCTGTTGATGACAAATGATGAAAATTTTAAAAATGGCGACTATGACAAACATGAACAGAAAGCTTTTTTTAGCTAACCTGTGACGGTGCCACGATCCAGGCAGCTGAATGCCCTTACCAGTAAATAAAACCAGTGCAAATGTCCACTCAGGTGCATGCGCACACCATTTCAGGGAAAAAAACAAAAGTGTGGCCCCTGCAGCGAGAGTCCCGACCCCTCTGAATTCCAAAACAACCACGACTCACAAATATCAGGCCACAAATAAGTTGCGGAATTTGACTGTGAATAAATGCCTTCACAAGTAATTATTGCTCCAACGTGTTTCAGAGCGCTCAGGCAACTTGGACTTCTCCACGTTCCTCACCATGATGCACCGTCAGATACAGCAAGAAGATCCAAAGACAGAAATCCTGGAGGCGCTGAGGATGACAGACAAGCAGAAGAAAGGATTCATGCAAGCCTCAGAGCTGCGGGCCAAGCTCACCATGTTGGGAGAGAAACTTACCAACAGGGAAGGTAACAGAAAAGTGCACTCTGACAAAGAAATATTGTGGAATATGAATGAGTCTGTTTTTCTCAAAAAAAAAGAGTCAACTTTGCCCTACAAAATGTTTTTTTTTTAATATAAAGTATCAGTCACTTATGCAACAACCTTTATAAACACAAATGTAAAAACAACAGTCATATATGATGTAATCTTAGAAATGTGTAAAGGGGACCTTTGATGATTTTCCTCTTCAATGATGATTTATAAATGTTGGATACTGGTGTCAAATCATAAGGTTCATGCATTACTACTGGATGCCTCTGAACGCTGTGTTTTGCAGCCTTTTTTTTTTAATTTTTTTTTTTACAGAGGGCCATTTGTGATATCACTGATTGACGGATGTACGTACAGTCGTGGTCAAAAGTTTACATACACTTGTAAAGAACATAACATTTTCAATAATTTCTACAACTCTTATTTTTTTGTGATAGGGTGATTGGAGCACATACTTGTTGGTCACAAAAAACATTCATGAAGTTTGGTTCTTTTATGAATTTATTATGGGTCTACTGAAAATGTGACCAAATCTGCCGGGTCAAAATTATACATACAGCAATGTTAATATTTGGTTACATGTCCCTTGGCAAGTTTCACTGCAATAAGGCGCTTTTGGTAGCCATCCACAAGCTTCTGGCATCTGCCATCACATGGACAAAGATAAGACCTTCTGGAGGAAAGTTTTGTGGTCAGATGGAACAAAAATTTAGCTGTTTGGCCACAATACCCAGCAATATGTTTGGAGGAGAAATGGTGAGGCCTTTAATCCCATGAACACCATTCCTACATCACCATTCCTACCGTCAAGCATGGTGGTGGTAGTATTATGCTCTGGGCCTGTTTTGCTTTGTTGTGCTTTACAGAGAGTAAATGGGACAATGAAAAAGGAGGATTTCCTCCAAATTCTTCAGGACAACCTAAAATCATCAGCCCGGAGGTTGGGTATTGGGCGCAGTTGGGTGTTCCAACAGGACAATGACCCCAAACACACGTCAAAAGTGGTAAAGGAATGGCTAAATCAGGCTTTAATTAAGGTTTTAGAATGGCCTTCCCAAAGTCCTGACTTAAACGTGTGGACAATGCTGAAGAAACAAGTCCATGTCAGAAAACCAACACATTTAGCTGAACTGCACCAATTTTGTCAAGAGGAGTGGTCACAAATTCAACCAGAAGCTTGTGGATGGCTACCAAAAACGCCTTATTGCAGTGAAACTTGCCAAAGGACATGTAAGCAAATATTAACATTGCTGTATGTATACTTTTGACCCAGCAGATTTGGTCACATTTTCATTAGACCCATAATAAATTCATAAAAGAACCAAACTTCATGAATGTTTTTTGTGACAAACAAGTATGTGCTCCAATCACTCTATCACAAACAAATAAGAGTTGTAGAAATTATTGGAAACTCAAGACAGCCATGACGTTATGTTCTTTACAAGTGTATGTAAACTTTTGACCACGACTGTATGTGGGCATTTCTAGTATGCAGCCTGCAGACCTCCTCTGCGTCAAGCGGCTCGGCTTTTAGCGTTCAGTGCTAGCATGTTTAGCAAAGGCTCCAAAACAATGTCCGTCCAGGTGCGAGGCGATGTTCGCTCAGCTTTCCAAAAAAAATGCAAATACCAGGCAGAAGTGGAAAGAGTTGCTTTTTCCCCGCCAACAGAAGGAAAGTACTTTGGTGTTTACTCGTCGATGACATTTTACACGGGACAGTTTGGTCAACATGGGCCAATACGACGGCGAAAAGAAGACTGAGCATTTCCGACAACAACCCATAAACATTGTAATTAAAAAGCAAAATGGTAATGACAACATGTTGCAATATTAACTCTAATAATATATATTTTTTTACTTTAAAACTGTCATTGCTCAAAAAATTATTATAATCGACGGAAAAATCTGAAGTTGATCTAGATCAGACCTGAGCAAATTAAGGCCCATTAAGCTTTTCAGTCTGTCCCGCCAGACATTCCCAAATAATTTTTTTAGATCTGTAAGATGGAAACTGTAGCTGCCATTATGATGTGCAGTGATGTTTTCAAATGACCATAACTCTTGAACTGTACAAAGTATTTCAATGGTTGGAATGTGTGTTTTTGCATGATATACTAGTTACTATGGTAATCTGATTAGTTACTATGGTTATCAAAGTCACAGCAGCTCAGATGAGGCACCAAGCAGTGTGGGTGGGGAGCGTTTCCACAGAGTGTTTCCAGAGCGGCCAACCTGAAATGCGGGTGTCAGGGACAGACGCGGAAGGAGATTTTTACAACAAAGTTGTAAAGCTTATTGATACATCAGATGTATCAGATTGTAGGTGTTTTTATTTTTTACCCTTAGCGTTCATATTTCGCTGTTTGTTGCATTTTTGTTGTGTTTCCCTTGATTGTAAAATATGTCGATCGAAGGGGGGTGTGACGTTCATATCTTGTCAATATGTTGTCAATATTCAGTGTTTTATCGCTCATAGTCAATATTGTAAATCCCACATTCTTTATTTTGATGTGCATTCTGGGTGTCTCATTTAGTAAAAAAAAATTAAATTCCATTACGTTTTTTAAGGCGGTCTGTCATAACGTTTTTAGCTTTCAATCAGACATTATTGTGAGATTTTGTATTAATGTTCCTAAAAATAGATATACCGGCCCCCAGACACATTTTTTTCTCTAAATTTGTCCCCGCCGAGTCAAAATAATTGCCCAGGTCTGATCTAGATAGAGATTTACGTGTTGAAAGTAAAAATAATATATATTGATATATGACTTATTTGAACTTATGAGTGGGGCTTTTTGGATCGCCCATATATAATCAAAAGCAATGTTGTTATGAATTATTTACCTATTTAAGGCTCTAATTACTTCACATAAAATAGTCAATTTGGAAAAATATTGCATATTTTGTGTTATTATGCCTAATTTGGACAACCAGGTATGGTAAAGACAAGGTCCTTTTAAAAAAAATTTATAAAATAAGATGAATAAATTAAAAACATTTTCTTGAATAAAAAAGAAAGTAAAACAATATAAAAACAGTTACATAGAAACTAGTAATTAATGAAAATTAGAAAAATTAGCTGTTAAAGGTTAGTAATATTAGTGCACCAGCAGCACGCACAATCATGTGTGCTTACGGACTGTATCCCTTGCAGACTGTATTGATATATATTGATATATAATGTAGGAACCAGAATATTAATAACAGAAAGAAACAACCCTTTTGTGTGAATGAGTGTAAATGGGGGAGGGAGGTTTTTTGGGTTGGTGCACTAATTGCAAGTGTATCTTGTGTTTTTTATGTTGATTTAATAAAAAAAAAAAAAAAAACAACCCCGATACCGATAATAAAAAAAACGATACCGATAATTTCCAATATTACATTTTAAAGCATTTATCGACCGATAATATCGGCAGGCCGATATAATCGGACATCTCTACATAAAACATAAAAAATATATATATATATATATATATATATGGCAACGGATAGATCTGAAGTTGATTTTTAGGTATTTAAGTGTTAAAGTAACAAAACAAAAAAAAACACTTCAATGACTGAAGCCCTTTTGGGTCCCTTTACTTGAGGGGCGCCCTAATGGTTTTAAAAATAAAAACTATTAAAATGGCCCCGCATGCGTCTATTTTTTTAGTGTTCGGGCATAATTGGAAAAAGTCTGGACACCCTTGGATTTGATGCATGTTTCGGAGTACATAAAAACTAACAATGAAGCGCCGCAGACACATAGGATCAGCTCAAAGTTAGTAGAAGTAATGGCGCCCTGTCGTCACGTGAGTGCCTTTTGATCAATCATTGAGGAGATCGCCTGAAACCGAGTTGGCCGTACTCTCGTTATACACGACTGTCAGCAATGTTTCTTCATCTATGGTTAAGAAACACTGCTATGGACCACAAGGAAGTGTGTTAGGTCCCCTTTAAAAAGGCAGCAACTAAATAATGCAATGTAAATGACAAACAAATAAACTCAATTAATGTACTGTATAATTTCAGAATTGTGGGGGAGAAAGTTTGTCGGAAATCCACCAAACTATTTTGTGTTCTTTCTGTAGTGGATGATCTGTTCAAAGAAGCCAACATCAAGTCCAATGGAATTGTTAACTACGAGGAGTTCACCCAAATGGTGATTCTGCCGCCTGTTGATTACTGAATGCGCTCCATGGCAGGTAATAAACACTGTCTAGACATTGCATGTTTTGCATACTTTGAGTTCTGTATTTGTCTAAAATTACGAATTGTATCATTTTGATTATGCCTTCCGGTGAAGTCGGAAATTGATTTTTTTTTTTAAAGGGACAAAATAGCTTAAATGATACAAGAAAAAAAACATTTAGTTTGTCCTGAGTTAATTCTGTGCATGAGTTCATAGAGCGGCTCAAGGGCTTGAATGAGTCATTAATTGAGTGATTAAAAGTACGAGTCGTCATATAAAACTATCCATCGGAATTTGTTCTTAACATCCACCAGAGAACATGGAATTCTATGATACAATGACATGTGTGCACAATTCCAAATTTGGAATTTCAGTTAAATTCCTTTGAAGATATGACATTTGATCTGAATTGGCTCCACCTCACAGGATGTTGAATTGGAATTACAGTTAAAGTTAAAGTCCCAACAATAGTCATACACACACTAGGTGTGGTGAAATGATCCTCTGCATTTGACTCATCCCCCATGTTCACCCCCTGGGAGGTGAGGGGAGCAGTGAGCAGCAGCGGTGGCCGCGCTCGGGAATCATTTTGATGATTTTTTTAACCCCCAATTCCAACCCTTTATGCTAAGAGCCAAGCAGGAAGGTAATGGGTCCCATTTTTATAGTCTTTGGTATGACTCGGCCGGGGTTTGAACTCATGACCTTCCAGTCTCAGGGCGGACATTCTAACCACAAGGCCACTGAGCAGGAAGGATAATTAAATTCAAATAAGTTCCTTATAGGAAGAAAGGGTAACACTTTAGTATGGGGAACATATTCACCATTAATTAGTTGCTTATTAAAGTAACAAAGACTTAATTTAGTTATTTGGACACTAGGGGAACATATAAGTGTTAGGGTTGGGGTTAACTCTTAGTTAATGGCTTACTGGTTGTATAAAAAGGCCATGCAGAATAAGGCATTAATAAGTACTTAATAATGACTAATTATGAGCCAATATGTTACTAATTTGCATGTTAATAAGCAACTAATTAATGGTGAATATATGTTCCCCATACTAAAGTTTTACCGAAGAAAGAATTACATGAGGAAGAATTGTTAAGTTTCGCAAAAGTGTTGGCCTAATAAGGAAAAATAATTTACGAACACTTCAATTAAACACACATTCCTTAAATTTTGAAGTACTTTCCCACCATTTTTGGTAATTTGAAAGTAATATTCATGACTTTTATTTGTATACCTATTGTACAAAATGGACTGAAATGCTACCATGCTAACGCCTAGCTTTCTAACTGGTATTTGTTTTATAGAAGATTTTTTTTATTCTTAATTGTCAATGAAAAATAATTGCCGTAGTAAATATAACCTTGTACAATACAACCTCACTTCAAATTCATAGAATAAAATATAATTTTAAAATCGGATTTTTGCACAAGCCAAATGTGTAATGTATTTTTATACTGGCAGGCTTGTGACACAACATACTGTACAGTATTTGTCCTGAGGGATTTTCTTTTCATAATTAAAAAAAATAAAGAAAATCTGACGGAAACATTTAATACGGAAGAGCAAAAACTGGGGAAATAAGCAACATTTTCATGTACAGAACAAGTTACACAAACAGACAGAGAGCAGAGCAGGTGCATTTTTATTAATAAACCAAAACAAAGTAAATAGCAGCTATAGTTACAATACTTACAAGATAGTGTTTTTCTCCAAATAAACAGTCAAGGCGCTGTCTTATTGAACAAAACAATTTATTTTCCATGACCATAACAAATAACACAAAAATACGTTTTTACAGCACATCTTCAGTCTGCATGCATGATACAAACATTTTGGAGCCATTTTTATTCAGATACATGAACAAGATTATTCTCTTACAGGTCATTTTTAAAGTCATGTTTTTTACAACGCGAGTCATGAAATGTGCCGATTACGACTGAAAACAATTAGCTCACACATGAACCGGCTGTAGCACCTTTACACCACTTTCCCACTACCGCTAACAAATGACAAAAATGGACGTTGTTGAAAATGTTTAAGAGGAGACAATGGAGTGACAGGGTAAGCTTACATATGTGTTTGCTTGTTTGAGAGGAACATCTCGACTAAAAAGCTACTTTTAAGCATGTTAGCAAAGCGTTTAAACATCCCAGAATCGCGAGTTTAGCACCGAAGCTAGCGTCAACACTTTTAGTTCAAAAGACAACATAAAAAGGAGGCGTTTGGTGGTTGTCATGGCAACGACAGCTACAACCGTACATTTCATAATGATGTATTTTTATAGCCACGCATTTACTTCACATTTCTGCTTTTTTTTTGGCCGTAACCCAGCAGGCACAAGACATTAAAACAACGTTGGGAACTTGTTCCATTAGGTCCTGATGTTTAGCAACTCAAACATAACGTTGAAACAGCATGATTTTTGACGACGTTTAATCAACGTTGGGTTTCTGACGTAGAGTTGACCATTGAATTTTGGTCATTTCCCAACCAATATTCTACTACAGAAATACGTTGAAACAACATGCTTTTTGACAAGGTTTAATCGATGTCAGGTTGTGACATTGATTTGACCATTGAAATTTGGTCATTTCCCAACCAATATTCTACAACACAAATACAACGTTGAAACAACATGCCTTTTGACAACGTCTAATCAACATCAGGTTGTGACATTGATTTGACCATTGAAATTTGGTCATTTCCCAGCCAACAATGTGTATGCAACGTTACAACTATTTTGCAAGGTTGTTTAGAAGGACATGTACGTATAATCAATGATGTATCAATGTTTTGTGCCTCCTGGGAAGAGTAATAAAATACAGTGGCACCTCGGTTTTCGTACGCAGCACTTTTTATGCGATAACATTTTCAACAAAATGTTTTGTGCAGCATCTGGGTTATCGCACAGCTACAGTAAACAGTGCAGGTTACAAACCAGCCGTTATTCCTCGGCATCTAGTGCCCAAACCAAGATACCCCCGTGTTAGTGACTCAGTCCCTTGTGCTTTGTTTTTATTGCGTACGACTACAAAATAAGCCACCGTGGGGGCCAAATAAAGTTGTGATTGGCAGCACTTTCATAAAAAAGGTGAGAGACACTATTCAATTTAAGAAAAAGCTTGTAGCAAACCAACAAGAGTCTTCAGTAAAAGGAATGTTCAGTGTTCATTTATCCATTTAATGTGTTATTTATAATCATTATGTACCTCTTTAAAGTGTATTTTGCCTTATTTTTGGGGGTTTCTGAGATGGAGTAATTAAAATGACAATATTTTGTTAAGCAGAAATTACTTTGGTTTTTGTACGATTCGGTTCTTAGTCCTTGGAAAGGATTTTCACCACCTGACCGATTCCGGAAGACCCGCGTGCACGAAGACTACGTCACTTCCTGTCTACTTGTGTTATGGCAATTACATTCGTTCACTGTTATCATGGTTTTCCTTTTTTACTAATCTTAATTTCAATAACAATGTCATATAATATTCCATACAAACCCAAACTACTGTTATGTAGAGAAACAGTATTTATGTTGAAACTGTACAGATCTGTCCAGAAACCTAAACAATGTGCTCAGCAGCCTTAAATGGCAAATAAATCCATCTTCTTCTTCTTTTTTATTAATGTTTTTACATCAATTCTACTTTTTGTTAGTCTACAGATAAAGATTTAAGACAAGAGCCTCGTTTAAAAAACAAAAATCAATATTTAACAATGAGTGTGTCACACATTGCAATGACACACGGTAAAACGTGGTTGTAATTGTGGCGATAATACTCTTGATTTTTTTTAATTTTATTTTTTTAAATCATCCTCTTGTTAATATTTATATTCTTATTCTCTTTCACTACTATGTCAACTATTCTTTTTATTTAATAGATCATAATAATAATAAACCATTGATAAAACATTCAAATATCACAGCACCGTGGAACACTCTTTCTAGACAGGAAGTAACATAGTCTTCGCACGTGCGTCGACCAATCGTGTCTTCCGGAACCACAGTAGTGAAAAATGTCAGAAAAGTTGATAAAAATCCAAACACTGAATTTCCTTTGTTCTATTTTTCTGGCACATCTAACGAATGAGGGCAACATATTGGTAGTATTTCCATTCAAAGCACAAGTAGCGTCAACAAGAGATAAAAAGACTGAATCAAATCACAGACTCGCTCGTGTGTGTGAGATGTTGCTGCACTGAAATATTCCTGTTTTTTATTTATAACCTGAGAAATGCCGTCAAGAAAGCTCATGAGTCATGAAATATTCGACATCACAAAACTACAATTAATTAGGCATGTTACAGTGGGGGAGGGGATTCGCATGGCCCCATTCGTCACGGTTTACCTGACACATGAAACGTGACAAATTAGGGCGAGCACTATCCACTTAAGCCGTCAGATGGCAGTAGAGTGTTGAATATCTTAAAATGTGTTTTAAAATGTGTCTCTTTGTTTATAATGTATATTTTATGCTGGATCTACTCTCTATTTTATGCTGCAGCTGTTACATATACTGTAATATTGTACATGGTAATTATGATTTGTTATATATTGTATATATTATATACAAATATAATGGAATATAATAATATATCAGTATATAACATATACTGTATATATAATATGTAAATATTACATATATGTTATCTTTTATATTGCTACTGTGGTACATTTTTAGTCTACTTTATACCTGCATTATCCTTTCCATTCTTACCCTTTCCATCCTTTGTAACTGAGCTACTGTGTGGAACAATTTCCCTTGTGGATCAATAAAGTTTGTCTTAGTCTAAGTCTAAGTGGCAATTCCAATTTTGACTCCCCCCCCCCCCATCTTCCTCTCATGCGAGATCCGCCATGCCATATGAATCCCTTCCCTACTGTATCTCCAAACTGTTGTGCATATTCAGTATTTTTTAGGGCCCTAGTTGAGAGAGAAAATGTTCTTTTCTCGATTGAGCAATAACTGCAAGACTGGGCAAACTTTTTGGCTCAGGGGCCACGTTGGCTTTTGACGGGCCAGGCGAACACATCACTGTAAAAAAAAAAAGTTGAGAAAACGCAAATTTTCAAGGCAACATGATGCGACAAGATTTTTGCGTTTTCTCAACTTTTGACTACTATTGTTGACTTAACTAAGATTTACAAGTTGAGATTAGAGTTATGTGACATATGACATATGACATATGTTATGTGACATATGACATATGTTATGTGACATATGACATATGACATATGTGACATACGACATAACTCTTATCTCAACTTGTAAATCTTAGTTAAGTCAACAATAGTAGTCAAAAGTTGAGAAAACGCAAAAATCTTGTTGCATCATGTTGCCTTGAAAATGTGCGTTTTCTCAACTTTTTTTTTTAAAGTGTGATGCATTGCAAAGCATATCATATCTGTTGTAACTAAGAGTAGACTTCCCAAACATGGGCTATATACTTATTTTCAACAATATCATATCAGAACTTCAAAAAAAAACACAAAAATGGTATTAAAGGGTCAAAACTTACATTTTCTTTCAGTTTAAGCAGTGTTGTTGATTAACCTTTTTTTGGCCGATGCATCAAAGTCTAGTATGAGTTTTGTTGTGGCAATTCTCAAAACAGATCTTTGCCTAATTTTGTTCTAATATTTGGCGGTCCGGAATAAAAAGACCAACGGGTCGTGTGTGGCCGTAGTTTGCTCATGCCTGCTTTAAAGAATACTGCTTCAAAGGCTTTTATAGGAGCAAATAGTATACAGTTCAGGGCAGCTTTTCAGCCCTAAATGCACTCAACACATCAATACTACATGTACCGTGGCTCTGAATGTACAACTAAGCAGACAATATTGTCTTGTCATCACATCTATTAAAAAGTCCTGAATGTTCCAAAAGCCTGCCGGTACCTCACCTGAACTTACAGCACCAAATATGTGCCTCGTTGTGCTAGTTCAGCTCTTTTTGTTTCATAGTTAGCACCATTTTCTCAACTAAATGAGGTTTGTTTGGAATCGTGGATCATTCGTTCATTTGTTCTTCCATTTCAAACCAAGACTAAAAAAAACAAAATACATGTTTTTTTATGGTTTGTTTTTTAAAAGTAAAACACAAATAAAAACTATTAATTTGTGTAAAAAAAAATAAGAAAAAAACCCCCCATTACAAGCGTATACATTAGGGCTGTGAATCTTTGGGTGTCCCACGATTCAATTCAATATCGATTTTTCGGGTCACGATTCGATACAAAATCGATTTTTTTTCAATTCAACACGATTCTCGATTCAAAAATGTTTTTTTCCCGATTCAAAAGGATTCTCTATTCATTCAATACATAGGATTTCAGCAGGATCTACCCCAGTCTGCTGACATGCAAGCAGAGTAGTAGATTTTGTAAAACGCTTTTATAATTGTAAAGAACAATGTTTTATCAACTGATTGCAATAATGTAAATTTGTTTTAACTATTAAATGAACCAAAATCATGACCTATTTTATCTTTGTGAAAATATTGGACACAGTGTGTTGTCAAGCTTATGAGATGCGATGCAAGTGTAAACCACTGTGACACTATTGTTCTTTTTTTTTTTTTCTAAATGTCTAATGATAATGTCAATGAGGGATTTTTAATCACTGCTATGTTGAAATTGTAACTAATATTGATACTGTTGTTGATAATATTCATTTTTGTTTCACTACTTTTGGTTTGTTCTGTGTCGTGTTTGTGTCTCCTCTCAATTGCTCTGTTTATTGCAGTTCTGAGTGTTGCTGGGTCGGGTTTGGTTTTGGAATTGGATTGCATTATTATGGTATTGCTGTGTATTGTTTTGTTGGATTGATTAATTTAAAAAAAAAAAAAAAAAAAATCGATTAAAAAAAAAAGAGAATCGATTCTGAATCGCACAACGTGAGAATCGCGATTCGAATTCGAATCGATTTTTCCCCACACCCCCAGTATACATGTAACTTTTGTGAATCTATTTACCGTATTTTTCGGACCATAGGGCGCACCGAATTGAAAGGCACACTGCCGATGAGCGGGTCTATTCAGATCTTTTTTCATACAAAAGGTGCACCGGATTATAGGGCGCATTAAAGAAGTCGTATTACGATTTTTTTTGTAAATTTAAAACACTATCTTGTGGCCTACATAACATGTAATGGTGGTTCTTTGGTCAAAATGTTGCATGGATTATGTTTTACAGATCATCTTTAAGTAGCTTTCTGAGCATCTCTTCAGGATGCGGTCTTATTTACGTGGCTCACCTTCGACAGCGTCTTCTCCCCGTCATCTTTGTTGTAGCGGTGTAGCGTGCAAGGACGGGAGTGGAAGAAGGGTCAAAAGATGGAGCTAACTGTTTTAATGACATTCAGACTTTACTTAAATCAATAACGGAGCAGCATCTCCTCATCCGTGGCTCAATAATGCAACATCAACGCCGAAAATGCGTCCCGTGAAAAACCGTCCGACCGGAACCCTCTAATAACTAACGTTCCGTGGGTGAATTATGTAAACTCACTACAGTTTTTAGTGCTTTGATAGCTAGTTTACTGACAGATATACGTAAGAATTTTACACTACTTTATAGTAGAAATGGCAACGGCGAAAGATGAATGTCAGATAACAAGAAGATAGAGAAAAAGAAGAAGCTTATGACTACAGTGTCAGCACGGACTACAGTTGCGGACGTGCGCACATTTTCAGGACTTATGCAGATCCCAAATACACATCAGCAGGTACCAGAAGGTAAGAAAAGTTGGTTTTGCGTAATATTGCGAAACAAAACACATGGTAATATGTCTGCTAATAGGTGCCATTTTGCGGTCCTTATACACACACCATAATAATACTCGTATGTTTATTGTCTAGCAATCTAGCAAGCGGGCTTCATAGCTTACCAAAGTCGTACTAAAAATATTTTGAGAGATTTTTGAGCGCCGTGTGTAATGTTCTATATTCTCAATGGAACCTTTAAAGTTTTGGTGTCGTTTACTGCCATCATATTGCAGTCTACACGTATATCGTATGTGCATATAATAGCTTCGAGGTCATTAAGCACAACCAGAATTATGCCGTATATTAGGCACACCAGGTTATAAAGCGCACTGTCGATTTTTGAGAAAATGAAAGGATTTTAAGTGCGCCTTATAGTCCGAAAAATACAGTAATACACCAAGTTCACCAAGAAGTAGTATGATGTGGATTTGGGCTTGCAGGTAAACGAATGTAGAAGAAGGCGGACCCCGAATTTCACCGAATCCGAAATGTCCGTTTTTATTCAAGTCAATATGTCCGTTTCCACCGCCAGCGGAATGTCCGCATTTTTTACGGACGCCGCAACAAATCCGTTCAATTTTGCTAAAATCTGCTAGTGTTTGACAGGAAGTTATACACAAAAACAAAATTAAAGTATCCAGATTACTTTCAAAATAAAATAGTCTGCGACGGACATGAAGTCAACTTGTCAAAGGTTTTCAGACTTAATTTCACCTCGATGACACAAACAGATGAGGACATGCTGATTCTGGAGGTCCAAAATTAAAGAATAATGTACAGGCGTATCCCGGGTAGCTAAATGGGTATATGGGGGCCTGTGTCAAACATCAGCTGATTTTTTCTGCTCTAGCTATGAAAACATTACATTTATGTTGAATAATTACTACTTTGCATTAAATTATTCACCACAACCAGGCCAGCAACCAATTAACAGCAATAAACGAGGTATTGCTGTTTTATTCTTGGTGACCAGAAGTGGATTTGGCTTTGAAAGCCCGAGTGAGTGCATACAAGACACAACTAACACAAAATGCAGTTGAAGTAAGTTCATCATTAGATATTGAAAAATAATGTATTATTAGTATTTTACAAGTTATGTAAAGAATTGTATTTATTATACGTAATCACTTGTGAACAATAAACAAAAATACTCCATTGACGACTGCAATTCAGTTCAATAGCCATATGTTTAGGTTGCAGATAATGTCCAAAGTGTATATGAAAAGTTAATACCCTGCCTTCAGCCCCAATAGGGACAAGCGGTAGAAAATAGATGGATGGATTTCCTACCACAGTGAAGACAATTCCAAACTGTTATGCCACTTTGGCATAAATTTAAAAAATAAGCAAAACACAATAAATGGGAAAAAAAAGCATGAAAAAAACAATATTTTTTAGACATTATATATTTAGGGTAAAAGTTTGGCTACAATATAAACTCAAATAGTACCGTGGTTTTAGAAACACGGTCGTAAATCGGTCACGATTAGATTAGAAGTGATGCTAAATTTGCAATTATTTTTATGGGATTTGAATGGACAATGCCGCTAAACTAAATTTAAACTATTACAAGAGGACGTGTTGACTCACCACTAAATAAAAGTTAAACAGAGACAAAGTAAAAGAGAAAAAACAAGACTACCACGTTGATGATTAGCTACTGTAGTGCCCCCCTAGGGGTTGTGGCCCTACAGACCCACGTAGAGCAGTGACTCCCAAACTTTTTTTAACATATTACCACCTAAGAAAAAACTCTCCTAGTACTAACATAATGACCAAAATACTGTAGCGTAATAGGCCCAAGTATTCATTAAAAACAAGGCAAATGATTATACTCAATGTATTTGGCCACTTGGAGATTTCACACAGTTTGAACAGTAACACTGTGTTTGAAAATAAGAACATGAACTCTTTAATCAAATGATTCTTTAGCGTACCACCAGGTGGAGCCCACAGTTTGAGAATCACTGGCATAGAGTGTTAATTCTAGGACTGGCACCATCAATATTTTTAAAATTCCCCTTAGAAACTGGCTAAAATCCATACAAGCTGTACTCACGGAGCATATTTACGCACATTTTTTCCCGATGTAATTGTGTGTAATATATGCATGCACTGCATTTATTCACTGTGTTAACTTTTTTGAAATCTGTATGTACTGTATGTCCAGGGTGTACCACGCCTACCGCCCGAATGCAGCTGAGATAGGCTCTAGCACCCCCCGCGACCCCAAAAGGACAAGTGGTAGAAAGTGGATGCATGTATGTATGTATTCATTTTATTGCTGTGATTATGTTATGTTTAATGTTATTTTTATTAATTGTTGGTATTTCACAAACTGCCCAGGGACTACAGTTGCTCAATGGCTCACACTAACACATTAACAGAAATGTGTATTATTACGGGCTGTCCCGGTTCTAAATCAATTGAAATGATCTATTACTTTTTTAATTCAATAGAGATGATTATTTACATTTAAAAAATAGGAGATATTTGTTTTTTAGTCTTTGTAAGGTGAAAAGTGGAAAATGGAAAAATAAATGAACGAATGATACATGGATTGTTTGGTCTAATGTTTTTTTTTTTTCAAATGTTTTTTTTTTTCAATTTAAATATTAGAAATGAGTAATTCATTAATTAATTAATCACTTTGTAAAAAAAAAATAAAAAAATGCAATCGGTTCCGCCAGTATTTTGCTGACTTTTTTGTGATTCTGCGGCCTAAAATGGCTAAATTTGCAGCAGCTTTTTCAGAAAGTGGTTGCAAAAGTTGCGATGTTTTTTTTTTTTAATATTTTTTTTTTTAAGCATTGTTCAGTGTTCAATTTCAATATTAGAAATGTGTAATACAATCTATCGAGGCAATTTCCAAAAACACATAAAAGACATCACTTTGGATGAACCATTTGTAATAGAAATAAGTGAGTTTGTTCTCCCTGGGTGTAGTTGGGGATGGGATGTTGGTGTGTCATGGAGGTACAAGGCAGCTGCAAAGTAACTGATGTGGATGCTGCCATGGTGGCTTTGTCAGAAATTATGTATTCAGTAAAAAAAAAAAAGGCTGACGCACCTACAAGATGTTTTCATTGTCTTACGCTCCACTGGCTGCCAGTCAAGCACACACCCTCTTTTGGATTTGAATTTAACGTGTCTGACAATGTCTTTGATTACCCTGCACAGTGTAAGCCTTTTTTGATCAATACCACCTTTCTGTAATTAGACAAAACAATCATCATGTTGCACTGAGAGCAGGTGACAGGCACGTGCACAGACTTTTTGGGCCAGAGGGTGCTCAAGCCATTATTATTATTATTATGATTACAAAAGTCACAGCAGTACATTGTTTTATAAGTTGTTAAAATAACACAACATTTAAACTTAAAATATCAAATTGAACTAGTCCTAGGTGTCCAATACTTTTGTCCAGTGGTAGTCCTGAGTGAGACCTACATAGAGGTTTTTGTTTCGTGTCTCTACGATATTCGTACTGGTAGTTAGAGGAAGTTGTGTCTGAGTTCACATTGTCATTATAGGCTATTGTGTGTATTGAGGACAAAGAAGGTCTAATCGCAGTTTCGTTGTCATTTTTGGCACCGTAGCAGCATCAGTGCTGCGGGTCTTTGAAGGCGCGTAAAATCAAAACGGTAGCACTAATCACCACTCTTTCGTCAACTTTTAATCAGAAGGGTTCAATCTCTCTCCTGTAGCAGTTTGAAGCCGAAACGACAAACGCGCTCAGAGGAGATAATGTTTGATGTTTGGTGACCGTTTGTAACAAAAATGTTGTTTTGAAGGAGGAATAGCAAACTTCCTGTCGATTTTTGCTGAAGGATGTCAATCTATGAAATGTAGGTCTAGTCAAGACCTACGACGTTCCTACCGGAAGTTACAAGCAGTTTTGTCAGAGTTTTCCTCTGAGGAGCAGTTTTTTCTCTTTTTTTTCCAAAAATTATGTAGAGCACAATTTTGAGTTTTGGGATTTGGTTTTTTTTTCAGATCACAGTTTTCACCAGTCCCGATGTGTGTGAGAATTTTGGTGAGTTTTGAAGTATTTTAAGGGGGTCAAATTACAGCTCAAAAATAAAAAATGAGTGTTTTTAGTCATTTTTTGTCTTGAAGGGGAAATTGCCAACTTCCTGTTGGTTTTCGCCCGAAGAAGTGAAATTATGAATTGTAGGTCTAACTGAGACCTACATACAGGTTTTTGTTTCATGTCTCTACGACCTTCCTAGTGGGAGTTAGAGGCAGATTTCTACCTAGGGGGCGCTAGAGTGCAATTGTGATTTATTGGGTTTGGTTTATTTACTAAAGTGGGCTCTACCCGAGTTTGGATGTGTGTAAAAAATTTGGTGAGTTTTGAAGCATGTTAAGGGGGGCAAAGTAGTGCGCGACGGTGCGGAATAATAATAATAAAGAATAATTAAAGCTGCAAGCAGCATTGGTCGGGTCCGCCTTCTGGCAGGTGCTAGTCCTAGGTGTCCAATACTTTTGTCCAGTGGTAGTCCTGAGTGAGACCTACATAGAGGTTTTTGTTTCGTGTCTCTACGATATTGGTACTGGGAGTTAGAGGAAGTTGTGTCTGAGTTCACATTGTCATTATAGGCTATTGTGTGTATTGAGGCCAAAGAAGGTCTAATCGCAGTTTCGTTGTCATTTTTGGCACCGGAGCAGCATCAGTGCTGCGGGTCTTTGAAGGCGCGTAAAATCAAAACGGTAGCACTAAATAAAACGCCGTCGTCAACTTTTAATCAGAAGGGTTCAATCTCTCTCCTGTAGCAGTTTGAAGCCGAAACGACAAACGCGCTCAGAGGAGATAATGTTTGATGTTTGGTGACCGTTTGGTACAAAAATGTTGTTTTGAAATGGAGATAACAAACTTCCTGTTGATTTTTGCTGAAGGGTGTCAATGTATGAAATGTAGGTCTAGACGAGACCTACATAGAGGTATTTGTTTCATGTCTCTACGACGTTCCTACCGGAAGTTACAAGCAGTTTTGTCAGAGTTTTCCTCTGAGGAGCAGTTTTTTGTCTTTTTTTTCCAAAAATTATGTAGAGCACAATTTTGAGTTTTGGGATTCGGTTTTTTTTTTAGATCACAGTTTCCACCAGTCCCGATGTGTGTGAGAAGTTTGGTGAGTTTTGAAGTATTTTAAGGGGGTCAAATTACAGCTCAAAAATCAAAAATGAGTGTTTTTAGTCATTTTTTGTCTTGAAGGGGAAATTGCCAACTTCCTGTTGGTTTTCGCCCGAAGAAGTGAAATTATGAATTGTAGGTCTAACTGAGACCTACATACAGGTTTTGGTTTCATGTCTCTACGACCTTCCTAGTGGGAGTTATAGGCAGTTTTCTACCTAGGGGGCGCTAGAGAGCAAGTGTATTTTTTTGGGTTTGGTTTTTTGACTAAAGTCTGCTGGCACACTTTTTGGATGTGTGTAAAAAATTTGGTGAGTTTTGAAGCATGTTAAGGGGGGCGAAGTAGTGCGCAAAGCTGCGGAAGAAAAAAGAATAATAATAATAATTAAAGCTGCAAGCAGCATTGGTCGGGTCCGCCTTCTGGCAGGTGCTAGTCCTAGGTGTCCAATACTTTTGTCCAGTGGTAGTCCTGAGTGAGACCTACATAGAGGTTTTTGTTTCGTGTCTCTACGATATTGGTACTGGGAGTTAGAGGAAGTTGTGTCTGAGTTCACATTGTCATTATAGGGTATTGTGTGTATTGAGGCCAAAGAAGGTCTAATCGCAGTTTCGTTGTCATTTTTGGCACCGTAGCAACTTTAGTGCTGCGGGTCTTTGAAGGCTCGTAAAATGAAAACGGTAGCACTAATCTCAACGCCGTCGTGAACTTTTAATCAGAAGGGTTCAATCTCTCTCCTGTAGCAGTTTGAAGCCGAAACGACAAACGCGCTCAGAGGAGATAATGTTTGATGTTTGGTGACCGTTTGGTACAAAAATGTTGTTTTGAAATGGAGATTACCAACTTCCTGTTGATTTTCGCTGAAGGATGTCAATCTATGAAATGTAGGTCTAGACAAGACCTACATAGAGGTATTTGTTTCATGTCTCTACGACGTTCCTACCGGAAGTTACAAGCAGTTTTGTCAGAGTTTTCCTCTGAGGAGCAGTTTTGTCTCTTTTTTTTTCAAAAATTATGTAGAGCACAATTTTGAGTTTTGGGATTCGGTTTTTTTTTTAGATCGCAGTTTCCACCAGTCCCAATGTGTGTGAGAAGTTTGGTGAGTTTTGAAGTATTTTAAGGGGGTCAAATTAGAGGTCAAAAATCAAAAATGAGTGTTTTTAGTCATTTTTTGTCTTGAAGGGGAAATTGCCAACTTCCTGTTGGTTTTCGCCCGAAGAAGTGAAATTATGAATTGTAGGTCTAACTGAGACCTACATACAGGTTTTGGTTTCATGTCTCTACGACCTTCCTAGTGGGAGTTATAGGCAGTTTTCTACCTAGGGGGCGCTAGAGAGCAAGTGTATTTTTTTGGGTTTGGTTTTTTGACTAAAGTCTGCTGGCACACTTTTTGGATGTGTGTAAAAAAATTGGTGAGTTTTGAGGCATGTTAAGGGGGGCGTAGTAGTGCGCAAAGCTGCGGAAGAAGAAACAAAGAATAATAATAATAATAATAATAAAACCTTACAATTTCAATAGGGTCCTTTCGTCCCATTGCAAAAGGACTCCCTTTGGGATTCCTTTTGAAAAGGTCCTGTGCGGACCCTAATAAAACCTTACAATAACAATAGGTTCCTTTGTAACCAGTACAAAGGACTCCCTGAGGGAGTCCTTTGTACAGGGTACAGGGCGGACCCTAATTAAAGCTGCAAGCAGCATTGGTCGGGTCCGCCTTCTGGCAGGTGCTAGTCCTAGGTGTCCAATACTTTTGTCCAGTGGTAGTCCTGAGTGAGACCTACATAGAGGTTTTTGTTTCGTGTCTCTACGATATTGGTACTGGGAGTTAGAGGAAGTTGTGTCTGAGTTCACATTGTCATTATAGGCTATTGTGTGTATTGAGGCCAAAGAAGGTCTAATCGCAGTTTCGTTGTCATTTTTGGCACCGTAGCAGCATCAGTGCTGCGGGTCTTTGAAGGCTCGTAAAATCAAAACGGTAGCACTTAATCATTATCCGTCGTCAACTTTTAATCAGAAGGGTTCAATCTCTCTCCTGTAGCAGTTTGAAGCCGAAACGACAAACGCGCTCAGAGGAGATAACGTTTGATGTTTGGTGACCGTTTGTAACAAAAATTTTGTTTTGAAGGAGGAATAGCAAACTTCCTGTTGATTTTTGCTGAAGGATGTCAATCTATGAAATGTAGGTCTAGTCAAGACCTACATAGAGGTATTTGTTTCATGTCTCTAAGACGTTCCTACCGGAAGTTACAAGCAGTTTTGTCTGAGTTTTCCTCTAAAAAGCAGTTTTTTCCAATTTTTTAGAAAAAATTATGTAGAGCACAATTTTGAGTTTTGGGGTTTGGTTTTTTTTTAAGATTGCAATTTCCACCAGTGCCGATGTGTGTGAGAAATTTGGTGAGTTTTGAAGTATTTTGAGAAGGTCAAATCAGAGGTCAAAGACCTATTTTAGTACATTTTTGTATAAAATGGGAAATTGCCAACTTCCTGTTGGTATTTGCCCGAGGATGTGAAATTATGAATTGTAGGTCTAAGTGAGACCTACATACAGGTTTTTGTTTCATGTCTCTACGACCTTCCTAGTGGGAGTTACAGGCATTTTAGTGATATTTTTTCCTAGGGGGCGCTAGAGCACAATTTTGATTTTTGGGGTTTGGGTTTTCAATAAAGTGTGCTGTACCCGAGTTTGGATGTGTGTAAAAAATTTGGTGAGTTTTGAAGCATGTTAAGGGGGGCAAAGTAGTGCGCGACGGTGCGGAAGAATAAAAAAGAATAATAATTAAAGCTGCAAGCAGCATTGGTCGGGTCCGCCTTCTGGCAGGTGCTAGTCCTAGGTGTCCAATACTTTAGTCCAGTGGTAGTCCTGAGTGAGACCTACATAGAGGTTTTTGTTTCGTGTCTCTACGATATTGGTACTGGGAGTTAGAGGAAGTTGTGTCTGAGTTCACATTGTCATTATAGGCTATTGTGTGTATTGAGGCCAAAGAAGGTCTAATCGCAGTTTCGTTGTCATTTTTGGCACCGTAGCAGCATCTGTGCTGCGGGTCTTTGAAGGCGCGTAAAATCAAAACGGTAGCACTAATCACAACGCCGTCGTCAACTTTTAATCAGAAGGGTTCAATCTCTCTCCTGTAGCAGTTTGAAGCCGAAACGACAAACGGGCTCAGAGGAGATAATGTTTGATGTTTGGTGACCGTTTGGTACAAAAATGTTGTTTTGAAATGGAGATAACAAACTTCCTGTTGATTTTTGCTGAAGGGTGTCAATCTATGAAATGTAGGTCTAGGCGAGACCTACATTAGAGGTATTGGTTTCATGTCTCTACGACGTTCCTACCGGAAGTTACAAGCAGTTTTGTCAAATTATTCCTCTGAGGAGCAGTTTTTTCTCTGTTTTTTCCAAAAAATTATGTAGAGCACAATTTTGAGTTTTGGGATTCGGTTTTTTTTTTAGATCGCAGTTTCCCGCAGTCCCGATGTGTGTGCGAATTTTGGTGAGTTTTGAAGTATTTTAAGGGGGTCAAATTACAGCTCAAAAATCAAAAATGAGTGTTTTTAGTCATTTTTTGTCTTGAAGGGGAAATTGCCAACTTCCTGTTGGTTTTCGCCCGAAGAAGTAAAATTATGAATTGTAGGTCTAACTGAGACCTACATACAGGTTTTTGTTTCATGTCTCTACGACCTTCCTAGTGGGAGTTAGAGGCAGATTTCTACCTAGGGGGCGCTAGAGTGCAATTGTGTTTTTTTGGGTTTGGTTTTTTAACTAAAGTGGGCTCTACCCGAGTTTGGATGTGTGTAAAAAATTTGGTGAGTTTTGAAGCATGTTAAGGGGGGCAAAGTAGTGCGCGACGGTGCGGAATAATAATAAAGAATAATAATAAAACCTTACAATAACAATAGGTTCCTTTGTAACCAGTACAAAGGACTCCCTGAGGGAGTCCTTTGTACAGGGTACAGGGCGGACCCTAATAAAACATTACAATTTCAATAGGGTCCTTTCGTCCCATTGCAAAAGGACTCCCTTTGGGATTCCTTTTGAAAAGGTCCTGTGCGGACCCTAATTAAAGCTGCAAGCAGCGATGGACGGGACCGACTTTGAGGCTCATAAAATCCAAACCGTAGCAGTAATTAAAACTCTTTCATCAACTTTTAATCAGAAGGGTTCAATCTCTCTCCTGTGCTAATTTGAAGCCGACACGACAAACGCGCTCTGAGGAGATAATGTTTGAAAAAAGGTGACTGTTTTTACTCAACTTTTGTTTTGAAGGGGGAATTGCAAACTTCCTGTTGATTTTTGCTGGGTGTTGTCAGTGTATGAAATCTAGGTCTAAGTGAGACCTACATAGAGGTTTTTGTTTCATGTCGCTACGACATTCCTACTGGGAGTTAGAGGCAGTTTTGTCTGTGTTTTCTTCCTAGGGGGCGCTAGAGCGCAATTTTGAGTTTTGGGGTTTGGTTTTTTTAAATAGATCGCAATTTTCGCCAGTCCTGATGTGTGTGTCTATTTTGGTGAGTTTAGAAGCATGTTAAGGGGGTCAAATTACAGCTCAAAGAGGCGGCGGTATAATAATAATAAAACTCTAGAAATACAATAGGGTCCTCTGTCCCAAAGGGACTCTGTCCCTAATAATAATAGAACGCTAGAAATACAATAGGGTCCTCTGTCCCAAAGGGACTTGGCCCCTAATTACCGTGTTTTCCGGACTATAGAGCGCACCGGACAATAAGCCGCAGATGTTTACGTTGTTATTTACACAGATATATTTTGTAAATGTTTATTTACATACCTTAATTGTTTCCAAGCGGCGACTGTAACACGGCAATAAAACGGCTGATCAAACAAAACAGAAGTCATCATCATGGACCCACTAGCTGCGGAAGCAAGCTGTCCAATCAGCTAAACAGACTCAATAACTCCACAGTGTCGTTTTGGTGAATTTACAGAGGAACTTGTGAAACTAAAACAGTACAAAAAGAATGCCGTGGTAAGTTAATAATACTATCACAGGCACTCGTAAACTTGTTAGCATACTAGCTCATGCTAACGACGCTAGCTTGATTACATCACGATAGCGCGTACAAATATGCATGAAAACACTCCTACAGGCATCACACATGGGACGGTTTAGTAAGTATATATTGTTTTAGTTACACTGTGAAACTGACAAATGTTGCTTGTAGTGATGAATGACGAATCCTTTCGAGCAAAAAACGCGATGGACGCTTATTTAAGATTTTACGGCATCCAAACAGGAAGTACATTTTCAACCCGTAATACTTGCAGTGAGCAAACCTGTCCAAAAGATGGCGCCATAGCAGAAACAATACCACACCATATCAGTCCTCTGCTTGGGTTTAATGCAAACTATTGAACACAAAACATTATGGGCAGTAGCGGGGAAAAAAAATCTGTAAATTTTAAAATCTCTGAAAAAAGTAGCGACTTACAGTCCGGAATTTTCGGTAATAAATGAATGTGTCTTGTCGTGCGCTTGAACCTCAGCCCTCTGAATGAGAGCGCTAGACATCGAGCTACGAACCCAATGCACACTCTTAAAGCGGAAGGAAGGAAGGGAGGTTTACCAACGTCCTCTTGCACGGCCACACCAGCTGGCCTACGTTAAATCTGCCATTAATTATTTTGTAAAAAAAAAAAAATATTTAATCAGTCCAGCTAGCATTTTTCTGCCTTTTTTGTGATTCAGTGGCCTAAAATGGCTAAATTGGCAGCAGCTTTTTCAGAAACTTGTGGCAAAAGTTGCGATGTTTTGAGGCTTATTTTTGAATCAACGTGCGACTTTATGAAATGGTTATCAGTGTCTTAAGTGTTCCTGGTAACCTTAAAAAGCATAAGATTTCCAAACAAATACCATATTGATGTTTTACTGTACTATTTTATATCCTTAGAAGTACTAATAATAGTCATAATCAATCAAAATTATAAAAAGAAAGACCACCAAAGGCTTCATTATTGTGTAACATTTCCCGTGTATGTCTGCTTGTCCATCTTAAACAACTGTTGAAAGCGATCCATCACATATTTTTTGGGGTAAATTAGAGCCGGTGAGAGATTATTATTATCACACTTCAACATCTCTAACATGTAAACAAATGCTAGGTCAGCATTACAAACCAAAATCTGTTCTTAATTCTCTTACCTTGGATACATATAGTTAAAATGAATAGGAAGTGAGGATGACGGGGTGTTGCTAAATATTTACATACTACATTACCCAGAAGGCTTAGTTAGCATCGCGGAAGTGAACAGGAAGTAGTTCCGAGCCATGCCGGAGGACAACAATTGTGCCATTTCAGCAATAAAGAGTGGATATATTGTTACACGTTCCTCTTTGGCAAACTTTTTCCACCAAGTGCCACCTCAAAAAACACTCGGCTTTCCAAGTACCACCATAATAACCAACGTCATAATACAGTAGCGTAGTAGGCCTAAGTATTCATTAAAAACAAGACAGGGGTTTGACTTAAATGATGTTTCATATTATTGGCCACATTACACACTTTGAACAGTAACACTGTTTGAATTTTTAACTGGGTGATTCCACGGTGTACCACTAGATGGAGCCCGTGTACCACTAGTTTGAGAATCTCTGGATTAGACAATTGACGTGCAAAAGTCTAATTAGCGAAACTGACACTAATTGGGGAAATTCTGTGGACAAGTTACGGGCTTTGGACAAAAGTGCGAGGCCGCGCATAATTTAATAATTTATGGACATTCGTTGAATTAGCGTCAATTTCAAAGTCCTGGACGGACTGATGAATGTAGTGCATAATAATCAAAAGTGATTTACAGATTCTGATAATACACACACTTTTTCACTGTTTTCTGCAGACTTGAAGCATTAACTGCATCACATTATTAATATAAACAATATTCCTCCACAGACTATGGCGTAGCTCAACTTCCGACCTTTCATCTTAATTATTAGGATTTTAAATGACACAAAACATTGTAGAACACTAACACTTTAGAAGGGCGGGGAGGTGCTTGGAAAGAATTCTCACAAGAACTGAAATATATGCCCCGTCAGATATCAACACATATTTGGGGAAAATTGGCGAGAGAGTGAGTCGTTTTTATTCTTAAATGAACGGGGAAAAAAATGGGCTTGAGCAGAATGGAAACAGTTTTGTTTGCAAGAGATTGAGCACCACCCGGGTTCTATCTGTGCACGTACCTGTGAATGTGAAAAAGAATTAACCTTTGTAAGGATGCTAATTTGTATGCACCATATAGGTACCAATACCTGGTACCTGTGTATTGACACTGGTACACAGCAGTGCCAATTTTTGGTACTTTTTGTGTGTGTTCATGCGTTAATCAACTTAACTTGTCAAACATCTATTTTTCCAATGTAACATTTAAAAATGAGCTGATTATGATAACTGTTCTGTCCAGTTGTTACATCTTGTTTTCTGACACATCCGAGTCTCATTTGCAAGTATTATATAGCAGACTTTGCATGGAGTTGCCATTCCAAGACGTTAGATGGCAGTGGTGTATAGGCTACGGTGTGTTGCCTGGTCTGGAAGGAGTCTTTGCCGTTAAGCTGAATGTTTAGTCTTATGTCGTGCCCTACAAAGTGTTTATACTGTAAGTATTGGACTTACGACACACCAGCTGTTTGATGGTAACATGCATCTTAGTTGTAGATTTTAATTACTAAGGTAACACTTTAGTATGGGGAACATATTCTAAGTAACACAGACTTAATTTAGAGTTATTTAGATAGATAGATAGATAGATAGATAGATAGATAGATAGATAGATAGATAGATAGATAGATAGATAGATAGATAGATAGATAGATAGATAGTACTTTATTGATTCCTTCAGGAGAGTTGCCTCAGGAAAATTTTAAACATTTGGACAATAGGGGAACATATAAGGGTTAGGGTTAGGGTTACTAATAAGCAAAAAGTCTGAGGTTATTGAGGGAAGACTCTTAGTTAATGGCTTACCATGAATTGATTAACGTGGACCCCGACTTAAACAAGTTGAAAAACTTATTGGGGTGTTACCATTTACTGGTCAATTGTAGGGAATATGTACTGTACTGTGCAATCTACTAATAAAAGTCTCAATCAAAAATACTGGTTGTATAATAAGACCATGCAGAATAAGGCATTAATAAGTACTTAATTATGACTAATTAAGAGACAATATGTTACTAATTTGCATGTTAATAAGCAACTCATTAATGGTGAATATGTTCCCCATACTAAAGTGTTATCATTAATAAATTTGGAGTTGTTGAAATCACCATGTAAAATCGTCAATGCTAACAGTAGCATATAAATTAGCATCAAGCTAGCACTTTTTGGAAAAGTGAAGCCTCACGTTTTCTATCAATTGCATTGTTGGCATTGAAACTCGCAGCATTACTTTGAGGCAATTTGGTGCCTCTCGAGTGCTTGTTTCCTCGCTAAGTGTTTGAGCCAGGGCTGTAAGTGACAAATCGAAATACGGCACTGTTGGATTTCACGTGAATGGATACACCGTAGTACAGACGGAATTCGGTCGGTGCTTATAAAAGTAACACATTTGGTACCCACCTCTAATCGTGGGAGGGTACGACGCAGGGTACGCCCCGGACTGGCTGCCTGTCAATTACAGGGCACATATAAACAAACAACCTGTTATACCAATTAGGTAATAACATGCAATGGTGTTATGTGCCTGCTTACTGGTATAACTCATATACTGTATATATTCAAGAGACTATTGTACCTATGAGTGACCATGTGGGCTTTGTCTACTTGTGTAAATATATAATGGAGTTTGCAGGCTAAATTGATGGGAAACCGCTAATATTTTGTAGCCTTTTGTCGGTGACACTCAAGTCTAGAACACCATTCCGGTCTTATTTACAAAGTGCAAATAATTATTTACATTCCTGCTATTACTGAAGAGAGAATTTAAGTAGAGTCTGTTGAGCTGATGAAATCCGTAAAGATTGGGAATGGTCTCCTTCGTGGTTTTTTTCACTTATCAGTGAGCTGGTTGAAGATGTAACGATCCACCTACCATCTCGGGGAAACGTCACCTTGGTCTCGGGTTCACTGGTGAGCCGTGGTCCCAGGCCCTGCTGCTGGAGGCTGCTTGCAGGTTTTGCAGCACTGTGCTCGCACGTTAGGCAGCTGGCAGCGGCCCAACCAGTGCAGAGTTTGACAGAAGCGAGATGTTAGACGATCACGAAGACAAGACGCTCCTGTGGGGGGAGACATACACAAGTGACATTAAAGTACAAGATTTATTTTTGCTTGTAAGTGTAGTAAGAAAAAACAACAACAAAAGCCCGCTTCCAGGTGTGGACAAATAAATAGGTTTTTGCTGGTAATCAGTTTCTAAATTGGTCAGTGTATGTTTTGGTCACTGCATTTTCTTTTTGTGAATGGGAATTGAAAAACAAAAAAAAAAGATTGATGTATTTGGAATACAAAAAAATAATTTTTTCGTGTCAAGGAGCGATAACGAGCTAGAAAAAAAAAAAAATTTAGATTTCATCTATCAAAAATAAAAGTTATCAGTCGGCAGAAATGGAACAAAAATTGTAAAAAAATAAATAAATAAAAAAAAATAAAAGTTTTTTTGTTTGTTTGTTTTTTACACCGGAACTGGAAGTTGCTATTTGAATACAAAGGGGAAAAATGCAGCGTTGTACCTTGTGTTTATATATAAAAAAAATAGTAGTGCTGAAAAAAAATCCATTTACATCGTGATTTTTACTTAGTCTGATTCTAAGTCGATTCATAATTTTTAAAAATCAATTAAAAAAAAAAAAGTTTTTGTTAACATAACACATTTCTGGATTAAAAACATGAATTATCGATACCATTGCTTGTATTAATTGTTGGTTTTCCTTTTTTAGTATTGTATTTGTATGTCTTCTCAATTGCTTTGCATTATCATAAGTATCGTAAGTATTGTACGCTGGGATCGGCCCCTGCGGAAGAGTTAATACACATTCAACAGATCACTATGTATACAATACATATTGTTTTGATCAAAAGTTTACATACACTTGTAAAGACATAATGGCATATGCAATAAATTAAGAAATAAGTCAACCAACCTGACTAAATCCTTTAAAAAAAATTACATTAACGACAAAATAGAGGAAAACACAAATAAGCCACGTGAGCTCTGGAAAATTCTCAACAACCAGCTTCCTGGTTGCAGCCAGAAACTTAAAACAAGGCTCACCAACATCAGCATCAAGGAGGGTGACTCCCTCATTACAGACAAAATGGAGGTAGCTAGCAGACTTAACATCTTTTTCACCAGCATAGCCGCAACTCTTGTCAACAAGCTGTCCCACCACTCTGGTCGCTTTGGTGTAGAACACACTAAAGCCTTCTACAGAAAGCTAGGAGTATCCAACGATGATTTCAAATTAGAAATGGTCACAGCTGATGAGGTGTTTAAAAAATTGAGCGCACTCCACCCTAACAAGGCCACCGGCCTTGATAATATTCCCTCCAGATTCCTCAGGGACTCTGCCTCCATCATTGCTCCGATCATCACACACATAATAAACCTATCAATTACACAAGGCCAAGTACCAAAAGATTTTAAGATAGCAAGAGTAACTCCCCTCTTTAAAAAAGGAAGCAAATTGGAACCTGGCAACTACCGACCTGTTTCTATTCTCAGTTCCATTTCGAAAGTAATGGAGAAAATAGTTTATGAACAGGTCGATAGTTACCTTGCCACTAATAAACTCATGTACAAATTCCAATCCGGCTTCAGAACTAACCACTCCACTGACACATGCCTTCTCTATCTGACCGACCACATCAAACATGAGGTGGACGCGGGCAAATACTGCGGCATGGTCATGCTGGACCTTCAAAAGGCCTATGACACTGTTAACCACGCTATACTGCTGGATAAGCTCAGAGCAATTGGATTTAACAAAACCTCATGGAGCTGGATGCAATCTTACTTAGAGGGGAGGGAGCAGGTGGTAGAGGTGAACGGCACCGTGTCCCCCCCCCTCTCGGTGAGCTGTGGAGTCCCCCAAGGCAGTATATTGGGACCTTTACTGTTCCTAATATACATAAACGACATGTCATCGGCATGCGACTGTGAATTGTTTTTGTTTGCGGATGACTCTGCCCTGCTGGTATCCGGCAAGGACAAGTCACAGGTGGAGAAAATCCTCAGTGCTGAGCTCTGTAGAACTTGCACCTGGCTCGCTGACAATAAACTATCCATACACTTGGGTAAAACAGAATCCATCCTGTTTGGGTCCCACATCAACCTTAAGAAAGTCAATGACTTCACCATAAAAGTGGGTGACATTGTTATCACCAGGAAAGATGAGGTCACCTACCTAGGTTCCATTCTAGAGGCTAACCTTTCCTGTGATAAAATGGCAACCAAGGTAATCAGAAAGGTTAACCAACGAACGAGATTTCTCTACAGAATCTCCTCTCTGGTCAACAAAAGCACCTTGAGGATTCTGGCAGGAACTCTCGTTCAACCCTTTTTCGATTACGCATGCACCTCCTGGTACCCTAGCACCTCCAAAACCCTCAAATCTAGACTCCAAACATCCCAGAACAAGCTAGTCAGATTACTTCTAGACCTCCACCCCAGATCCCACCTCACTCCTACCCACTTCTCTAAAGTGGGCTGGCTCAAGGTGGAGGACAGAGTTAAACAACTTGCACTGAGCCTAGTCTATAAAATCCGCTACACCTCCTTGATACCGAAGTACATGTCAAACTGCTTCCTTAACGTAAATGACCGCCATAACCACAACACCAGGGGGAGCTCCACTAACCACGTTAAACCCAGATTCCGATCTAACAAAGGTCTTAACTCATTCTCTTTCTATGCCACATCAATGTGGAATGCGCTCCCAACAGGTATAAAAGAAAGGGCATCTCTATCCTCCTTCAAAACCGCAATAAAAGTTCACCTCCAGGCAGCTACAACCCTAAACTAACACCCTCCCCGGTTTGCTAATAATCAAATGTAAACAATCAAATGCAGATACTTTTTCTTATGCCTTCTGATCTCTCTCTCCCTCTCTCTCTCTATGTCCACTACTTGCTGTCCATATCCTACCCCAACCCCCTCCACACCCCTGATTGTAAATAATGTAAATAATTCAATGTGATTATCTTGTGTGATGACTGTATTATGATGATAGTATATATGATAGTATATATCTGTATCATGAATCAATTTATGTGGACCCCGACTTAAAGAAGTTGAAAAACTTATTCGGGTGTTACCATTTAGTGGTCAATTGTACGGAATATGTACTTCACTGTGCAACCTACTAATAAAAGTCTCAATCAATCAATCAATCAATCAATGGCTGTCTTGAGTTTCCAATACTTTCTACAACTCTTATTTTTTTGTGATAGAGTGATTGGAGCACATACTTGTTGGTCACAAAAAACATTCACAAAGTTTGGTTCTTTTATGAATTCATTATGGGTCTACTGAAAATGTGACCAAATCTGCTGGGTCAAAAGTATACATACTGCAATGTTAATATTTGCTTACATGTCCTTTGGCAAGTTTCACTGCAATAAGGCGCTTTTGGTAGCCATCCACAAGCTTCTGGCAAGCTTCCGGTTGAATTTTTGACCACTCCTCTTGACAAAATTGGTGCAGTTCAGCTAAATGTGATGGTTTTCTACCATGGACTTGTTTCTTCAGCATTGTCCACACGTTTAAGTCAGGACTTTGGGAAGGCCATTCTAAAACCTTAATTCTAGCCTGATTTAGCCATACCTTTACCACTTTTGACGTGTGTTTGGGGTCATTGTCCTGTTGGAACACCCAACTGCGCCCAAGACCCAACCTTCGGGCTGATGATTTTAGGTTGTCTTGAAGAATTTGGAGGTAATCCTCCTTTTTCATTGTCCCATTTAAAGCACCAGTTCCATTGGCAGCAAAACAGGCCCAGAGCATAATACTACCACCACCATGCTTGACAGCAGGGATGGTGTTCCTGGGATTAAAGGCCTCACATTTTCTCCTCCAAACCTATTACTGGGTATTTGTTAGAATAATTATATATAAATGATCACACAACTCTTATGCTTAAAGGCCGTTGCTTTAGTTATTAACTATTGTGCTCTTTTCTGCTTCGTGCAAGGGCACAAAACTTGTTATCTTCCACGGCATATGAGGGGTGGCCTCGCCGCAGATGTTTTCTTTGTCTTAGCCCGCTAACAGCCAAGGACTTCAAGTACCTCAACGAAGATAAGACGACAGCACGCAGACGAAGCAGAGACAAGGCAATCACAAGGCCCCCAGCACATTCCGTCACATATTGTGCGTACTGGAGATGCTTTGCATGATATGTGTGACCACTCCCTTTAGAGGCAGCCTCAGTGATGTTAACTAGGGAACTCCTGAATAAATAGAGAAGCGCGTGGGGCTGTACCTTAGAGCGTGGTGGGAGACTTCAACTGAGTGTGCAGCTCCAAACGTTTCTCCACATGAGCTAAATTGAACTCTGTCTCTGCGTGATTCCTTGCTTCTTGTCTTGTGTAATAGATAGTTCGGTGTTTGAACCTGACAGTATTGTGGCCAAACAGCTCAATTTTGCTTCATCTTACCACAGAGCTTTCCTCCAGAAGGTCTTATCTTTGTCCATGTGATGTCAGATGAAACAAAAATTGAGCTGTTTGGCCACAATACCCAGCAATATGTTTGGAGGAGAAAATGAGAGGCCTTTAATCCCAGGAATGCCATCCCTACCGTCAACTAACCACACTTTCCTTCCCTCTCTTATCGATAGTGCCTTTTTAAGATGGTCAAATCTGGGGATCAACAACATACAAGATTTATACATTGTTGCCTCTTCCCAGCAACTTTGTGATAAATGTTCACTCCTATAAACTATTGGTGAGAAATTTCTAATACTTTGTCTGCAATCATTGGTGAAAAGATTGAACCGAATCCTCTTAGTCAGGGGTCGGGAACCTTTTTGGCTGAGAGAGCCATGAAAGCCAAATATTTTAAAATGTATTTCTGTGAGAGCCATATAATATTTTTTAACACTGAATACAACTAAATGCGTGCATTTTTAAATAACACCAACATTTTTTGAGTATAATAAGTCTTGTATTTTTTCTAATAACATTGTTATTCTGAAGCTAACCAATAATAAATAAAATACTTCTTACCATTAATGCGACTTCTTGAACAGATGCGGTAGAAAACGGATGGATGGATTAAAATGCAGGAGAATGTTTTATATTTTGAACGTTATTTTTAACTGATTACCAGTGGAAATATTCATTTCTTATCGTGTTAAGCAATGTCAGCTAAAATTAATCTGAGAGCCAGATGCATCCATCAAAAGAGCAACAACTGGCTCTAGAGCCATAGGTTCCCTACCCCTGCTCTAAGTGGACAATTTGGAGTACCACCTCAGTCATCTTCCCTAACAAATCCAAAAATAATCTTGTAGCTTTTACTACTTTGTTGGCAAGAAGACTCATTGTGTTGAACTGGAAGGCGACAACGCCCGCCTGCCACACCCGCTGGATTAAACTGGAAAAGATTAGGCTGATACTGAATGGCTGTTCTTCAAAATTTCAAGCATGTGGCGCGTTCCCTAAATATGTAAAAGAAACTGATCTTCAACTGTACCCCGACTAAAATGCCATGTACATGGATAATACGCTTTACTTGCCCCGAGTGCAGATGTCCATTTGACTGATGTATTTGTTGTTGTCATTTTGGTTTGTTTAATTCGATTCAACTTATATTATTTGTATTTGTCTCTTTTGCCCGTGGCACGTATTTGCCATGGACACCCAATTAACATAAAATAAGATATAATATATATATATATACATATATATATATATATATATATATATATATATATATATATATATATATATATATATATATATATATATATATATATATATATATATATATAAAAACTTGACAGCACCCGGGTATCACAAACCATTCTTTTTAGGTGTAAACATACAAAATTAGCAGAAAAGCTAGCATAAAACGTTAGCATGATTACATTAGCATGCTAATCTAATAGGGACGGCGTGGCGAAGTTGGTAGAGTGGCCGTGCCAGCAAATCGGAGGGTTGCTGTTTACTGGGGTTCAATCCCCACCTTCTACCATCCTAGTCACGTCCGTTGTGTCCTTGGGCAAGACACTTCACCCTTGCTCCTGATGGCTGCTGGTTAGCGCCTTGCATGGCAGCTCCCGCCATCAGTGTGTGAATGTGTGTGTGAATGGGTGAATGTGGAAATAGTGTCAAAAGCGCTTTGAGTACCTTGAAGGTAGAAAAGCGCTATACAAGTATAACCCATTTATCATTTAAAGGCCTACTGAAATGATTTTTTTAAAATTTAAACGGGAATAGCAGATCCATTCTATGTGTCATACTTGATCATTTCGCGATATTGCCATATTTTTGCTGAAAGGATTTAGTAGAGAAAATCGACGATAAAGTTCGCAACTTTTGCTCGCTGATAAAAAAAAAAGCCTTGCCTGTACCGGAAGTAGCGTGACGTCACAGGAGCTAGTATTCCTCACAATTCCCCATTGTTTACAATGGAGCGAGAGAGATTCGGACCGAGAAAGTGACGATTACCCCATTAATTTGAGTGAGGATGAAAGATTCGTAGATGAGGAACGTTACAGTGAAGGACTTGAGAGGCAGTGATGGACGTATCTTTTTTCGCTCTGACCGTAACTTAGGTACAAGCTGGCTCATTGGATTCCACACTCTCCTTTTTATATTGTGGATCACGGATTTGTATTTTAAACCACCTCGGATACTATATCCTCTTGAAAATGAGAGTCGAGAACGCGAAATGGACAATACATCGGCGAAATGCTTTAGCTACGAGCTAACGTGATAGCATCGTGCTTTAACTGCATATAGAAACAAAAAAATAAACCCCTGACTGGAAGGATAGATAGAAAATCAACAATACTATTAAACCGTGGACATGTAAACACACGGTTAATGCTTTCCAGGCTGGCGAAGGTTAACAATGCTGTGCTAACGACGCCATTGAAGCTAACTTAGCAACCGGACCGCACAGAGCTATGCTAAAAACATTAGCTCTCCACCTACGCCAGCCAGCCCTCATCTGCTCATCAACACCCGTGCTCACCTGCGTTCCAGCGATCGGCAGAAGGACGAAGGACTTCACCCGATGCGTTTGGCGGCCCGGAGACGTAGGAAGTCAAAGTGAGGTCGGCGGCTAGCGCGTCTGCTCTCCAACAAAGTCCTCCTGGTTGTGTTGCTGTAGTCCGCTGCTAATACACCGATCCCACCTACAATTGTCTTCTTTGCAGCCTTCATTGTTCATTAAACAAATTGCAAAAGATGTCCAGAATACTGTGGAATTATGAAATGAAAACAGAGCTTTTTGTATAGGATTCTACGGGGTACCATAACTTCCGTTACTCTGACTTCGTCACGCGCATACGTCATCATACCGCGACGTTTCAGCCGGATATTTCCCGGGAAATTTTAAAAGTCACTTTATAAGTTAACCCGGCCGTATTGGCATGTGTTGCAATGTTAAGATTTCATCATTGATATATAAACTATCAGACTGCGTGGTCGGTAGTAGTGGGTTTCAGTAGGCCTTTCGTCATTTAATCTAAAAAAATGCTCGCGAAAATACGTAAGCATGCTAACGCACGTTAACTATTAGCATACTTGTGAGAACTTCCGTCTGATGGCCATTGAGCCAAAAGTACACATTGGATGTAAACACTTTTTAGCCAGGGATGAAGTAGACAAGTGTGTGAAAAAAGTCCAACTAAACCAGGGGTGTCAAACTCATTTTAGCTCAGGGGCCGCATGGAGGAAAATCTGTGCACACGCGGGCCGGACCATTAAAATCATGGCATGAAAACAAAAAAAATAAAGACAACTTCAGATTGTTTTCTTTGTCTTACTTTGGCCAAAAATAGAACAAACACATTCTGAAAATATTCCAATAAAAATATAGATTTTAATAAATAGCGGCAGCGGTAAAGTTTAGATCCACGAAGGAAAGAAGAAAGTGAATGAATGTTTATAACTGAATACATTTACATATGCATAAAAATGTGTTTTCTTTTGTATAATGTTTTTTTAATGAATTAAGTAACGTTTATGACAACCTTTTTCCAAAACACAATATAGAATGTGAGACATAACAGGATAATGCATACATTTATCATTTGTTTTCAAAACGGTTACAAAAAAGTGGGACCCCAAAAATTTACCCTGGGACCCCATTTTGAAAATTCCTAGCGCCATCACTGATGGAGTATTGGTGCGTGCAAAACAGCAGCAGGCGGCTGTGGCCTGCGGGCCGGTTCTAATACTGATCAAATAGGGGGCCGTAGATAATTAATTTGCGGGCCAGATCCAGCCCGTGGGCTTTGACTTTGACACATATGAACTAAACGAATCGGAACGCAGGCTATGTGACGTGAGCGCCTATTTCAGCCTTTAGTCTGCAGATATTGACAGAACCTCAAAATGTGGCAGTCGTCGAGTCTAAGCTGACCTTTTGAGTTAAATTACGAGTGTGTAAAAAGGGACACGGCCTGAGGAAAATGTCCCTTTTCCACATGGACCCTCTTTTATCCAGCCTTTATTGATTCATTAGAGCCCTACCTTGTGACATGGTTTGGTAATTTGTCCTTAAACAACAAGACCACACCGAACCAAATTGTAGAGCGGGTAATTAGGCTTATTGGTGAGGCGCAAGTCAAGCTATCTGCCATTTATGCCCCACAGCTATTTATTCATTACTCTTCTCGTCCCTGACAGTGAAGTGCAGCTCCTTCACTCAGGCTAGCGGTGCTTGGTCCCTCTTTGAAGGACGAAACATGACAAGAGCACTTCTGTACCTGCTGCCATTGCACACCTTTTAAACAACTGCGGCACTTTTTATTCGGCTGAATAGGAAATGTATTTTAGTGTTTGTACTGATGATTCTCTACTTGAGTACCGTATTTTCCGGACTATAAGGCGCACTTAAAATCTTTTTTTCCCCCCTCAAAACTCGACAGTGCGCCTTATAAGCCGGTGCGCCTAATGTAAGGAATAATTCTGGTTTTGCTTACCGACCTCGAGGCTATTTTATTTGGTACATGGTGTAATGATAAGTGTGACCAGTAGATGGCAGTCAAACATAAGAGATACGTGTAGACTGCAATATGACTCAAGTAAACAACACCAACATTTTAAATGTTCCATTGAAAATATAGAACATTGCACACGGCGCTCAAAAATCCATCAAAATGTTTCAGTACGACTTTGGTAAGCTATGAAGCCGCACCGCTTGATGGATTGTACTGTGCTTCAACATACGAGTATTATTATGGTGTGTGTATAAGGTAAGACATAATATCTGGTGTTTTGTTTCGCAATATTATGCAAAAGCAACTTTTCTTACCTTCTGGTACCTGCTGATCTGGGATCTGCATAAATCCTGAAAAATTGCGCGCGTCCGCCTTTGTAGTCCGTGAAGACACCGTAGTGGATAAGCTTCTTTTTCTCTATCTTCTTATTATGTGGCATTCATCCTCCGCTGTTGCCATTTCTAATATAAAGTAGTGTAAAGTTCTTACTTATATCGGTCAGTAAACTCGCCATGAAAGTGCTAAAACATACCGGTGTAGTGAGTTTACATTATTCACCCAAGGAACTTTACTTATTAAAGAGTTCCGGTCGGACGGTTTTTCGCGGGACACATTTCCTGCGTTGTTGTTGCACTAGTGAGCCACGGATGAGGAGATGCTGCTCCGTTATTGATTGAAGTAAAATCTGAATGTCATTAAAACAGTTAGCGCCATCGTTTGACACTTCTTCCACTCCCGTCCTTGCACGCTACACCGCTACAACAAAGATGACGGGGAGAAGACGCTGCCGAAGGTGAGCCACGTAAATAAGACCGCCCACAAAACGGCGCATCTGGAAGCGACTGTCAGAAAGTGACTTGAAGATGATCTGTAAAACATCATCTATGCAACATTTTGACCAAAGAACCACCATTACATGTTATGTAGACCACAAGGAAGTGTTTTACAATTAGAAGAGAAAAAAAAGAAGACTCCTTTAATGCACCCAATAATCTGGTGCGCCTTATATATGAAATAAGATCGAAAATAGACCATTCATCGGCAGTGCGCCTTACAACCTGGTGCACACTATGGTCCGGAAAATATGGTATGTCTTGTTTTGCTAAAATAACTTTTGCGCAACCATTTTCTCTTCAGGTACCAATAAAAAAACTAAACATTAAACCGTGAAATTTTAACCCTGAGGGTCACATGATTTGCTAACCAACCAAAGTTATAGGAATTAATACGCTTGAAAGTTACACAAAAATATTAGAACCTTAAAAAGGCAGAATATCTCACAAGTATTCCACCCGGATGCAGCTGAGATAGGCTCCAGCACCCCCCGCGACCCCAAAAGGGACAAGCGGTAGAAAATGGATGGATGGATGGATGGATGGATAATCACCACACATAGCTGGATAGACCTCAGGTTGTGATAATATGAAATGTGCAATTGTTTTGTCATTTTTGCGACACATTCTCGGTAGACAAGCTTTAACAGTGGCTATTTCGGGAACTACGACTACTGTCAGAAAACTGGTCACTTTACGACAGGGTTGTCAAACTCATTTTAGCTCAGGAGGAAAAACTGTGCACACACGGTCCGGACTATTCAAATCATGGCATTAAAACTAAAAAATAAAGACAACTTCAGATTGTTTTCTTTGTCTTACTTTGGCCAAAAATAGAACAAACACATTCTGAAAATATTACAAAAAAAATATAGAACAAAATACCGGCAGCGGTAAAGTTTAGATCCATGAAGGAAAGAAGAAAGTGAATGAATGTTTATAACTGAATACATAATATATATATATATATATATATATATATATATATATATATATATATATATATATATATATATATATATATAAAGATGCAACTTCCTTGCCTCTGAAAACAGACAATTTCATTTACGTATGACTTTTGTGTTGAAAAGTGTTTTTTTTTATAGACAATATACAACTTAATTCTTATGAGAACTCTTTAAGACAAAATGCAATTTATTTTCTTTGAAAATATACGCCTATTGTTCGATATTACTTTCTAAGGAAATATAAACTCGACGTCCATTGCACCAGTCGCCAAGGTTTCTCATTGTCCCATTGGGTTGAGTTTTTCCTTGCCCTGATGTGGGATCTGATGTGCAGCAATTTGAGACACTCGTGATTTAGGGCTATATAAATAAACATTGATTGATAAACATTGAAATAAATTGCTTCTCTGTGTCTCGAACCGATTTTTGGATTTACGAGCAAACAACAAGCTACCACTGAGTAAAGTTATTATATATTTTTTTTAATCCTGATTGTTTTTGAATAAATCATTCTTGAATCTTTTTTTTTTGCAGTAAAAACTTTAAAAAACAGATGGATGAAATGCGAAAGGAAACACAATGCAAACTCATCATAACCCAAGCTGTGGATGGATAAGTGAAATCCAATACATGGAAATGTTGTCTGGATTGTAGCGCGGAGTACGTGAGAACCTCAACGTTTTCAACCCTGTGAGACGCTCATGAAATTGCAAAGACAGACGAGCATGTTGAGATATTGAAGAAACACACCAGACTGCGGGCCTGGCTGAGCGAAACACTTAGACCTTGCTTTCTTTTCTTGGCCTTGTCTCTTTACGAAATGGTAGTAAGTGGTCGACGCCTATTCACATACTTCACCTGACAAAAGTTCTATCGATGGGTGAAGGGAGAAAAAAAAAGCATGCTTTCCTGGATAAAGGTAATATCTGGTGGCCAAAGGAGGCTTGCAAAAAACACACCTCAACAGTTAATCAGCCATTTTCCTTTGTGCACATAATCAACAACTATTCAACCGTATGCATTCCCCCTTTATGTGCAATCCATTATTGAAAGAAACAATTATTAACTAGAAAAAGCCGTTTCAGTAGAAATTGTTGTGGAAAAACTGAAACATAAAGTGTCAGGTTACAAAAAAATACCTGCAATATGAGCTACAAAAACATGCTAACGATTGTATGTCAACAGCATGGGTCAAGTACAAAAAATCTAGGACTCTAAGGCAGATCAAAGCATGTTTGGTTGAAAAAAAGAGATAAAGAAGTAAAATACAGCACTATGTGATCAGTTTCTGATTCATTAAATTGTATAACAGTGCAAAATATTGCTCATTTGTTGTGGTCTTTCTTGAACTATTTGGAAAAAAATATATAAAAATAACTAAAAACTTGTTGAAAAATAAACAAGTGATTCAATTATTAATACACATTTCTACACAGAAGTAATCATCAACTTAAAGTGCCATCTTTGGGGATTGTAATAGAGATCCATCTGGATTCATGAACTTAATTCTAAACATTTCTTCACAAAAAAAGAAATCTTTAAAGGCCTACTGAAATTAATTTTTTAAAATTTAAACGGTGATAGCAGATCCATTCTATGTGTCAAACTTGATCATTTCGAGATATTGCCATATTTTTGCTGAAAGGATTTAGTAGAGAACAACGACGATAAAGTTCGCAACTTTTGGTCTCTGATAAAAAAAAAAAAGCCTTGCCCCTACCGGAAGTAGCGTGACGTAGTCAGTTGTTCGCTTCCTCATATTTTCCTATTGTTTTCAACGCAGCTAGAGCGATTCGGACCGAGAAAGCGACGATTACCCCATTAATTTGAGCGAGGATGAAAGATTTGTGGATGAGGAACGTTAGAGTGACGGACTAGAATGCAGCGCAAAACATATCTTTTTTCGCTCTGACCATAACTTAGGTACAAGCTGGCTCATTGGATTCCACACTCTCTCCTTTTTCTATTGTGGATCACGGATTTGTATTTTCAACCACCTCGGATACTATATCCTCTTGAAAATGAGAGTCGAGAACGCGAAATGGACATTCACAGTGACTTTTATCTCCACGACAATACATCGGCGAAGCTCTTTAGCTACTGAGCTAACGTGATAGCATCTGGCTCAAATGCAGATAGAAACAAAATAAATAAATCCCTGACTGGAAGGATAGACAGAAGATCAACAATACTATTAAACCATGTACATGTAACTACACGGTTAATAATTCTCAGCCTGGCAAAGCTTAACAATGCTGTTGCTAACGACGCTGAAGCTAACTTAGCAACGGGACCTCACAGAGCTATGATAAAACATTAGCGCTCCACCTACGCCAGCCAGCCCTCATCTGCTCATCAACACCCGTGCTCACCTGTGTTCCAGCGATTGACGGCGCGATGAAGGACTTCACCCGATCACAGATGCGGTTGGCGGCTAGCGTTGGCTAGCGCGTCTGCTATCCAAGTAAGTCCTCCTTGTTGTGTTGCTACAGCCAGCCGCTAATACACCGATCCCACCTACAACTTTCTTCTTTGCAGTCTCCATTGTTCATTAAACAAATTGCAAAAGATTCACCAACACAGATGTCCAGAATACTGTGGAATTTTGAGATGAAAACAGAGCTTTTTTGTATTGGCTTCAATGGGCTACCGATACTCCTGTTTCACTGGCTACGTCACGCGCATACGTCATCATCCTAAGGCGTTTTCAACCGGAAGTTTAGCGGGAAATTTAAAATTGCCCTTTATAAGATAACCCGGCCGTATTGGCATGTGTTGCAATGTTAAGATTTCATCATTGATATATAAACTATCAGACTGCGTGGTCGGTAGTAGTGGGTTTCAGTAGGCCTTTAACATCAATATTTATGGAACATGTCCACAAAAAATCCAGCTGTCAACACTGAATATTGCTTTGTTGCATTTCTTTTCACAGTTCTTTTTGACAGACATTTTAGTGAGAAACCTGAGCTTGTGCTTCACTGAGGATCTTTGTCAACAGTCTCTGAAAAAACCTACAAGTTGTGCATTTCCACTAATATCTGTGGATTCATCCAGCTGGAGGGAAAATGAGTCGCTAAGTTTTCCAACAACTTGCTCAACAATGTCTTTTCCCATTTTATCTACTCTCCGGCAAAGGGAGTCATTTGATAAAGGCACATTCTTTATTTTCTCGGCTGCGTTTTTATCCAGTATTGTCTCGGCCAGCACTGCAGCGGCTGGAAGTATCAGCTCTTCAGCGATAGAGAACGGCTTTTTGGCTTTAGCAACAAGCAAAGACACCGCGTAAGAAGCCTCCAGGGCTTTGGCTGATGTTGTAGAGGCTTTCCGCATCGTGTCTTGAGATTACCTTTTTTGATTGATTGATTGATTGAGTCTTTTATTAGTAGGTTGCACAGTGAAGTACATATTCCGCACAATTGACCACTAAATGGTAACACCCGAATAAGTTTTTCAACTTGTTTAAGTCGGGGTCCACTTAAATTGATTCATGATACAGATATATACTATCATATATACTATCATCATAATACAGTCATCACACAAGATAATCACATTGAATTATTTACATTATTTACAATCAGGGGTGTGGAGGGGGGGGGGGGATATGGACATCAAGTAGTGGATATAGAGAGAGAGAGAGAGAGAGAGAGAGAGAGAGAGAGAGATCAGAAGGCATAAGAAAAAGTATCTGCATTTGATTGTTTACATTTGATTATTAGCAATCCGGGGAGGGTGTTAGTTTAGGGTTGTAGCTGCCTGGAGGTGAACTTTTATTGCGGTTTTGAAGGAGGATAGAGATGCCCTTTCTTTTATACCTGTTGGGAGCGCATTCCACATTGATGTGGCATAGAAAGAGAATGAGTTAAGACCTTTGTTAGTTCGGAATCTGGGTTTAACGTGGTTAGTGGAGCACCCCCTGGTGTTGTGGTTATGGCGGTCATTTACGTTAAGGAAGTAGTTTGACATGTACTTCGGTATCAGGGACGTGTAGCGGATTTTATAGACTAGGCTCAGTGCAAGTTGTTTAACTCTGTCCTCCACCTTGAGCCAGCCCACTTTAGAGAAGTGGGTAGGAGTGAGGTGGGATCTGGGGTGGAGGTCTAGAAGTAACCTGACTAGCTTGTTCTGAGATGTTTGGAGTTTAGATTTGAGGGTTTTGGAGGTGCTAGGGTACCAGGAGGTGCATGCGTAATCGAAAAAGGGTTGAACGAGAGTTCCCACCAGAATCCTCAAGGTGCTTTTGTTGACCAGAGAGGAGATTCTGTAGAGAAATCTCGTTCGTTGGTTAACTTTTTTGATTACCTTGGTTGCCATTTTATCACAGGAAAGGTTAGCCTCTAGAATGGAACCTAGGTAGGTGACCTCATCTTTCCTGGTGATAACAATGTCACCCACTTTTATGGTGAAGTCATTGACTTTCTTAAGGTTGATGTGGGACCCAAACAGGATGGATTCTGTTTTACCCAAGTGTATGGATAGTTTATTGTCAGCGAGCCAGGTGCAAGTTCTACAGAGCTCAGCACTGAGGATTTTCTCCACCTGTGACTTGTCCTTGCCGGATACCAGCAAGGCAGAGTCATCCGCAAACAAAAACAATTCACAGTCGCATGCCGATGACATGTCGTTTATGTATATTAGGAAGAGTAAAGGTCCCAATATACTGCCTTGGGGGACTCCACAGCTCACCGAGAGGGGGGGGGGCACGGTGCCGTTCACCTCTACCACCTGCTCCCTCCCCTCCAAGTAAGATTGCATCCAGCTCCATGAGGTTTTGTTAAATCCGATTGCTCTGAGCTTATCCAACAGTATAGCGTGGTTAACAGTGTCAAAGGCCTTCTGAAGGTCCAGCATGACCATGCCGCAGTATTTGCCCGCGTCCACCTCATGTTTGATGTGGTCGGTCAGATAGAGAAGGCATGTGTCAGTGGAGTGGTTAGTTCTGAAGCCGGATTGGAATTTGTACATGAGTTTATTAGTGGCAAGGTAACTATCGACCTGTTCATAAACTATTTTCTCCATTACTTTCGAAATGGAACTGAGAATAGAAACAGGTCGGTAGTTGCCAGGTTCCAATTTGCTTCCTTTTTTAAAGAGGGGAGTTACTCTTGCTATCTTAAAATCTTTTGGTACTTGACCTTGTGTAATTGATAGGTTTATTATGTTCGTGATGATCGGGGCAATGATGGATGCAGAGTCCCTGAGGAATCTGGAGGGAATATTATCAAGGCCGGTGGCCTTGTTAGGGTGGAGCGCGCTCAATTTTTTAAACACCTCATCAGCTGTGACCATTTCTAATTTGAAATCATCGTTGGATACTCCTAGCTTTCTGTAGAAGGCTTTAATGTGTTCTACACCAAAGCGACCAGAGTGGTTGGACAGCTTGTTGACAAGAGTTGCGGCTATGCTGGTGAAAAAGACGTTAAGTCTGCTAGCTACCTCCATTTTGTCTGTAATGAGGGAGTCACCCTCCTTGATGCTGATGTTGGTGAGTCTTGTTTTAAGTTTCTGGCTGCAACCAGGAAGCTGGTTGTTGAGAATTTTCCAGAGCTCACGTGGCTTATTTGTGTTTTCCTCTATTTTGTCGTTAATGTAATTTTTTTTTTAAGGATTTAGTCAGGTTGGTTGACTTATTTCTTAATTTATTGCATTGCTTTTTGAGAGTTGAAAGGAGTAATTTGAGGTTGATATTATTGGGTTGTTTATCTACTTCTGTTTTACATTTTTGGTATTCAGAGTATTTCCTGTCTCTGTCTTTTATGGCAGCTAATAGGTCCGGATTCATCCATGGTTCCGAGCGGGCTTTGATCCTGACTGTTTTCACGGGAGCCATGTCATTTAGTATCTTTAGGAACGCCGTTTTGAAGCGATCCCAAGCAACATCGACCATGTTGCTCGCGAGCACAGGGGACCAGTCCCACTCATCTCATTTTAAATTGAAATTGTCATTGGAGTATTTTTTGAGGGATCTGGATTGAATTCATTTAGTCTCCTCTTAAAAGAATCAGGTGGCTTAAGTTACCGACATGGCAAGCGTGTTTTGTCCGGAGATGCCGCTGAAGATGTGCGGGCTTCATGCCGCTGTTAGCTAACATTTCTCCACAGAAGAAACAATGCCTTGGGGGGGTTACAACTCCAAGCCGTAAATCCCATTAACACAGATTCTTCGGAATACTGTCTGAATTTTGCCGGCTCAGGTTTGGCCTTCTTTGGCACATGTTCCTCCTTGTTTTCAGCTGCATTACTGCTACGCTTTAACCAAGCCTCCATTGTTTTCTACATCGATAGTTGATTGACAGTTGGTGCCGTGTGGCAGCGCCAGGTAGGGTCAAACCATCATGGCATGGGAGAAACTCTGGGTTTATGGTAATGAATGGAATAGCCTACTGGATTTGATGTTCAGTTTATGAACTTACATTCATATTTTGTTAAAGTATTATTCAATACAAATATTTATAAAGGATTTTTGAAATGTTGCTATTTTTAGAATATTTTTTAAAAATCTCACGTACCCCTTGGCATACCTTCAAGTACCCCCAGGGATACGCGTACCCCCATTTGAGAACCTCTGCTCTAAGGTGTATACCTGGAAAAATAGCTAAAAATTATAACAAAAGTTAGCGTGCTAACAGTAAGCATGCATCAAGTACATACATATAAGACTGAGGTGGATACCTGCAAAATTAGCCAAATATAGCTAGCATGCTAATGTTAGCATGCTTACATGCTAACAGGAAGCATGCATCAAGTACCTAAATATATGACCCTGAGGTGGATTCCTTCAAAATTAGCCAAATATAGCTAGCATGCTAATGTTACCATGCTTAGATGCTAACAGCATCCTTCAAGTACTAAAATATATGACTCCGATGTGTATACCTGGAAAAATAGCTAAAAATGCTCACTAAAGTTAGCATGCTAATAATAAGCATGCGTCAAGTACCTAAATATACAACTCTGAGGTGGATTCCTGCAAAATTAGCCAAATATAGCAAGCATGCTAATGTTACCATGCTTACATGTTAACAGTTAGCATCCGTCAAGTACTAAAATATATGACTCTGATGTGTATACCAAGAAAAAATAGCTAAACATGCTCACTAAAGTTAGCATGCTAACATTAAGCGTGCATAAAGTACCTAATTATATGATTTTGAGGTGGATTCCTGCAAAATTAGCCAAATATAGCAAGCATGCTAATGTTATCATGCTTACATGTTAACAGTTAGCATCTGTCAAGTACTAAAATATATGACTCTGATGTGTATACCAGGAAAAAGAACAAAAAATGCTCACTTAAATTAGCATGCTAACATTAATCATGCATCTAGTATCAACATATCTGACTGAGGTGGATACCTGCAAAATTAGTCAAAGATACACAGTCAAGTACCAACATATATGACTCTGAGTTGTATACAAGCAAACATAGCTAAACAATATTTTTAGCATATTAGCATGCTAGCAATGAAGTTATTAGCAAGGAGCAGTTTGACTTGGGATTGTTTTGAATCGGTTGAGAAATGTGAGAAGTTTGCCAACTTGTCCATTCAAAACGTGGAATTTCCGGAAAACACAAAAACGGTATATAACACGTGTCACTACGATCTTGCTTTTCAGTATTCACACGAACAATGGGAGTGCGCACATAACTACCAAACGTCAGAACACGAAACGGAACACGAGGATTGCATTTGTGATTCAGAAATAATGCAATATGGACTCGACCTCAGATGTGGTCCTAACCTTTTAATGTGATGCAACGGACTCTTCAAGGTGTTGCAAGGTTACAGATTGAGGTGATGTCCTTTTTAAAAATAGCTTCAAAGCTCTCTGGTGATAGAGCACAACTTTGAGATGGAGGAAGAGGCTTTGAAGAGAAAATACATTCTTACATTATGCCGGCCAGGTTGCAGAACTGTTGGGACACAGACTTTTGACACATCTGAAATTATCCGAAGCCCACTGACGGAAATTTGGCGAGCAGCGTCAGTGAGCGGGGGCAAACTGACGATATTGAATTGCATTGTCTATTATTGTGTTTCTTTACCATAGGGCCCAGTGTTGGGCTGCGAGCACCCCAACCCGGGCCAAAATATTTTTTCCCCCCAGCTGTGGTCCATATGGGGCCTGCAGCTATACTCAGTTCTAATACACTTTTCCACCACTTGTGGCAGTACCGTATTTCATTAAGGACGGGAGTGGAAGAAGTGTCAAAAGATGGCGCTAACTGTTTTAATGACATTCAGACTTTACTTAAATCAATAACGGAGCAGCATCTCCTCATCCGTGGCTCACAAGTGCAATAACAAATGTGTCCCGTGACAAACCGTCCGACCGGAGCTCTCTAATAACTAAAGTTCCTTGGGTAAATAATGTAAACTCACTACACCGGTAGTTTTTAGCGCTTTCATAGCGAGTTTACTGACAGATATAAGTAAGAACTTTACACTACTTTATATTAGGAATGGCAACAGCGAAGGATGAATGTCCCATGACAAGAAGATCGAGAAAAAGAAGAAGCTTATTGACAATGGTGTCTCCACGGACTACAAAGACGGACTCACGCAAATTTTCAGGACTTATGCAGATCCCAAATACAGATCAGCAGGTACCAGAAGGTAAGAAAAGTTGGTTTTGGATAATATTGCGAAACAAAACGCCCGATGAAATGTCTGCTAATAGGTGCCTTTTTGCGGCCCTTATACACACGCAATACTAATACTCGTATGTTGAAGAGTATGTCTGACTACGGTAGCGGTAACGCGCCGACAATCCATCAAGCGGTGCGGCTTCATAGCTTTTTGAGCGCCGTGTGTAATGTTCTATATTCTCAATGGAACATTTAAAGTTTTGGTGTTGTTTACTGGCGTCATATTGCAGTCTACACGTATCTCTTATGTGTGACTGCCATCTACTGGTCACACTTATTATTACACCATGTACCAAATAAAATAGCTTCCAGTTTGGTAACCACAACCGAAATTTTTCCGTACATCAGGCGCACCGGGTTATAAGGCGCACTGTCGAGTTTTGAGAAAATTAAAGGATTTTAAGTGCGCCTCATAGTCCGAAAACTACGGTAATTATAATATCAAACAAAACAGAATAAGTCTGGCGCTTAAGTCATAGAGGAGTTTCTTAAGCGCAAAAACTACGACTTAAGTGAAGCTGTTTTTTATCACTTGCACTTTAATTTTACTTCGTTTATTTCAGAAACATTTTATTATCAGCAATTTTGTTAGAATGTATCTATTTTAGCATGGTGTAATTGTATGAGAATGTTTTTTTCAAGTCCCTTCCCTTGCAGTATATTTGATTGCTATTTATTTTTACAATCAGCCTGACCTAAGCCTTGATAATAATCTTTGTGATTAACACATAGTTTGACAAAATGTATCCTGTTAAACTGTAAGGAGGTTAGAGACAATAATCGAATATGATTAAAGTCAAGAGTAAGATTACTAATTCAGTGTTAATATTTGAGTGGGCCCCTCTGTAGTGGAAACGTTGGGCGCCGAGGTAAATAAAATAACGTTTAATTAAGTTAAATTAAATAGATTCTGTTTTTGATGTACACATTAGTGTTGTCCCGATACCAATATTTTGGGACTGGTACCGGTACCAACATGTATTTTGATACTTTTCGGTACTTTGATACTTTTCTAAATAAAGGGGACCACAAAAAAATGGCATTATTGGCTTTATTTGAACAAAAAAATCTTAGGGTACATTAAGCATATGTTTATTATAGCAATTTTGTCCTTAAATAAAATAGTGAACATACAAGACAACTTGTCTTTTAGTAGTAAGTAAGCAAACAAAGGCTACTAATTTAGTCTGCTGACATACGCAGTAACATATTGTGTCATTTATCATTCTATTATTTTGTCAAAATTATTAAGGACAAGTGGTAGAAAATGAATTATTAATCTACTTGTTCATCTACTGTTAATATCTGCTTACTTTCTCTCTTAACATGTTCTATCTACACTTTTGATAAAATGTAATAATCACTTATTCTTCTGTTTTTTGATACTTTACATTAGTTTTGGATGATACCACAAATTTAGGTATCAATCCGATGCCAAGTAGTTACAGGATCATACATTGGACGTATTCAAAGTCCTCATGTGTCCAGGGTCCTGAGTTTATAAACATAATATGAATAAAAAAACTAAACAATATCGACTAGATACGCTCCTGTACTTGGTATCATTACAGTGGATGTTAGGTGTAGATCCACCCATGGCGTTTGTTTACATTTTGATGCCGGTGAGCTACGGTGTGTAGTGAAACATGTTTAGCTATTCCTTGTCCTGCAGGGATGATACTTGTAAGAAACTTACTTTATTTGTCGCCATGGAGGCGAGGATTAGTGATTTAGAAGTAGCTACAACACTGCAGAC